>NC_059079.1:40010481-40315481 GCF_020497125.1 Mauremys mutica | reverse complement strand
GCTCTCATCTGTGACATTGTTTCTGTGGATGTTGAGAGAGTGAAACAACAGGTAGTTCCAAATGAAGAGGCTTATGAATTGCTGTTATTGGTGATATCTTGCTGAGAAAATGAGGTGCATACCCACACCTCTCCTTTGTTTTCTATGTAAAGTAAGATAATCTTCAGCCTTGCATGAATACCTATCCAGCTGTCTGAATTGTATTTCTCTATCTGACTCATGCCTGTGTGATTCATTTGTAGCACCTTGAGCAATATGCAGAAAGGATCTTCATAGAATATTCCTGACCCATCCAATTAATTTTTAACCTCATTTTAGGCAAGGAAAAAGCTTTTTCTTGGCAAGACAAGGTTACAACAGAGGAAGTGAACACTCCTTCCTACTGTCCATCCACAGTACACTCAAGCCATTTCTACCCATGAGAAAGGACCCTTACCTATATTTACAGTACCCTGATGGTTGGGGGAAAAGGTCAAGCAACCAGCCATTTTGTTTCTAAATATGTTTCTTCTGCTTTGTACCTGTCAAGTCAGACAGCTTCACCGTGTGACCCAAAGACTGCATGTGGTCACATGGCCAACAAAAATGTCACAAGGTTTCACTCTATTCCTCCAAAGGTTGCTTCTACATTCTACCACTCCTTTTAGTTCTTCCCAGCCACTCTACTGCTGATGCTCCCAAAGTGGCATAGATGATTAACAGCAATTGTGTGAAGCACCAGTTGGCAATCTATATGTGACTGTGGTAATGCATCAGTACTCTGGAAGGAAGGAATTTTTCTTGTAGAATCTAGATTACTGAAGTGGCAATTCTAGCTTGGTTTTAAAAAATCACTAAAGAAAGCCACGGTATGTAAAGGACTCTCAGTTTACAGAGGTTTCACTGTAAGTGTGCTATGGACAGCCGTTCTGTAATTAAATTTTTCCCTCTGACAGTCTTTGCAAGCAGATTCTAAAATGTGCTGTGCTTCCCAGTTCCACATAAACATGTACTTCTGCTTGCAAACTGCTGCCAAATTCTGAAGATAAGAAAACAAAGAAATCAATTCCTGTTTTAAATGATCAGATAATAGTTAGCAAAATATTTTTCAGGGTGTCTTTTACAGACCCCTACTGAGATAAAAATTTGCAGGAGGCGAGGGGTGGTGGTTTCAAGACATCATTTTTATTTTGATAATTTTTAGAAATACAGATTAAAACAGAACAAAGAAAGAATGATACATCCTAAAAGGAAAGCATGAAACAATATTTAAATGATGTGTGACTTCATTCTTGCCTACAGGCCTGCTGAATCTTTTTAGAATTCATAAAGAAAGTCCCCCAGGATATTTCACAGTATGATGGTACACAGCCTGCTTTCCTGACAGGTCATTATTGCATATCATGCTGGGATCCTGTACATGGCATGCTAGTGGCTGCTCTACCTGCTTCTGTCTCCATGTATCCTCTGTAAATATAAGCAGAGGAGTCTGTCTTTGGAATCCTAAAGGTCCAAGAGAGCTCAAAAGGTATTGAGTGATTGATTTGCACTACAGGACAGTGCTGTCATAAAAATTTCTGTTTAATTCAGAAGGCTTGCACCCAGAGTCCTTGGCAAAAGTCAGGCATATGATGTGGACCACCATGTGGTGTGCGGACTTATTGCTGCAGCCCTTTCTGATTTTATGCAAGGTAATGCTTTTATTTAGTGATTAAAAGAAGTTCAAATGCATGAAGGAGGAAAAGAGTAAATGCAAAAGAAGAGGTCTATTGAATTTAACATACACAGCAGAGAGATATCAGGATGGGTGAAACTGTGAAGAGAAATTGCCTCATTAGTTCACTTCTGGGGTATGGTGGGGGCACAGCTCACAGGTATAACTCTGTGCCTCCATAAACCCTGCCTTTCCATAATAATGTTGCACAGTGTTTCTCAGACCCTAAAATATGAAGTTTGTGAGAAAGCATTGTAACAATGGCTCCTGTAGTTAGGCTAGGTTTTGTCAGTGAGCTTGAATCTTGTTAATCACTGGAGAAACTACCATTTTACCCTGGTTCACATTCAGTGGGATAGTAGCAATCTAATAAGTGGGTATATTGGACATTATGTAAAGTTCAGTAGAAATAAATGTTCAGGACCAGCCTTGTCGTAACCATTAGAAATATTACCAGTTACTGATTGAGTAGCTAAGAGTTTATTTGATAAAAAGGTTGGAATAAGATTCCAAGGGAGCTTGTGGAATCCCCATCATTGGAGGTTTTTAACAAACACTTGTCAGGGATAGTCTAGCTTTATTTGGTCCTGCCACAGCTCTCAGAGCTGGATTTGATGAGTTCTCAAGGACTCTTCCAGCTCTATATTTCCATGTTTCTATGATTCTATGATATAAGTTAAGGCTAGCTTTTTCTTACATCCTTAAATTCTCAATGTTGCATTGAGATTTGTACTTAAAGCAGAGATTAAACCTCTTTGCGGTGTCTGAATAATGTAGTGTTCCATCCTCAAATTCTCAATATTTATTCTTTTGAGCGAAGAATTAGTTTTCTGGGAAGTTACAAGTAAATCTGCTAATTAGTTTAGGAGTTGGAATTATTTAAAAATGGGACTTGTAAGAACTTGTGTTAATGAGACCATGTTCAGATCCCTCTGGTAAATTAATTATTGATTTTTTGACAGTGCTGAGCACTGCCTGCAAAGTTCACAAAGTACCTGGCAGGATTGGGCCCCTAATGAGGACTGGGTAATGATTTCCTTTCAATATGCTATTGATCTAACCAGGGATTTGTAATGTTCTTTCATTCCTTTATGGTCATACATGTTAAAAGGCTATAAAATAACACAAGCACTGTATAATTAAGTGTCAGACGTGCACATTTTTGAGGGAGCAGAGCAAAAGGGGATGAAGCAGGGGCCCTGTATCTTGAATTGTCAAACTGCAGCATCTTTCATTTTGACTATGCTTGCAAGCTATAGAATACTGAACTCCAGTCTCAAACTAAGCATCATTTTTTGTGATTCAAGAGAGAGAGAGACAATAAACTGAGAAAATGTAGTGGATTTACTAACTTCACCTTTTTTGGTATTGTGTAGTAACTGTTGGAGAATGAGGACTTTTTAATGGTGACCAATGTTTATACAAATGGTAAGAGTAAAGCTATAAGATTGCCTGAATAGGATACTAGCTATTAGAGATGTGTAGCTAATGACTGGTCAAATCCAAAAAAAACCCTAACTTTATGGAATTTGATTATTAGTTGACTGGATTTGAATATATTGGTTATTTAGACCTCCTTGGATTTGGAGTCCAAAACTTTTTAAAAAAAAAATCTTGCCTGAGTACTAGAACACTCATAATGCTATAGTAACATATAATAATAATAATATGTGCCTCAAATCTGTCAGAACAATTGCCTTGATCATAAAAATCAGAATCTATGAATGTTACAGCAGACCCTCACTTTTCTGATATGATAATTTATTTTGATTTTTGTTAGTATAACCATGAAATTGCTGTACATCCTTCTTTTTATGATCAACTTCTCTGATTCTTCACAATAGATATCCTCTCTCCATCCCTCTCCCCTCTCTCATAGCTTTCCTTGCCTGGTCCATGGTTATATTTACTTTTCTGAATATTCTATAGACAGAAAAACAACCTTAGATAGTGTTAGAGTAATCTGTAATCCCCTGCCATTCATTTAAAGCTGTGTGAACATTTCTTCGATTATATGGAAAAATAGGTGAATTTAAAAGTGGTGCCATGGTATTATTTAACACAATTCATGAAGTGCAGCTGAGGATAAAAAACAGCTTGAGGCTGGCTTGTAGATGTTACTGATCTACCTTGTGAAATTTTCACGGCTGCATGTTTGCTTTCTTTCTTTTTTCTCCGAAATAGCTTCAGTCAGTTTTTGTTTTTACCCCAGTTATTAAAGCAGTAAAAGTAGTGGTGACTCCCAGTTTGACACGATATCATTACCTTGACAGCACTTATAGGGTTCAATCAATGCCCCCTATTAAGTTGGAAGAATCTGATAGATGTTTGGATGGGAAAGACAGCAGTCAGAATTATTTTACGACATTCATTTGCAACACAATACTATAGATTAATGGCTTTTCAGGAGCTTTAGTTCCTTGTTTCTGCATTAGCATTTTTAAGCCAGAAACACCACAATATGAAGAGAGGGGAAGGCAGAGGGGTAGGCAGGTTGATTATTTAGCAATGAGGATTAAAGAACAAATGAAAAGTTCAGTGCCTATATTGTATGATGATGTAGCCAATCAATGCACACTTGTTCTTCTTTTGATCTGCTACTTCACAGAGAATTAAATCCCACTACCTGCTCTGTGGTACAGAGAATTCCCTTGCAGTTCAGCCAATGTGGTTCTGCTCTCCAAGGACAGTAAAGGGGTCAGGCTGCACAGGGGGTACATAACAGTAAAAGAGTCAGGCTGCACAGGACGTATGGCATACAGCTCAGCGCCTCCAGAGTACATATGTTGACAGTGACCAAGGCATGAGCAGGGCAAGGGCAAAATACACACTGCTACAGCAGCCCCAGCACTGTGAAAGCAGCCATGGAGTAGCTCTGAAATCACTCAATGGAATGAGGAGGACAAGGCCTCTCTGCCTCAGTTCCCCCCTCTGTAAAATTGAGGTAATAATGCTTAGCCAGCTTTGTACAGTGCTTTGGCATCTTTGGGGGAAAATGTGCTCTGATGTCCTTGGGAGACAGTTCTGTTCCATACTATATAGATGTCTCAGGATATTTTTCCATATAGTCATTCGTTTAATTATATCCCATTATTTCTTGTTATGTCTCTTGGCTCTCTCTAAATAATTCTTCTCTCAGCTTGGTATTGGCTGTCATATCACTCTTAGTCAGTCTTCAGCCAAGTTATACATAGTTAGTTCTTGTAAATATTCCACCTCCATCAAATTGCCCTAGCCCTTAAACATTTACATTGCTTTTTCCCCTAAACTCAGTACCTTGCCATTTATCATTGCTTTTCATAATGGGCCAATTTAAAATCCATGAGACAATGCTAATTTCCAAGCCAATTCAAATTAATTTTTCAAGTATAATTTGAGGCATTTTATCCAGTTCCTTATTGACGCCTGATACTGGGCCAAAAGCTGCTCTTCATTACACCATTGCAATCCCACTTAAGTCAGCCTCCATTTCAGCAAGCATGGCTATTATCATTATTTCACTCGGTGGTGCCCATTTGCTCACAGTTCTGCTATCTTCTGCATACTTACATTTAAAAAAAAATCTTACTATTTATTCCATTATTTTACTAGGGATTGTAATTTGATTTACCAGATGATATCATTTCCAGGATTGCTCTTTATTTGTCTACTAAAGTTCAGTACCATATTTTCATCCAGCCCTCTGCTGTCTCCAAAGGCCTGATCATTCAAAGCCTTACGCACACGAATCCCATTGAAGTGAAAGGAACTATTAATATGTTCGAATTTTAGCATGTGCGTGACTTTTTGCTGGATCAGGGCCTAAAACATTTTCATAAATAAATACCATTGGTTAATCTTATAAAGTAATTCCCATGAGCCCCTAGGCTGTACGTCATCCAAAATGGCTAATCTGTATACATTAGGTTTCTGCATAATACTTTACCAGATCATAATCAGCAGCTATGGTGACAAGGGACCTGATTCTGACCTTGTTTATCCTGGTATAAATCAGTATTAACTCCATTGAAGTAGACAGTTATACCAGGGGGAAAACAGTGTAAGGAGGATCAGAATCAGGCCCAAAGTCTTCATTACTTCTTAATTATTGATTCTGCATTCTCTCTCTCATGTTGTGAGGCCAATTTATAAAAGCAGTTTAATAGCACAGCCATTTTTAGAATCAGCATGATTTTTTCCCCTCCTTCTACATTTATTTACAGCTCCACTTTCTCTCTAGCACTTTCTTTTCCTCTGGTATATTTTTAAAATCCCTTCTTATTATTCTTAAACCATGTAGCCAGCATTAACTTGTTCTGCTTTTGAAGAATTATACTGGGAAAGGTCTCTTTCCCTCTCATCCACTAAACATACATTTGGAAAATTCCTTTTGATTTGTTGATGTGCTCTTCAAAAAGTGCCTCCATACTGCATCAGATTGTAGAGTATCATTAAAGTACTTAGTGTTTCCTGAAAGGTGACTTGGTATATCATATTCAGCTATATAAACCCACACTTTGGGGGGTTTGTGACTCATCTGTATGGCATCTCAAACTCACTTCAGCTAGTTCCAATTAGAGTACTTCTTCATTACCATGATAACAATAATACCTAGCTAAAAGAGAATGTTCCACTTCTAACAAATTTTGTCACATTTCATTGCTTTCTGTCACTCCTAGTGTTAAGTCATATATTTCTATGCAATGAACTGCGATATAAGGATGGCCAAAGAGGTTCATACAAAAAAGGGACCAGTTGCATTTTTGCCTGTGCCTGACACAGAACCAAACTTGACTTTTTCTATCAGGGTCAGATTAGTTTAGATGAGGAGTTTCTCTCCCTCCTTCTTCCTGATCTTCACCATGTCCATGGCAAATTTCCCATAGCCCTCCCATAAGTTCTGAAAGCTTCTCTGCTAGGCCCCCATATACTGCTGAATTCAACTCTGATGACCTAGAGTATGCAATATACCTTGTGAGACAGTCACAGACCATGCACAAATTAGATTCAGAAGCAACTAAGGCCAAAAGGCTGCTGAGCCCTGTGATACATGAGGTGGTGTTGCAGGGAATGCAGTCAGGTAAAAAGTCAGAGATATTGTAGGATCACAGGAAGGAAATAAAAGGCAGGCTATTGGCTCATTATTGTGTTATCTGGAACAACAGAGGGGAGATGGATTGGTGTAGTATATTACTCAGCCATGAGAGATCTCTGGGAGCTTTATAGAGTCTGAAGCAGCTATGGTTGCTGGTAAACAAGAGAGACAAAGTTGGAACTCGAGTCATTAATGAAGGTGTTTTCTTTAACAAACATCTGCTGTTTAAGATCTTCGATTCCATATGTTATATTATGACACCAATAACAGTAGAGCTGGTCAGAAATTTTCTGTCAGGAAATGCTGATTCACTGAAATTGAAATGTTCTGTGAGAACCTGTCAATTTAGACAAAATTACAACAGAAACCTGACAAGTTTCTGATGAAACTGTCCTTTCCAAGCAGGTGTCTATCAGAAACCTGCCTGGTTTCCTGTGAGCTTGCCCACCTGGCTCCTCAGCAGCCATTTTGACTGGCTGCTAGAGTATTCTGGCTTCCTGACTCCTGGCTTCTTAATAGCCTTCCTGGCAGACAGCAGGGAACCAAGAGTCCTAGCGCCTAGTCTCCAGGTTTGTAACTCCTCAGTAACCTGGGTTCCTAGGGTTCCAGGATCCCTCCCTCCAGGCTAGGCTACCAGGCAAACCCCTAGCTTCTCTGCAGCACACCTGGCAGGTTCTCAGGGCTCCCAGGATCCATGGCTCTGCAGCAACTTGCCTGGCAGGATGCCATGGAGTCAGGTCTCCAAAGGATCCCCAGCTCCTCAGGGAATGGGGTGGCTGGCTTCTGGGTTGCCCTCATGGTGGGCTGCCTGGTGTGACGCTGCACTCCAAAATGTTTTATGGAAATACGCTTATGAGTGTGAATATAATGTAACTGGAATATGCTTTATGCAAAAGGTCTCTTGTAAGGTATCATTGCAAAGCTTATAATCTACTGAGTGTGTTCATCCTATTTGTATGTATGTAGCATTCTTGTATCTGAATCTAGGAATATGAAGTATAATTATGAGGTCCTATTGTAATTATTCAAAGTGTGGGCTATTAATGGTGGTTTGGAAGCTTGATGGCGACAATTGGTTGTAAAATGATCTGTTTACTTGCAAACCTTCCTGGGCATAGGCGGCGAGTTCCATAACCCACGTTCGGGCACCAGCAATATTCAGAGCCAGGGCCCACCTCCACCAAAATTTGAGGCCGGGGCAGTCAGAGATTTCACCCCCCCCACACCACACCCTCAACCCTTTACCCTAGCCCTGAGCCCCTCCAGCACCCCCAAACACCTTATCCCCAGTCTCAGCCGGAGCCCTCACCCTCCACACTCCTACTCTTGCCCTGAGCCCTTCCCACACCCCAAGTCCCCCATTACCAGCCCCAGACAGAGCCCTCACCCCCTACACACCTACTCTCGCCCTGAGCCCCTCCCACGCTCCAAACCCCTCATCTGCAGCCACACCCCACAGCCCTCACTCCTGCACCCTATCCCTCTGCACCCCTCCTGTCCCCAAACTCTCCCCCAGATCCTGCACCCTGCACCCCAATCCCCTGTCCCAGCCTAGGGCCTGCACCCCAGACCTCCTCCCTCACCCAAACTCCCTCCCAGAGCCTTGGGCAGGTGGGGGGTGGAGTTTGGGCAGGGGCGGGTTCTGGGCACCACCAAAATTTCTACAAACCTGCCACCCCTGTTCCTGGGTGCATGTGGGGCAGCCTTGGAAGAATGAAGGCTGGGGTCTCACAGGACATGTGACCATGTCCATCTTAATTCTGGTGCTTTTCCATTTAGAAGGGGTGGGGGATCCAGAGAGACAAAGGATTCCTGCCTTGGGCCAGAGCTGTAAAACAGGTGGAGCAGGACAAAGGGGTCCAGTCATGAGAGAGCCCCTGCTTTTCACCTAAGAGGCCTGCTGGAACTAACAAGGACTGTACCAGGGGAAAGGATTGGTAAATTCCAGCACGCCAGGTGACATTCCCAAGGGGGTCTCTGTGACCGACCCGTCATACCTGGCTCTTCAGCTGCTGACCTGGGATCTGGACAGCTGTTCTATGAAAAGTTGAGAGATTTTATTTTTATTTGTTTTTTCTTCCACTGCAGAACAATTTTTTCCCCAAAATCTCAGAATTTTTCACAGAACGTAAAATCCTGTTACTTCTCAGCTCTAATTTTAAACCAATGACTGAGGGACTATTAGTGAGGCAAGGGACATCAAGAAACCTTGGATTGATCATAGGGAGAGGAAGATGAGGGACCCTCAAATAGTACAGATAAATACCCAGACTTGTAATGGACACTAATAAGAAACTCCTGCTCTTCTGTGCCTTGCTCTGCTGGTCTTTAAATGCTCAGAAGAAATCAATAACCACCATATCCATAGCAATGTGCAGTTCAACATCTAGTCTTTCACTATGTAAAACAAGGAGGGTTTTCCAAGCCTCACAAGGATCCATTATCAAGAATTGTGTCTAGTTAAGAACTTTTCTCAATACTCTGTACATACAATTCACATGATGCATGATCTAACACTTTTGCTGCTAACTACGTATTTATTCAAATGGTCCACATCAGTGTAGTGTTAGAGCACATCACAATCATTAATAAATTTAGCCTCCCAACACCCTACTAAGATATGAGAATATTATCCCCATTTTACTTATGGGAAACTGAGGCAGGGGTGATCATGCATCTTCTTCCAGGTCACTTGGGACATGCATCAGTGAGCCAGTTCCGAAATCCTAGTTAAGTGCCTTAAGCACAAGGTCATCCTTCCTCAATGGATCAGTTCCTCCAGCCATTCATAAATTGCTAGGAAATATCGTTCCCATTATTGCTTACTTAGAATATTTTGAGGAAAATTCAGCCAATCACATTGTATTCCAAGTGACTTCTGACATATTTGAATTCCTCTGGAAATATATTCAGTGTTATTTAGACTGCTATTGTGTTATTTGTATTGTGGTAGCATTTAGGAACTCCAGTCATGGATTAAGACCCTGTTATGCTAGGCACTGCACAAACATAGAACAAAAGGATAGTACTTGTCCCAAGACTTCTTAAACACTTACCCTCAGGGTGAAGTTATTACCAACATGTTTTTTTTAAAATTATTTTTAAAGACAATCCCTAGAAATAATCCCTTCAAGTAAGAATATTTGGAGTGGCCTAATGCCTCCTTATTTAATCACAATCCAGCTGAAAAGTGAGTGCTGAATATTGATCAAGTATTTATTCTAAATGTTGACAGTTCCTTTTCTTTTTATCCCATAGTGTTAAAAGGTTTATAATTTACCATTATTGTTTATGAAATAAAGGCAGAAATTAATGGCTTCCAAGGTTCAGAAAACATTGTGCATATAAACCTTATGCTAAAATAAACAATTGTCACTTTTTGTAGGACAATCAGTCTCTAGATCAACTGCACTGGGACTTCATTTTCAAGTTCAGCATAAAGGATTTGTTGGCCCAGCAGGCTCACAAGGCTGAGAAAACATAACATCTAGGGAAGGAAGAGACTTCAGCTGAGCCAAGTCAGTTCAGGATCATTTAATTCAAAATCTCCACATAATTTCCTTCTATTTAAACCATTATTAAGAAATATCCTTCAGCGTATCACATGTGAAGCGTAAGCTTCCCTTGGTATTAACTTTGACACATACAGAGCACTTTGGGGATTATATTAATTTAAGCGGTAGTACCTGTTAGTGAGCATTTGATTGCACACAGTGAAAAGGATTTACTCTTGTTATTGATTTGTTGGCAAATATATTGGGTGAAAATCCCCTGGTATTGCTGGCACTGTGCATTCCAAATTTTATTGGATTTGTGAGTCATTTTCCTCTGTGTTTAAACTTGTGATATCTTTCTATTAAAAGAAGTGCCCAGGTGTTAGATGGAAATGTTTGCTGTTATTTTGATGATAGGGAAGCCTCACTTGTTTTTTATTCCCATTCATAAGTTGTTGATTACATTAATTTGGCTTTAGACATAGTTATCATTGAATTTAGTAACAGGAAAAGAAGCAGCAAAGCATGAATACGCTAATAGAAGGTCATAACCAATTGCAGACAAGAGGGACTAAGAGTAAAATTCACGCGGATAAGGCCTATGCATTATTTAAATGTCACTTAAAGCTTTAAAAAAATGGTTTAAGTGGTCCTCTGCACAGGGGTCAGTTTCACTCTAGATAATTATCCTATATTCTTGAGGCCAAGTTCTGTCTAAACAAGAACTTATGTCAGCAAAACTTTTGTCATTCAGGGTTGTGAAAAAAACCACCTCCCTGAGTGACATAAGTTTTGCCTGAAAAAGCACTCATGTGCACAATGTTATGTCGGCGGAAGATGCTCTCCCACCGACATAGCTACCACTGCTCATTGAGCTGGTTTTATGTAGAAAGGACAGCTCTCTCCCATCGGCATAATGCAGCTACACGAGCAATCTTACAGCAACACAGCTATATCAGTACAGCTGTGCCACTGTAAGCTTGTAAGTGTAGACTTGGCCTTAGGCAGAAGTTAATGAAGCTGTCCAATATGCACCATTTCAGGAGAGGTCCTATGAATTTCGGATATAATAAAGGAAACTTCAGTTTATATTAAGGACATAAGAACTAGAAACAGATAGACTGAGTGGCTTATTCTTCTCCAGTAATTCCTTATCTCTGTATTAATACTTGTAACTAATGATGATAATACCTACCACTTACATAGCACTATTCATTCATACATCCCAAAGCACTTGACAAAGGAGGTAAGTATCATTATTTCAGTTTTATAGATTGGGAAACTAAGGGTATGTGTACACTAGAAATGCTACAGCTGGAGTGCTGTAGTTATGTTGTGTAATGTAGACACTACAGCGATGGAAGGAGTTCTTCTTTGTTTTAGTAAATCTACCTCTCCGAGAGGTGGCAGCTGGGTCAACAGAAGAATTCTTCTATTAACGTAGCAGAGTCTACACTGGAGTTTATGTCAGTGCAATTACATTGCAGAGCATGAAAAAACTCACAGCCCTTAGTGAGGTAGTTAAGCCAACCTAACTTTGTAGTGTAAAACAGCCCTGAGACATAGAGGTGAAGTGAGTTGCCCAGGATGACACAAGAAGTCATTGATAGAGCCCAAAATAGAATTCAGGTCTCCTGAATCCAAATCCAGTGCCCTTCTCTAGGCCATACTACCTGCCATAGTATCTTGTTCACTTTTATAAAATCTGCTAGAAAGATAGAATTCTTTTAAGAGGTGGCATGAATGAGATGACCTGAGATATAACATGATTGCTCCAGCTGAGAGACAATAGTTGAAAACCATTTTTTTCCAATGAAAATAAGAGCTAACCGTGCTATTAATCCATGCTAATGATGCTATTGGGAAGAACTGTATGAATAATCAATGGAAACAGATTAGTTTTAAGCAATAGAGTGTGTGTGTGTGTGTGTGTGTGTGTGTGAGAGAGAGAGAGAGAGAGAGAGCAATGACTTTGACAAAGAATGAAAAGAAATCAAAGCACATAGTTTAATAAATAACCAGAATTGTTTTAAAACCACACATTTAGAAAAGGTTTCCATAAGAAGTCAGTAATTCTTTAAAACAAACTTGTTATAATTGTTATGCTTACTTATTTCCATTAACAGTCACAGATGTATGTTTCTACCTGGTACTTTTCCAAACCATAGCTTACTCACATGAAGAAATATGATCCCTGGCAGATTTCACTTCTCCTTTTCCAATACAATAATAACAAAAGCAAAACAACACGTTTAATAAATGTACCATGTTACCTTTTGTCCCCCAATCCCCACTATCTCTATAAAGTGGGCTGCACACATTTCTCTTTGTTGCAGATGCATTTGCTTAACTTTTTCTCACTAATTGAAAACACATCACTTTTAATTGTCAGAATTTCTTTTTACTCCTGTTTATCAACTTGATTTTTTTCTCCCTCTCCCAAACTTACTTCTTTCCAGATGATTTATATTTTTCCTCAATCCATCTGCTTATCTTGTTTAGTGCTTATTACTACTTAATCATAGGTGCCTTGGTTGTCCTCTTACCTGTTTAAACGTAACCTGGATGGTTCAATTGCAGTGTCTCCAGCTATTTTTTAAATACATTCCAATCTTCTGCAGTAGATTTCCCATATATTAGAGGCTCAAATCAATTTTCCTTCAAGCATTTTGCACTTTCTCAGATCAGTATGTAGCAATTATGATTTCATTTTCTGTGTACAGCACCTTGGAAGGACTAGAGTCTGTTGTCTACAGGAGCAGCTTCCCTTTTGTGAGACAGACTTAGGCCTCTCTACACTAGAAAATTAGGTCAGTTTAACTATGTCAGTCAGTGAAAAGTCCACACCCAGAGCGACATTGTTAAGCTGACTTAAATCCCCATGTAGACAGCGCTAGGTTGATGGAAGTATTCTTCCATCAACCTAACTACTGTGTCTTCGGAAAGTGGATTACCTAGGCTGACAGGAGAACTCCTTCCATCAGCGTAGGTAAAATCTACACTAAAATGCTACAGTGTTGCAACTGTGCTGCTGTAAGATTTTAAGTGTAGACAAGCTCTTAGGAAAGTTAATCTAAATTAACTAAAAGCATGAATTTGAAGTGGATTAGTTACATTGCATTAAACCCCTGTGTGAACACTCAGATTTAAAGTGGCCTTAAATCAGTTTAGTTTAATTCACTTTGAGGTGAATTAAACTAAAGCCAATTAAGGCCACTTTCATTCTGAGTGTCCACACAGGGATTTAATGCAGTTTAATCAATGATTTTAAATTTACACCTTCTGTTATTTCTCATTACCTTTCCTATCTCCATGTAGATCGGCCCTGATGCAGCATATAACAGTAGAGAGAAACACTTTGCTTTTTTTTTACGGAGTCTTATGTCCTTCGGTTTCTAATCTAAAATATAAATAATTCACACTCAAACTATAGATTTGTTCTTTGTGTCTGGAAAACACATAGCTAATTAAAATGTTATGGCTAGATTTTAGAAGACCCCTAATATTAGGCTTTTTGGAGCTATTACTTTTCTTTGAGGAAATATACAGATCGACAGAATTATATAGGGTGAAGTCTTGGCTTCACTGAAATCAATGGAAGTTTTGCCATTGACTTGAATGAAGCCAGGATTTCACCAGATAGGTGTGGTATGTGGTGGACATATTGCTCCACATAAGACTATACACAGATGGTAAGATATTTTTACGTATCACTTTATACACAAGTATTTGGTGTAATATTAGCTAAACACAAGGGTGGGTATTGGTTTAGAATTATTATAGCATGCAGGTATATATGGCATGCAGGTATTGTTGACACTTTTTTTCTAGGTATAGTTTAGTGCAGTGAAATTCTAGATTGACATATGAAGGGAAATGTGAATCTGTACGTTGTAACATTTCATAAATGTGTAAGACAGATAATTAATCCAAGAAGGAACAGTTCTCTGTACCTGCATTCTAAATATGTTTTGTTTTAAATGAGGGTGATACAATAAGAACATGGCAACTTAAAAGCTATGATTGCATTGGAGCTGATCAGTACTTCAGACAATCTTTAAAATCATGATCTTATCACAGCAAGCTACGTTGTCACCATATTCAAAAGCTTTAATGTGCCCTTCTGAAGCGATCAAGTTAGCAATAATTTTAGGTGAGGGGTAGACAATGGATCTTACAGTCAGAAGCATGCTGAGAAGAATGCAGAGGGGCCAGGCATGGTTGACTCAGTTGCAGTGGCATCTCGCCTGCCCTGGCAACTCATTCAGCTGGTGCACCTCTCTTCATGCAGAGCACGCTGTAGTGTAGTCTGTAGTGAGGATGGGGCATTGGACTTGAAAGTTTACTAGAACATTTTACTATTATATTATTAAAATTGTTAAATTTTGGCTCATGGGTCTTTGCTGAAAGGGGCTTTGACTTACTTTTGCCAAAGCAGTGGAAATTCTTTTAAACATTTCTTAAACATGCATAATTGAGAAAAAACAGAAAAAATGAAATTATGTGGAATTCAAAAGCAGAGTGCTCCTGCCTTTGTGGAAAGTTCCTCTTTTTTGGAAAAAATCAGAGGGAAAATGTTCTTAAGTGTCGCTGGCTAGTATTAAATTTCTTTGGCAGGCAAATCAGAGAGAAAACCTCTCACAACCTTCAATTCTGGCTCAGTTACTTTTCTTAAAATTATTCCTGCTCTTTGGATAGTCATAGCAAAACACATGAGGGGAAAAGAAAGGCTAGAGAAGGAAGAAAAACTGCTATGTCACTGATGCTTGCTTTTTCATGTGCTGCAGACAGGATAATGTCCATGACTGGATGGGCTAGTTAGTCATGGACAGGTATCCTTGATCTTCTAAATCCTGGCTTATTTCCCTAGTCTGGCATGACATCTAGCTGGCATGCTCTGGTTTCCCAATACTTCTCCCTTCATGGTGAGGCTAGAATACTCATGCTATTTGAGCCTGTCATGTTCTTATGGCAACAGTATAAAATGGAAGTTAATATCAAAGCCAGTCAAGCATAGAACCAATTAGAAGACAAAAAAGAAAGATTGGGAATAGAATAGAATAGATTGACATGACACATACAAAGAAGTTTGCTGAGGGTCCAGCTGGTCAGGTGATGATGGCCTGGCTTCTTCTCTGGTTGTTACATAGATATATTGGGGATCCTCCAAAAGTAAAGGTGTCATCCATTGGATAATGAGAACTAAAAACCAGAGGATCTGAAAATGCATTTGTGCTTTGCTTTTTAAAATATCCAGAATGGCACGATCAAATTAGAATTGTTTATAAGACTGATTTTATGGTAAATCAATTTATCAAAATTGAATTGTTTTAAATTGCAGTTATGAAACATATTATTGATAGGTTCTAACAATCCTGTGTTATATGTGTAAGCCCTATGTCCTGAAGCCTTAGAGAAAAGGGATTTCACTACTGTCACCTGTTGGTGAAATGCGAGAAGAGTGGCCCAGAGCTGCTTAAGGACTCCACTGGTAAAGGAGTTCTCTGCTGGCATTTGTTGGAGAACAAGGGGAGTTGGCTGAATATAAGTCCTGGCCCATTCACATTTCACTTTTGACAATTTGGGGTATTTTGGTTAAAATACAGACAGGTTTTGAGTTTTAGGGCTATACAATGCAATTGACCTCATTGGGAGATACAAGGACAACACATCAGCATCAAATGTGCCTGGGATCACCCTGACTTGCCTGCTTTCAGGTGCCGTTGGGTAAGGGAGCCTGGGCAGAACTAGAGAAGGGGGAGGGAGGCAAAGGGGTGCTGCCTGGTGCTGAGCACTCTGTTAAGGGGCTTAGGTACGATAGTTCTCTCCCTAAGAGCTGAGCTGAGGCTGCTGAACAGGGCACATTATGTCAGCTTCAAGGTAGTAATAGCAGCATGGAGATGATGGACAACACAGAGCAGCAGCGGTGGCAGCTCCAGTTCAATGGATGGCACATAGTGGTGGCGGTGGCAGCAGCTTCTCTGAGGGAACAGAAGGCTCAGGGCAGTGGCAGCACCTTTGCAGGAACAGACTGCGCAGACCAGCAGCAGAGCTACGCCGCTTGGGCTGAAACTGCAGAGGGAGCAACAGCCAACCCAAGGGACTCTGGTGTGGCCCTGCCCATTCAGCAATTAAAACTGAACTCACTCCAGCAGGGTTAGGTAGTAGAGCACCCAGAGCAGCCCAGGCAGCCCTGGCCTCCTAGAATCCTCTGACTTCTTTAACCCAAGACAATTAACTGTGAGTAGGGGGGCTGGGGAAGAGGAAAGTAGCCAGAACATGTTAGCCATTCACAACAACCAACGGAGGGCTTAGTTTGGGATTACTATTAAGACACAGTAGGGGTAGGAGTCTTACCTCATAGAATTGGTTAATTTGTTAAATGCTGATTTCCCAAAGTTATTCTGTTCTTCCTTACCCACCGGCCACTACCCCAATAAAGTTCTCTTTGTTGTACCCATCGGGGGCACCCAGGTGAGAAACATAGTTTCAGGGTAGGGGCTTGAGCCTGTGTGAGATAAGTCTTTAAGGAAACCCCCTAGAAAACTGAACCCAGCCCTCTTTGCTGCCAACAACATCTCGCAGAAGGGTTACATATATGAACCATGCAAGGAGAATCTTTTTTCCCCTTCTTTCTCTATTTGTCATTTCAATGTAATTATATTATATTTATATTATATTTATTATAAAATTTTCATTTGCATTTGGAATATCACCACCAGAACTTTTCACCCTATTCAAACATACTTTAATATGTGCCAGTAGGAAGATATGAAATTGAAAGAAAGCAGGTTTAATTGGCCTAAGTCAGGTCATCAGAGGAAGTGTGATTTCATACAAGTCCTACCAGACTTGGCTAGAGTTGGATGAATAATCAATAATGGATAATACATACAATTATTTCACCTTTTTTTCAGTTCATGAGTTATCTGCAAACAAATCCTGATTTTTTTCAAATGTATTCATATTTGAAATTATTTTCTGAAAAAAGTGGCTAATTCTGCATATGCATAATATGTGAATATATAAAATTCCAGCTGCTTAGACTAGACAAATAGATCACATAGTATGTTTTTTTCATTGGATAAGTCTTAGGTTCAGGTTCCTGGTGTGAACACCTATATTTACAAATTTGAAATTAATTTAAAATTCATACTTTTTATGAACATTCCTGACAGGAAACTTTTTTGCTGGAAGATTTCCAGAAAGCAAGCTCAAAAGGGACCTGACCACAGTGAAAACTGTTTACAAAAATCAAAAGAGTATTCTTGGGAATTGTTTTGTGATACTCACCATGCTTGAGGCCTAGAAGAGCAAAACCCTCAGAAAGGTGCACAAATAGTTATTCAACACGTTTATATAAACAGCGCTGATGACAGATGACACGAAAGAACATTGACAGATTACACAACACAAATTTGTATTGTTTCCAATTTATTAAAAAGCTGCTGCTGGTTTTTTTTGTGGGTTTTTTTGTGTGTTTTTTAAAGTGGTGCTGTTTGCAGCAGTTTACTCATGGAAACGGGTGCAATTATGCTGACTCAGTTGACTTCACTGGACTTTCACTATGTCGTAAATTGGTGTAATTAAGCCACAAATGAATTAATGTATGTAGAGGGGAAAATACATTAATGTATGTATTCTGGGGAAAAAAATCAAGAAGCAGATGACAGAGTGGGGAAGAGAGCATAGTAGCTGACTGCCAGCTGAGATAGTGATGAAGTTATTCAGGTCACAAGGTCTTTTTCATTTCTCATTTTCATATTTCTGAGGATTGGGTGGATAACAAGTTTCCACTAGCAAAAAGTGATAAAACAGAGCTTTCTGCCTTCACGAGTTGAAATTTGCTCAGTGAAGTTTTCAGCCATTCTGCAATTCTAATTATCTCAGATTGTAGATAGTTTGGTAGCGTAAAGTATATTTCTTACTGAACGAAGATCCTATTATGCTAGATTCCTTACAAAGTATAAGCAGCTGTGGATTTTGATTCTGATTCAGAAAGAAGAATTTGAGTCTGAGACTAAGTAACCTTTTTGCCACAATGTGGGTGGCTCTCAAAGATATTCCACAAGCTTCCTGTATTCAGAAGACATGTTTGGTGGGAAATCAACATTGATT
Organism: Mauremys mutica; assembly: GCF_020497125.1. NCBI lineage: Eukaryota > Metazoa > Chordata > Testudines > Geoemydidae > Mauremys > Mauremys mutica. The sequence continues at coordinate 40,297,102 of NC_059079.1, read as the reverse complement.
CACCTATAATTGAAGTTGTACCATAGATACATGAAGGATTTGTGCGTCAAAGTATTAAACTGCTGCTAGGAATACTCCAGCCCACCTAAAAAGAATGCAAAAAACCAGAAAACTGTCTTGAAGCTAATTGATACAAAGGGCAATAAAAAGTAGCAAATGTGTTTCTCTTGGGTATTTTTGTATAATACATGGAAGATAAGTTATTGAAAATACAGATCTTTAGTGAAAAGAACATATCATATCAAATAAAAAAGATATACTGGACAATTATGACAATGAAATTAATATAAGTATACCCAGATGAAAAAAATATTAAAAGATGCTCCTCCTATTTCAGCTTGTATAAAAAATTGTATAACATATAAGGTGAGAAATATAATATAATTTAATCATATAATTAAAGAGTGTCTCATAATGCATGCACTGCAGCATCGTTGTACTTAGAGCTGCTCAGACATTTTCTGACTGAATATTTATCTGTTTTGCCAAAATATTTTGATTTTGATAACGTCACAACTTCTGTTTGGACCATTTTTGAACAAAAAAATTAAGATTTTCTGTTTGAAAACTTCTTTTCATTTCAATTTCTAAAATGTCATATAACAATACAATATAAAAGTTGAAATCAGAGCAAATCATTTCAGTTTTAACAAAATGAAACACTTTGATAGATCAGCACAAACAATGAGGAGTCCTTGTGGCACTTTAGAGACTAACAAATTTATTTGGGCTTAAGCTTTCATGGGCTAAAACCCACTTCATCAGATGTATGGAGTGGAACATACAGTAGGGAGGTATGAATACACAGCATATGAAAATACGGGAGTTGCCTTACCAAGTTGGGTAGATCAGAAACAATTTTTTCACAATTGCATTTTACATGAAATTTGAAATATTTTTGTTTTTATTTTGTTTCATGTGGAAATAATTTTGAAATCATGGAATTTTCCACAAAACAGACTATCTGGTTCCTTCATAGCTCTAGATGTATTTGCAACTTTAACTTTTTCACTGTTTGCTGACATAACATATTCTTAACATCATTTTCTTGATGGAATAAATAAAGGGGCAAAAAACAATTAAAATGAGTGTCTAAAGTGAGACTGCTAGGTGGCTAGAGTGGGATTTTCAAAAGTACTTAGTGATTTAGGAGCAAATGAATGTCAGTGGGACTTGTGCTCCTACATCATTTAGGCACTTTTCTAAATCTAACGCTTAGACAAATGCCTTCATTTTCAAATGAGCTCCCAATAGCCCCCCACTGACTTCAGTTGTGACCACAATATTTACACTATATAGTTATCAAAGTACCAGAATAAACAAGCTATCACTGTATAGCTTATTGTATCAAAACTACAGTAAATGTAACATTGACTGTTTGGGAGGGGATAACATGCACAGACTATATATATATATTTCCCCCAGAGGTATCATTCCATTGTGTAGTCTTTCCTGCTATGTCTTGTTTATTTATAATAATATAGATTGGGAAGAAGAAAGCTATTTTATCTTTTGCAATTTATAATAGTGTAATTTAAAAATAAGCAGAAACAGAAATGACCTACAGTATTCTTAAAGGAATTATTCTGCTGTTTGCAGATGACTATTTGCTTTGTTTACTGTTGTTAAAAACACACTATGTGCAACAATCTTAAGCAGTCTTAGGTAGTGAAATCAGGTGAGTTCCTGTTGCTTTCCAGACTGTTAAATTACAGGAGAGTTCAAGTGTAATATCTGATGATGTAGGCAAGTTTTTCTTGTGCTTTCTACACTGGAGAATTATTAGATAAATGGAAGTGTCTGACATGCAAATTCTTTGCTGGAACTGCAAATGAATTGTGACCTATTTACTAAATAGAGGTGATCATCACAATATTGACAGTACGTGCAGCTCTGAGGCTATGATAATTAAACAGCATTATGCCTTAGGCATCCAGCCAAAACTTCCGGGCCTGATTTAAAAAAAATGTAGATTATTCCATATTTTTTAATTCCCTTTTGTCTAATTTTATGCATTGGCACCTTTAAAATATACTTAGATTTGTATTTTATTTATTTTGTCCATTCACTTTCAGCAATGGTAGCTTTAATTTCATTGGATAATACTGGTCCTTCTACTATTTCTAACTTAGCACTGGCATTTCTCTAGAACCTGTGCAATGATTGTTGGTTTGGGTCAGTTTAATAGGGAATGGAAATGTTCTTGTCATCATCTGGCTTGTTCTTCATGCGTTTTCAGCATCTGTCCGTGGAAGTCCCTGATGGGCATCACCTGTGATGGTCTGGTTCTTCATGAAATTGTACTGAGCACACTACTGCATGGAGCAGAGACTTGGCAATGACAGTGGCTATCAAAATGACATTGGAGGCCACTCATTACAGATGGCTGAGGAAGATATTACACATTTCATGGTAAGACAAAACAACTAGTATGAGAGTAAAGGGAGCTGACAAAGCAGGACATGCTAGAAAATATCATCAAAGAAAGAAGGCTCATGTGGTTGGGACATGTCTCCAATATTCTATGCACATGCTAAGCAAGCATTGAATTGGGTACCCAAGGGAAAAAAGGAAAAAGCAAGGAAGGCTAAAGAAGAACTGCTAGAGGACCGTGACAGAGGATATTGAATGTGCTGGTATCACCTCGGAAGAAATACCGCAACTAGTGAGCAACTGTAATAGATGGAGGAAGAGGACTGCCCTAATGTGTCAGCAGCACAGGAGGAACTAAAGTATAAGTTAAGGTATGTTTCACTTTGTGCATTTTTAACTGTATCAGTTTGTAAAACCAGGGCAGAAAGCAAAAAAGGTTCAGTGGGCTGTATTCTAAAGACACAGTTAAATATTAAACCATAAATTACTATAATCTCAATGCATATTTGCCTTTGGCTTTACAATCTTCATCTTCAGTTTCAAATGAATTTAATTTTAATAGAAAAGTGATGTATACATGAAAGTAGTTTTAGATATTTTGTATGTTGATCTGATTAGACTCTAGCTGCATGTCCTAGAAAGACAGGAACTAGGAATAATACATATACCCAGTTAAGTCATCCATGAAACTTTTGTGGAGAAACTTTCTGTACCTTTTCATAGACCTGAGCAAATAATTCATGATCAACAATTTATTTGATTAATTTAGCCTTTTTTCTGCACACAGAATATTCATGAGCATATAGTGATTTTCCTAGATTTATTCATTATCTAAACTTATCCATCTTCTTTAAATTATTTAATCTGTAGACTGATCTCAAGTCATGCTGTTTTGCTTAGTTGTAATTTGTCAGATAAATCACTTTTGTTTTTCCTGCTCACTGGTTGGGGGACTATGCAAGACTTTCTGGTGCAAATACTGAAACTGGCTTTCTGTGAATATACCAGGAAACAATATCACTCAAATGTTTGCAAAAGGCAAGCACAAAATGGGTGCAAATTTAGGCTTAAGAAAATTCATTAAAAGATATGAATAAACACTTGTGAAAAATTATATCATTAATCACCCAGCATGAGTCACACATAATTATATATCACTTTATCATAAAGATGCAAGGTGGGTGATGTAATGCTTTTTATTGGACCAACTTCTGTTGGTGAAAGAGACGAGCTTTCAAGCTGCAGAGAGCTCTTCTTTGGGTCTTCTTATCAAATGACTTAAATCATTTACTGCCTATGTTCTACAATGTGATTTCTCTATTAATGCTGTATGGGATGACAATCTCCAAACCTGCAGCTGTTTAAGCCAATTATACTTAGATATTTTAAAATATATTATCATCTAAATCCTATCCATGCCTATGTGGTGCTTAAAGAAAGAGAAGATAATATAATACGGCAGTCAGGGCACAAGCAGCAGTGTGTGTGAAATGGACCTGTAGATGATATCCTGTTATGACATACAGCAGGGCAATGGGAAATGTGGTTTCAGGGTAAAGAGATATGGTTTGCTGAAAATTTAGTGAGTGCTTTTGCTGTAATTCATAATTATCTTGGGCTTCAGTTCAAGAACAACACGGACACGTCTACCTGAGTCTGATTGAAGTGAATGGGAATTAACCATAAACTTAAAGTTTAGATTACCTGAATTGGGCCCTCAGTGTGGTGCCATTAGCACTTTTTGCTCTGCTCTCACCAACAGAAGATGGTTCACCCACCTTGTCTCTCTGCTCCTGAAGACAGATGCAGTTAAGAGCATTTGTAGAGTGTCAGGAGCTGGATTTCTCTCTCAGTGCACATATTTTGCCGGCTTATTTGAATAGACGCGACTGCCTGGGCTGCACAGGCTTTCTTTCATCCTACCAGGTTTGGGCTCTCTAATACTTCTAACAATGTGAAATGTGCAGTAGTTCTTAAATCACACTTGCATTAGAATTACCCTAACTATTGTGAATAAGACTTTTTCATTAAGATATGCTTTCCAGATACTTCAGTGAACCCTCCGTCTCTAGAAAAATTCAGAACAGGAAGGATTTCATTCTGCCATATTGATTGCTAGCTCTATCTGATTTAGACATGTTTTTGTAGGTTTACTTTTTTTTCTTGAAGGACAGGTTATTTAAGTTCAGGTAGATATGACAGCTGGATAGCTGGTTCAAAGCTGTCTTGCTGGAGCAAAACAATGTCCTCAGTATAACTGTACAGAAAAATAATCATGAATAAATGCAGACATCTTTTGAGATGCATATAGACACCAAGATAGAACTTAGATAATTGTCCTTATTTCAAAGATGTTATAATGCAAGACTTGCACAGAAGATGCTGATGCAAGACTTGGGTACCACTTAAGTGCCTTGTGTTGGCCCTCTGCACAGGACTGAATTTTATCCATAATAAGCTGTTTACTTAATAGCTGCCCCTTAAAGATTTGGGAAGCTTTTAATAAATTTCCAATAATCCTTTCTAACATATGCACTTGTGGAATATACCATGATATCCATTTTAATACCATTTTATACCATTATAATATCCATTTTAAGGTCCACAAACTTAACCCATTATTGATTTTCCTATATATCTTACTGTTACATTCTGGCAGAGTTGTGGAGGTAGAATGTCTTTAGTAGTTTAATGGGAACTCAGTTTTATTACTTTTATGAACTTTCATTATGTTATGGACAGTACTACTATTGTACAGTAAGTTACTTATTTCTGATGCAGAAGGTGAATCTGATGGTAACAGGGTCTGCAAGAGTTCCTGGAATATAGGGTTACACTGAATGCTCATATTACCTATAAATGGCAACCAAATTCTGATCTCATTGACAATGGTCTGAATCAGGAGTAACCTCATGGAGTTACTCTAGATTCAAACTATTGCCATTGAGACAGAATCCAGAATCTGGCCCATTGAAGAGTTTTTGTATTTTTATACAGGTTATATGCAATGGGAAGTGATGCAAATTCTGTTTTGGGGTGTGAAGGATGGGGTGTCAGACGTTAAGTCCATGTTTTTGGAGTTAAAATGTCAGGTATAAAAAGTTAAAAAATAAAGCTGTTTCTCATTTACTTAGATCTCTTTCTGGGACATATTGATGTCATCATTATTTGCATCTTCAATACATGTTCCCATTTTATTGCATCTTTTAGGGAACAGGGTGTGATAGGCATGAGAGAAGGGGATTACTACACCTATACTGTTTTGTTACAGTGGCAATAGCCTCCAGAATAAACTGGGCTGAGCAAAGGAAACAGTTTCTTTTCTGGAATCTGAATGAGAATATAGCATTTGGATAGAAATCAGGTTTCACCATAAGAATTTTAACTTGATAGTTGAAATTTGTTTTATTAGATTTTATTCTAAGAATATTAGTCCTACTTATGAATAATTGAAGGTAATAGCTGACTTGGAAAACAGTTTTCTAAATCAACTCATATGTTTAATGCACCATGCAATATTAGTTAATGTTGCTGCAAATTACACAAATGCACAGGTTAGAAATATGAGGCCAGATTCTCTGATGTAGTGTGGCCTTATTGCACTAGACTGATGGCACCATCTGATCTTACAACCGTCTTAATGGAGTCGAGCGGTTCATCCCAGTGTACAGGTGATCTTCTTGTGGTGTGGAGTAGACAAGGGCCTCTTATGTTACTCCCCTATTTCCTCCCGGTGTAAGAGGGGAAAGGGTGCACCCCTGTTCCATGCTAATCCTCATCTGAGTTTTAGGCCTGTTGATATCGGGCTGCTCTAACCTGGCACATGGGGAGACATTGTGCTCAGAACAGCAGCAGGATCAGGGAGTGCAGACATGCACTTTAAGGGTATATCTGGGAGTGAGCCTCCCAGCCTGGGCTGACAAGCGTGTGTGTTGGCAGGGCTCACGCTAGTGCTCTACAAATAGTTGTGTGGATGTTGCAGCACTGGCTGGGGCTTGGGCTAGCTACCCAAGCTTGGAGCCAGGGGCTCAGATGGTTAGCCTGAGCCTCTGCCGGTGCCACAATATCCACACCGTTACTTTTAGTGTGCTAGCATGCACTCCACTAGCATGATATGAGTCTGTCTTTCCAGAATGGGAAACTTATTTCCAGCTGCAGTGTATATATTTTCACAAGACACCTTCGCATGTTGCCATTTCATCTGTGTTCTGTGTAGTTCAGTTTAACCCAGAGATCTGATGCATGATTTCTAATTTTTCTGGTTGGCTTTCTCTTAAATAGATGCCCCTCCTGCTAACATATGCCATGCCCTATAGATAAATCAGCAGAGGCACACATGCAGCTGTTCTGGATATACTGGATTTTATAGGTCTCCAATTTTGGAGGGTACTGGCCAATTTTAGAGGTACTTTGTGCTTTTGGCAGAGAAGGAAAAGACCAAGTGTGAGAGAATTATGACAAGTCAATCAGCATTCAAGATAACTACAGTCCTCCTCCCTGAATCAGAATCACTCCCCTTTTCATCACTAAATGATGACTGGACATCTTACTTTTCTCCCTAACTCTGATGTGTGGGGAGGATATCATGTTAGAATTAAATGGGAGTTGTGGCATTACCCGATGCAAGTTTTATTCTCAGCAGTTGTTGGTGCTACAATACTTTTTGGTCTTGGCCTTTTGATAGTTCACTTAGTGTGAAATTTACCGTATGCAGATGGCTGAAGAAGAACGTAGGTAATGCATAGCCCTTAAGCTGGGCCTGTGCACAGGGTCCATCCTCTGTGAATGGGAACGGAGAGACAGTGACCCATACAATTGTTCAGGCTGATATGCTGTGGACTGAAAGCATTCTGTACAGTCTTCCAGTACGTGCACTTTGGGGGTTTTCTGAGCATTGAGCACAACTGGTCTTTCTGTCAAGATCAAAGGGGCCTTGCTATTTTATGGGATTTTCTCTTTTGCTGAACAATACCCCTGCAATAGGAAACATAGCAGTGACAGAAATGGTAGCATGCCCTTCTAACATGGGTCGCATTGATTTTTCCACTTTTCCAATGTTTCATAACATTTTAGGAAAATTAAATATGTTTGGAAAAATTCACATGTACCAAAGAAGGTATGTTTAGCCTCTGCAGCTCTCTAATCTTGACAGAAAAATTATGTGAGGCCTGGGCCTTTTTTTAACCAAGTATATTGAAGCTGAAGGGTGCAACAGTAATTGCTGGGAGCCATAATGTGCTGCACTTCAATCTGGTCCAGACAGACCTCTGGCTGATACAATATGGAGCATCTCACTGAACCACTTGTTAGTTGGAAACTTATGTCACAGGCAAAGTGTAACAAAGAGGCAGTGGGACTCCTGAAAGAGCTACCCAAGTGCATAAACAATGAGGAGTCCTTATGGCACCTTAGAGACTAACAAATTTATTTGGGCATAAGCATTTGTGGGATATAAGCCACTTCATCGGATGCATTTTTTGTCATTGGAAATAAAAATATTTTGGACTGCCAACTAACCTCCTTTTTACCTGATGGAAACATAATTTTGACCAAACTTTTCAAGCATGTTTATTAGGCACCTAAATCCACAGGAAAAATTGAAGTAAAAACATTACTGAATTGCAAAAATTACTTTTTACAGCTGAATATTTCAAGTGAAAATGGGCATTAAACTGCAAAACAGTACTTGGATACAGCCAGAGATTTGCCAGTTTATACTGTGGTACAAACTTTTTCTTTCAAATGTAATTAAAGAATCTACAGGGAAATGATCCTTCACTGCATCTTCATCCACGGCTTTTATTTGTAATTTTCCTTTTTTTCCCCCATGATTGAGTCTCTCTTTATAGCACTGACATTCCTCCACACTCAGAATCTTTTTCTCCCTGTTTCCTTTTTGACTGATCTGATTTTCTGCTGTGTAGATGAAACAAACTAAAACCTTCCCAAAAGCATTACAACATGCTGCTTCATTTTTGTTTTAATGTAGAGGTGCCCTTCACTTTTCCTCTTTTACTCTGAGCATATGTAAAGGAAAATAGTTCACTTAAAAGTATTTTGTGTGTGTTGGGATGGTGGGTTCTGAGAGAGGAGAATAAAAATCCATGTGAATTTTCCCTTTTTTCTTTGATTAATTCTGCCAGATCAAATAAAGTGTTTCCAAGACAAATTCTTGCTTCCCTCATACTTTTTCTTCAGTCTCTACTATCTGTGCTCTTTCAAGACTTCCCATTCCTCACTTTTTTCTTTTCCTTTGTCTCATACACTTTTTCTGGGGAGGACCCATTTGTAAGTGCACATTGAAATCTCTTCCTGTTCTTCCACTCAGTTTCTCAGGTGCTTTTAGGAGAAGCCAAATCATTTCAGGCAGAATATGTGTAGCTATTGTACCCTTTGCACCCGACACAATTCTGCTTTATCCTTGTGCCCTTTTGGTCTGAATTCCTTGTCATGGGATCAAACTGCATGTTTGTGCCTATGAGGAAAATAAACTGTGTGGGCCAAATTCCTCACTGAAATGAAATCATGGTGAAAATCCATTGACTTCAGTGATGGGTGTGTATGCAGGGGTGTGCGTGTGTGTGCTTTTATGCTGAAACTGGAATGAATATACAGCAGAGAATACATAGTGCAATGGATATCATTAATTGAATCTGTAAACCATTCTTAAGGATTCTTCACTGGCATTACTATTGTTCGGGCATGTACTAGTATATGACTTGAAATGTTTTATATGGATTATGTGCTTTCCAAGCAGTGGGTCACAATGTCCAGAGTGGGAAGCTGAGCCCACGCTGCAGGACAGGCGTCACCGCTGCAATGAGAATGCAGGGTGGGCTCACTCACTCTCCAATCCCCACCTCCCCAAGGCCTCCCAAGCTGCAATGGGGGCAGGGCTGGGGGAGCCAAATGGGAGGGCTTTAGAACCAGGCTGGGAATGGTAGCAGCTGCAGGAGAAGCCTGGGATTGTGTGGCTGGGAGGGGGATCTGTGTTCTTTTGGGGTCTTTTTCAGCTCAGCCCACCAGACATAAAAGAAACTTTGAGAGGCTAATTTTCTCCCAAAACAGAGACTGCCTGAAGCGCTGTTTTGTGTTTTCATTTTGTTGTCGCCTGTCTTCCACTGTCACTTAAAGGAGTAATGACTTCAAATTATATGCGTGTAGCAGGAGCCCTATTAGAGTTCACTATCCACACGAAGGGGCTAGGTGTTGTGTATTTGGTTGTCATGGTTTTTGTTGCTATGGCAACTGAGTTAGATTATTATGGGTTAGCTCGGCCAGCTTCAGCCGGCTGAGTGAGCTCTCTGTGTCTGTAAATAAAATGGTGGTTTTGTTAGCTGTCTGCTCTCTGGCCTCAACTGATTTCTTCCTAAACCTGCTGCCCCCAAGGATATAACAAGTGGCGACGAGGATGGGATTCCGGTGCTGCTCCAGTAACAGAAGGAAGTAGAAGTCAAGGTAAATAACAAACAAACAAAAAAGCTGCTTGTTTGCACTGACTGTGAAAGTGAAACTAAAATCATGGCTACTCTGGCCAGGCCACTGGAACCTTTTGATGAGAATAGAGAGCAGTGGCATGTGTATACTGAGCGTTTTGAGCTTTTTTTTATTGCAAATGACATTACAGAAGTGAAGAAGGTGCCAATATTCTTAAGTGTTGTAGGGGCTAAAACCTACTCCCTGCTACGCAGCTTACTACACCCTATTAAACCAGCAACTAAATCTTACAGTGACATTGTGGAAATCCTGGGGTCCCATTTTTCCCCAAAACCACTGGTAATTGCTGAAAGATATAGGTTCCACAAAAGAGACCAAAAGGAAGATGAAACGGTTGTACAATTTGTAGCCATTTTAAAAAAGCTAGCAGAACACTGTGAATTTAAAGAAATGTTAAATGATGCCCTGCGTGACAGGTTAGTGTGTGGCCTCTACAGTGAAGCTATACGGAAGTGCCTACTGACAGAGGCTCAGCTTACCTTACAGAAGGCTGTTGATATTGCTCTCTCCATGGAAGTGGCTACAAGGGAGGCGCAATACATCGGTGCATCCCCTAGGGTGCAAAAAGTGTCACAAGAACCGACCCACAAAACTGTGCAGAGTCCAGAATGTTACCACTGTGGTAAGCCGGGTCACCAGGTATCAGAATGCTGGTGTAAGGACCTGGTGTGTCGACACTGTGGCAAAAGGACACATTGAGTGTGCCTGTAAACAAAAGAAAAAGAGGCCTGCGGTCTGGCTGACAAAAAGAGGAACCTTGCATATCCTAGAGCAGACCCAGGATGATCAAGGAGACACCTCATCGCAAGAGGAAGTGCCACTGCATGTTTTGTCTTTGGCAGCGGGCTCACATGACTACTGGGTAACCCCCTTATTGGAGGGCAAACCTATACGCATGGAACTGGACACTGGTGCAGCTGTCTCGCTGGTCTCCGAGACTGTGTATAAAGAAAAGCTACAGCATCTTCCGCTTAAGGCAACAAAAACTGTTCTGAAGACGTATATGGGAGAAGCTGTGCCCATGGTGGGCACTATTGATGTTAAGGTGGAGCTCAATGGACAGGCGGCTAGATTGCCACTGTTTGTGGTGAGAGGTAACTACCCAGCCTTAATGGGTAGGTCTTGGCTTGGGAAGATTCAACTGAACTGGGCAGAAGTGCACCGGATGACTAAAGAAGAAACCAGTCTAACCCCTATACTAAGGAAACATGCTGCTGTTTTTGGAGATGATTTGGGAAGTATGAAGGGAATCACTGTGACATTGAACATTAAACCTGGCAGTCCACCAAAATATCTGAAAGACCGAACCTTTAGCCCGGGACAGCCAGTTTTGGCTCGGAATTATACTTCCAGAGCTAAATGGGTCCCGGCCACAGTCATCACTCAAACAGGACCTGTTTCCTACACAGTCCGGACGGCAGAGAATCTTACCTGGCGGCGACATGTAGATCAGCTGTTGCCAGGTCATGCCAGTCCTCGGGACCCATCTGCAGTTGAGGGGTCTGACTTCACCTCTTCTGGTGAGACACCGAATCATGAGTAGTCACCTGTTCCTGACTGTTCTCCTCCATTACTGCCGGCGGCTGAGATACCCCTTTGCCCAGCACAAGCTGACACCACCTCCTCACCCGTTCGTGCTGCGGACCCTGAGCCCCTAGTGCTTTCGGGTGCAATAACACCAGAAGTTCGCCGTAATCCACCTAGAGACAGAAGGCCTCCTCATCGGCTGGATCTTTAGCTAGGGCGAACCCATGGTTATGGGGCAAAATAATCCCCAGGGTTTAGCCGGGAATGGAGGCAGTCTACCCTCCTTCTCTAGTCTAGTGTGTGTTTTATTTAGGGGATGTTCTTATTGGGGGGGAGGAATATGTTGCGTATTTGGTTGTCATGGTTTTTGTTGCTATGGCAACTGAGTTAAATTATTATGGGTTAGCTCAGCCAGCTTCAGGCGGCTGAGTGAGCTCTCTGTGTCTGTAAATAAAATGGTGGTTTTGTTAGCTGTCTGCTCTCTGGCCTCAACTGATTTCTTCCTAAACCGGCTGCCCCCAAGGATATAACACTAGGGTGGGAGAGTAAGAGCAAGGGGGCTGAATTTATTTAAAATTTAAAAAAAATAGAGTAGTTATAAATACACACACACACACACACGTGTGTGTAACAATGGGTCCCCAAACAAGACAAAATGCAGTAGGTAGGTCACCTTAGTAAAAAAATATGGCCAACATTGGTATGTACAAAAAGGGAGGGATAGGTCAGAGGTTTGAGCATTGGCCTGCTAAACTCAGGGTTGTGAATTCAGTCCTTGAGGGGGACATTTAGGGATTTGGAGATTGGTCCTGCTTTGAGCAGGGGGTTGGACTAGATGATCTCCTGAGGTCCCTTCCAATCCTAATAATCTATGATTCTACATTCTTTGTACAGCTAAGATATGTCCTTTTCAGGAGCTGAGATCAGAAGTCATAAGATCCTAAACAAGTAAAACTTAAATTGAAATCTAACATTCCTTCTATCTTCTGTGCTTTGTCGGTTTGTGAAATTCCTATGAGTCATCAGACTCCTTTGTTTTGATGAAGTAAGCAGGATTTTATAGTGCATTCCATACATGAGAATACAGGCAAGTGCAAGGGTATAACCCTTTAGCTCCATAAATGAAATATTCCCAATGACCTATTTACTAAATAATAACTATGCTACATTGGCACTCCCTATATTCTCCACTATGTAGAAGCTCATAAGCCCAAGAAAGAAAAAAAATCCTTCATTTCTTATTCATTAGATCACCTTTTTCTTACCTTTCATCTGAAGAAAAAAAATCAAAGAACATTCCATAAGTCTTATGAGGCAAGGATTCCTCTGTTCCTCTTTAGCAAATGCTAAGAAGAGTTTACAAAGCTCCAGCATAAAATAGCAACAAGTTAATATTATATGATTAATGTGTATTTCCAGAACTACATAACTTTCTCCTGAAGTGAGAAAACTGATTTCATTTCCAAAAAGAAAAAACCCTCTAATCTCACATTCTTTTGATTCTTTAAACATGGCAAAGAGATTTAAATCTATCTCCCTCAGTGTAAGCCTAAAGTGATGAAATTTTGGTTTTATTAAATCTGGATGGTAAAATTGCCATAGCAGATTTCTCTATTTCCATAAAATTCCTAGCAATAATTGTTAATATTGAGCCTAAAAGTGTCCTTTTTTAACTGCCTTTCTGCTACATGTAAGGTTCTACTCTTCTGATTTAGATATTCAGCTGAATGCGTATAAACACAAAAATATCCCCTAGAGAGGTTTGTCTGAAGTGTGCTCTAGACTATATACATTTTGAAAATGTGCACTACACTTTTGAAGCTGGCTTCCCTTTATAGGGGTGTACAGTGTAGGAGATAGGTGTTCAAAGAGTATTGAAATTTGTTCAGGTATTCATTTTTCTTCTACTTTTCCAGTACAGTATCTGAATAATATGCTGAGGAACTGAATATTTGATAATACTTTTATTATACACAATAAGATGTTTTACTACTAAGTAACCTTAGTATGTGAAGATATTCAAATTAAGAGTTAATTGCCCATCTAATTTTTAAAAGGAATGATAAAACATCAACATTTTCTGGGGAATTGACATGGATAAACTCATTTTGTCTCATTTTGACCCCACACTGTAGCTTTTGAAAATCCATTTGTAACATTATTGGGTTCACATTTTTCTTAATGAGACTAGAATAGGGGGAACAGAGAAAGAAACCAAAACAGAAGGCCAGATCCTTAGCTGGTGTAAATCAGCATAGTTCTGTGGAAATCAATGGAACTACTTAATTTACATAAGCTGAGGATCTGGCTCAGAGAGACTATTACAAAAAAATCAGACAGTGAGAAAAATAATCACTGGTATAAAGTTTGTTAAAAAGTCTTACATATGAATTCTATTTTAGATGGCATCCATGTGTGTTAGCCTTGCCTTGCCTTATGGGGGATTCTTTTATCACTAGTACAAAACACTGGCTTTTCTTTAGACAGAGAAACCATTTAAAAATTGAGTCACCTTTGGAATAGAAAAATGGATTCTTGTTCTGAGGGAAAATAGTTTGTAAACTTGAAGAGGTTTTGCAGACCCATATAAGAGATAACAAAATCTCCAACATTTTGAGGTTCAGCCATCCCTCACTAAAAATGTTTGATCTATAGAGTCTTTTAGCCGGCAACACCTCCTCTTTAAAGATTTTTATGGAAACTTCAGGTTGTTTTCAGTTTCCAGATGTCAGTTGTCCCGACAAACTTTCAGTTACAGCTAAGTTTTAGATTTAGATTCTCAGGCCCCAATTCTCAATTACTCAGTTCCTGTGCTTGGGGCAGGGATGGAGAGTGGGGAGGCAAAGATGCTTTTAAGCTTTTGTACTAAGAGGGTGAAATCCTGGTTCCATCGATGCAAAACTCCCATTGGCTTCATCAGAGCTGGTATTTCACCACCTATATTCTGGGGAAGCTGTGGTGCTACAAGGCTGCTCCAGCTTACGCTGTTTACTATGCCTCCATATGGGCTCTGGAAAGCAGTACATAGCAGTGTACTTCAGCCATATCCTCTGCCTGCCCCCAGCCAAACTCTGACAGGGTTGTGTAGAGCCTTTATACTGTTTGGGAAGGTTCCTTACAAAGGAGACATTCTAAAGAGGCTGTTTTTGACCCCCTTAAGACATTTCCAGAATGGGGGAAAAGGAACCTCACTGTAACAGAGAATCAGTCCCCCAGTTTTTATTTTGGTACATAATCGCTCATCTTCATGATAATTTTGTGGTGTTTCCAGCCATTATCATTGATCAGTCATTGACTTTAGGGCAGAATCAGCTATCTATATGTAGATCTTACCTGATAGCAATAGATAGACCTCAGAAGGTTCAGCTGAGATAAGCATGCACAAGTTTTCATGCTTTCCCACACAGATCTGGAAAGCATCCCCCAAATTTTACAAGAATCAGTTTTCTGCAAGATTCCCAGTACTTCTTAGTTTGGGTCAGACCAGAAATATTTTGAAACGTTTGTAAACGTCAGAAAGTGACTTTGATTTTATGTTTTGGATGAAAGTTTGCATCCATTCTTATTTTATCCAAACCACTTTGCTCACCTTTTACAGTTATCCATCCTGGCCATTGTAGCACAGCTACACCAACAGTGTGATTTGACACAATTCCAAGAAGTACTGCTCCTGAAAGAAATACTTCCCAGAATGATGTTATAACATTAAGCAATCAGTACCTCCTGAAATAGCATTATAATTCCCAGAAGTATTGTTTGCTGGAAACTTTACTTCTGCTATTGATTTTTAAAAAGAAGTTTACAGGGAGCAGCTTATTTCTGATTCTGCAAGCCCCACAACAGATGCAGTCTGCACATTGATGTGCACAAACACCCACACACCCACATGTCTATCCATGGGTCCACAGGACCCAATCCTGGAATCCTTATTCATTACATAGTGACTATAAGGTCAATGATCTAGAGAAATGTGTCTCAACTGGTGGGCTGTGACCTTTAGGACGATCGTGAAAGGCAATCGTTGGGGTCATGAGGCACTGGAAATTTTCTGCAGCAAAAAAAAAATCTCATTTTCCCATTTGCCACATACCCCTACCCTTCCAGGTCACGTATTCTCTGTCAAGTAGAAACACACACAAAAATAAAATATAGACATTTGGTAATCATTGATACATATTTTACTCTTCCTTTTATAGTAACAAAAGGGGATTGCAAAAATGTTTGACTTTGAATAAGCGGGCACCACCCTGAAAATATTGAGAAATGCTGATCTAGATTTTTATCAGATAGAATAAAGAAATTTAAAGGCTTCATACTACACTGCATAAGACAACAAGTAACTGACAGATGAAGTTAGAAGATAAGTTCACTTATTGGCAAGTTATTCTATAGTTTTCCATTACAGGGGGGTTTTGCACCTTCCCCTGAAGCATGAGGATACTGGACCAGATAGACCACTGTTCTGATTGTATCATCATCAGTGGAACTGGAGTCAGTCATGTTCCCTGGAGGGGCCGTTATTGAGACAGCACCAGGGGAACAGTGAATGGGTGCAGGTAGGGTGGAAGCAACTCAGCCACATGGACAGAGCAGTGCACAGGGTTTACTAAAGTTCCACTTGTTCAATTGAACCTGCATTCAGCTTCACTTTTTGCTAATGCAACATGGTGTCAGCATCTGAGCTGTGAGTTCCCTGAAGTGTAGCAGCTGGCAGCATGAACCATGAAACTTGATTTGAAGGCCCCTGGAGCCCTGGGTTTTGCAGATATGAACCCAGCCCAGTGATGGCCCTGGTGGAAGGAGACGTTTGAGCTGTACATAGACCTAGCCAAGAGGATGACATCAGCAGGAAAGTAAATCTGTATTGAGGAACAAGGCGGAGAGATCTGCACCACTCTGAAGCTCAGCGCTGCCTCAAGCCTCACAGCAGTGCAAAGATCCCTGAGAACATAATGCTCCCCACAGCAGAACAAAACTGTGGCACAGCCCAGGTTTTTCACTAGAGGCAAGTCCAAAGGAGAGGAGATAGGACCCTGTGTTATAGCCTTCCGCACAATGGCCGCTACATGCAATTTTGAGGACTTGTCAGACTCCCTGATTTGGAACAAGGTAGTCTGTGGCACTTAGGATCACCACGTACAGAAGTGGCTGCTTGTGGGAAGGTGATCATACATTAGACAGATGCTTAGATATGGGGCATGCACTAGAAGCCTCAAGAGAGGATGAAAGTCCCAGCAGGCACACCACCCCCAAAAGTACATGCAGTGAGATAACATCAAAGGAAAGCAGGTGACTAGGATTCAAGACCCATTTGGAGATGCATTTACTGTGGGAGACAGTGTGAGCAGGTCAGAAGATATGCTCCACACTGGTTCGGTATTGCAAGGAATATGGCAAGCTGAACCATTGTAACAGTGTGTGCAAAAGCAGAGGAAGGTCCCAGAAAGGCTCAATAAGACATGTGCAAGAGATGGATGGCACATCAGATAGTGATGCTGATATCATTACTTGCCTTGAATGTCGGAGCATTGGGTTCAGGCTGTTGGGACAGGAATGCAACAAGGGACTAATACCAACTTCCATTCATGCACCAGTGTTAATAGGGAAACACCCTGTATGATTTCAGCTGGATAGCAGTGTAAAGCTGGCTAGAATGGCTCCCGACTAAGAGAGTCAACCTCAGGGCAGATTGCTTAGAAACACTGAACAAACCCCCAACTTTTCCCCAGATGGTCCCTTACACCAAAAATCACAGCAATATTCAGGTTACTCCCAGTCCCAGCCAACCACTCATATACCCCAGGCCAATCGCATCTTAGATATCTCACTAAATATAATGCTTGTAGCAAATCCTATAATAAATTAACTAAAGTCTTATTAACTAAGAAAAAGAAATTAGTTATTTACAAAGTTAAAGCAGGTAAACATACGCATACAAATGAGTCACAGTCTAGGTTTCAAAAGATAATAGAAGCTTTAAGTTAATTAATGCTTCTTTCCTTCAGTGCAAACACTCAGTATAACCTTATACCATGGGCTACAGATGTCGCATCCTACAAGCATTTCATCAAGTCTAAACACTAAACACATTCTTATCAACTTAACCTCTATTTTAATAATGCTGACACACAGGTGAGCCAGACTTGTTTCCAGATGTGTGTTCAGTGAGGCCTAGGGGGCCCGAAGAGGACACCGTGGTCAGGGAGCGACATGGGTCCAGATGGTGGAGACGGTGGAGGAAGTGGAAGTAACAGCGAGTGAGACACCACTAGTAAAAGGCACTGTGGTGGTCCAAGAGAGCTAATTCCCAGCATGACCAGCAGGAGGTGCCACTGTGGTGAGTTGGCCCTGTTACACCAGGTTTCAGAGAAGACTCACTCAAGTGCTGGAAGGACTGCCTGGGATGAAAATAATTGCAGATTATAGCCTCATTGTAGGTGCATGGAGCAGTGATACAGAGGCTCAGCAAAATATTTTTTTCTACTGCTGTGCAGGGGCAAGAACATAAAACTGAACCCAGAAAAAATGTGATTCAAACAGCATGAGGTAACATGCATTGGACATCTGCTCACAGCAGACGGACTGAAAGCAGATTCCAACATGATCAAGGCAGTCAGGCCATGCCAGCTCTAATGGATATGAAAGGGGTACAGCGCTTCATAGGAAAGAGATATTTTCTGTCCACACTTAGCTGCAGTAGTGGAACCAATATGCCAGTTCACAAAGCAGGATGTTGAGTGGGACTGGGCAGGTCCCCAACAGCAACCTTTTGCCAGAAGCTGGGAATAGGCGATGGGATGGATCACTTGATGATTACCTGTTCTGTTCATTCCCTCTGGGGCACCTGGCATTGGCCACTAGAAGACAGGATACTGGACTAGATGGATCTTTGGTCTGACCCAATATGAGCATTCTTATATTCTTATGTTGACATGCTAAAACCAATTATTATTGATGCCCCTACACTGAAGTACTTTGAGCCAGGAGAGCCACTGACAATCCAGTGTGATGCACTGGCAAAAGGATTGTTGGGTGTAGCTCTTTTGCAGGAGCAGTTGGTTTTTTATGCCAGCAGAGCCCTTTCAGGGACTGAACAGGGCTACACACAAATAGAAAGAGAGCTTCTGGCTGTGAAATTTGGGGTGGAGCAATTCTATCAGTATACCTATAGACATTCAATAATCGTGCAATCAGACCACAAACCCCTAGAGACAATCATGGCAAAGTCCCTTCCTGTTGCTTCAAAGAGATTGCAGTGTATATAGATGCTCCTCAAGCACTACCAGATGGAGATCAGACACTGACCAGGATGATTATTGGTGTTAGCTTACACTCTGAGCAGGACATAGATACCCAGCATCAGCAAGTTGGTGGAAGGGGATCAGGTCATTTAATCTGCTAATTTCCTTTGCTATCTCCTAGTTTCAGCCAGGGCCGTCTCTGGCTTTTTTGCCGCCCCAAGCAAAAAAAAAAAAAAGGGGGCGGGGGGGTGGAGCGGCAAAGCAGGAGGGGAAAAAAACAAAACAAAACAAAAAAAACCTGTGACGTGGCCCAAGCAGCAAAGTCGGGGGGTGGGGACACCTGCAGCACGGCCGGAGCGGCAAAGAAAACAAAACAAAAAACTTGTGGCGCGGCCAGAGCGGCAAAGCAGGAGGGGAAAAAAACAACCAAACAAAAAAACCTGCGGCGCTGCCGGAGCAGCGGGGGAGGGACCTACAACGTGGCCGGAGCGACAAAGCAGGGAAAGAAAACAAAACAAAACAAAAAAACCTGGGGCATGGCCGGAGCGGCAAAGCAGGAGAGGGAAAAAAACAAAACAAAAAAGAAAAACCTGTGGCGGGGCCAGAGCAGCAAAGCGGGGGTAGGAGGGAACCTGGAGCGCGGCCGGAGTGGCAAAGCTGGGAAAGAAAACAAAACAAAAAACCTGGGGCATGGCCGGAGCGGCAAAGCAGGGGGAAAAAAACAACAAAAAACCCCTGCCGGGCAGCCGGAGCCAGGGTGCAGGGGGACTCCCTGTGCTGCAGACGAGCAGCAGAGTGCGCACCCAGTCTAGCGGGGAGGAAGGGAAGGGAGCAGGGGAGAGAGAGAGCAGGGGGGCGGCCAGGGCTTCAGCGGGGCGCTTGTCCCGCGGTCCCGACCACTGTGCCACCTGCCGGGAGGGCTCTGCTCCGCTCCAGTCGGTGGAGAGGGAAGAACAGGGGCTGCCCTGCCCAATTTGCTGCAGGGCGCTCCCCTCCTCCGCGCCACGGCTCCCTACAGGGCGGATGGAGCGGCAAACAAACAAAAAAAACCCGGCTGTGTTGCCCTAGGATTGGGCGGAATACCGCCCCATAGAATATGCCGCCCCAAGCACCAGCTTGCTCAGCTGGTGCCTGGAGTCGGCCCTGGTTTCAGCAGTGAAACTGATGGAAATCAACATGGCTATGGAAAAAGGACACCCAACTATAGGCATCAAGACAATGATACTTGCAGGGTGCCCAGAAGACAAAAATCCAAGCACTTGTAGGAGCAGAACCATATTTTCAAATTAAAGAAGAGCTGAATGCACAAGACAAAATCCTGTTTCAAGGCTAGAGTGCCGTCATCATGCTTCATTACATAAGAATGGCATGCAAAAAATACATGCCTCACCTGGGCATTGACAGCTATCTCAGATGGGCTCGAGAGTGTGTTTACTGCCAGGAATGATGGAAGGTGTGATACCTGCTGGTCATGTGATAAATGCCAAAATAAAGAGACTCAGTTGTCACATGAGCTGCCCACCTGACCATGGGGAAAGGTAGGAGTGGATTGCTATTCAAAATTCTGGGAAGTCAGTGTCCTGTCTGATACAAAAAACAAGTCAATAATTGGCAAACTGAAGACTCACTTTGTGAAATATGGCACTCCCATTCTATTAACTGACAATGGACCCTAGTTTGCCCCATGGAAATTCAAGTTATTGGCACACAAATGGGAATTTGACCACCATAGCTCCTCCCAGGCATACCCATAGGAACAGGTGATATGTAGGGGGGGGGCATATTGTGTGAAGGGTCCCTCCAGATTTCTGCTCCAGGGGGATGGAGAGGGAGTTCACTAGAGTTGGAGACAGTTGACAAGGAGACAGAGAGAGAGGTCACTTCTGGTATGGTCATCTGTTGAGGAGACCAAACTATATCCTAAAGACTATGTAAGCAGCTGAGTCTGTAGTAAAGACAAGGTTACAACTAGGCTATATGCTAGCAACCCCTTGCCAAAGGGACATGGGGTGGGAGTCCAGGCATCAATTATTTGTTTTTGATGTTTTTATATTTAAAACGTTTGTAAAATAGGGAAGTTATATCATGATCAGTGCAACTGCAGTCAAAGGCCCAGGTTCCCTGGAGGGCTTGTTACCGAGGCAACACCAGGGAACAGGTGGTAAAGTTAGGCTAGAAGCAACTCAGCCACAGGGACAGAGCAGTACACAGGATTTAATAAAGTTCTACTTGTTCAACTTAACCAACACACAGCTGCACTCCTGGCTAATGAAACTTTGAACTGATATGGAAACTCCGATGGTCCAAAGTTAAGGAGATTTGTAGTGCTGTCCTTCATTCCAATAAGCTGTTTTTAGCTAACATCTCTTGGGAAAGAAATGGGAGAGTGACAAGCCACCTTGAAGTATTTAATGTGAAATGAAATGTGCTGCTTCTTGTTGCCTCCATTTATTAATTTTTTATTTTAATGGCATGTCAGCTTAACATATATACTTGAAAATGACTTATTACTTTTGAATTTGGTAGAGAATTAGTCTGCAGGTCACTTTATTATTTATTTATGCTTTCTCTCTGCAGTGTCGTGCTACCATATTTGTGGCAAGGTGATTCTAGTTATTAAGAGATCAGTGAGCACTGAAATAACTAATCTGTACCTCTGCAATTTCAGTCAGAAACACTGTGGGCCAGATTCTGCTCTTAAGGGTGTGAACATATCTTCAAAAACATACTATTGATTATAATCCTACTTTTGTAAAGGGCTGGGCTGAATGTTCTAATAAATCTATTCCTGTCTAATTTCTATGATTCCATTGCTTCCACCTGGTCTTTTCCATGTGCAGATTGGTAGAAGATATGGCCCTAGATGACAATCAGAAAACAGTGTTTTTCAGCTCATACACAGCCATAGAATTTACCCCTGCAGCCAAAATTCAGGACCTGATATATGTGCCTAATTTGTTACATGCATGAGTGGCTGAGCATGAAGTTGGGAATCACATTTGGCTAGACAACTGTCAATCTAGTCACATATGCATGCAAAGTTCCCAGTTAGCACATATAGTTGTGTATGCTATTTTGCTCTGAAAACTAGGCAGTAAGGAGCAAATTCTGTTTCTGATATTTGCTCGGGTCCATCACTCATTAATTCAGTGAGTCTGATCTTGTACTTCTTACTTAGAATCAGGCAAAAGACAAATTAAGTGAATGAAGTCCCATTTAGGTCAATGAGAAGTTTGCTTACATGAAGAGTGTAAGAAAATGCCCATTAATGGTAATTGTGCATGCACTGGGACAGAAATTGGCCCACAAGTTGTATATTCACAAACCATGAATGCTGAGTGCTTTTGGGTACCATCCAGAAAAATGGGTAAATATCATATGCCTTTTTATATAGATTTTTGTTCTTCTTTTCCTCTTTCATTCCCTTCTTGAGATTGTTAATGGTTTTCAGACTTGAATTTTGTTGTTAATTCTCTTTAATGTTTGTTTCCTAGTCAGTGTTTAGATCCTTTATCCCTAGTTCAGCTACTTTTCCAGCCATATCAAGTCTTCCGTTTACACGAAAGCTACTTTAATCTAAAAAAGTAAGATCAAATTATGGCCCTGCCTGCCGCTAGTGCATTTAGGTGGGAGAATCACCTCTCAAGCTCCAATAGTTACAGTATTAGGGAGTGGAGGGACATGCTGAAGTGGCTCTAAATATCGCCATGCAATGCACTTGCCACCATGGAACCTGACGGGTCTTACTGTTAGATCTTTAAAACCATGTAAAGAGCCCTTTCCCCTGTTCTCTTTTGACAGTGCTGTCCAGTGTAGAGTGCAGGCAGTAACCCCAAAAAATGGCTGCCTCCTTCAGATGTGTGCTCTCATAGTCGGGGCACCATGTACCTCCCCTCTACCAGCACAGCTATTATTTAGCATAGTTTATAGCTTGACATCTCTATTTTAATGTTTGGTAGTAGTTTTGCTCATTGCCCTCTCTTTCTGTCCTTATGGATAGGCTCTACAGAATGTCATATGAATGAAATTATACAGATAAAAGTTGAGTAAAGTTATATAGAAATTACGCTAAAAAACTAAAGGCTGAACTTCTCTCTTGTGCTAGGATTTGCTCACTACAGGAAGAGGAAAGAGACACAGTCAGAAGTCACTTACATTGCAGGCTACCCTTGTTATACCAATATAATAAAAACCAGCAGGATCTTATTAAGAGGGATAAGGCAAAGATGCCACATTTATTGTAAATATAATAGTAAAGCAAAAGACAAAGGCAAATATTTCTATCACTACTTATTTCTTATACATTTTTATAGGAATTTATTAGAGTCTGCTGTTGCTAAATCAATCAGCTGGCTATCAGATGTTTGTTTTTAATGCCTTTGAGGTGTGCTGGGGTGGATTCCAGTTTGCCCTCCGGGGGTCATCTGGTTGATCTCACTTGACACCTTCTTTGGCCAACACTGAATCCTTCAGGCTGGTAACTCCCTAGCCATTCATTCATTATTTAAACTAGGCACTTATTCACATACATTCTCTATCTTAATCACATCTATTTCACTGTCTCTTTACCTTTTGGGGTGTTACCAATTTATGTGAGACTCCTTATCTTTTAACAATCAAAGATAAAGTGAGATGAAAACTTACAGAGGGTGGGGGGGTCTCTATTTATACACTATAACAGCTACTGTTTTGGCTTACTTAGAGTTAATTAATGTTTAACAAGTTTTATACAAAGTATTTCTTTGAGCAGGCTTCACACAGACACAGCTGGTGGCTTGCAGTTTAGAATCACAAATTTACTTCTAACATAAACCTTTAGTTATAAGGCATCAATTAACAATAAGTCATTTTTATATAAACCATGTCTAATATAAACCTTCTTTAATATCCCTACACCCTGGCCTCAGCCCCATGGTAAACTAAAGCAACCCAATGGCTGTTCTAACTTACACCAGTTGGCTGTGGTCCCCAAGGACCTTAGGCAGTTGGGAATTAGCAGAGCACAGACCCAGCAGTCCATGTGCTATCTCTGAGTTTGGCTAGACTTTTCTGGTCTTTTCTGCCACTTTTTCTGAAATTGTTTAGGACTTTTCCATTAGTGATACAAATTCAGCTACCAAGTTCCAATACTAGCAGTTACATTTAAAGTTATGTTCTGCAGTAATGCACTAGCACTAATCCCCAAGATACCTCAGTAGCTTAAACGCACCCTTTACCACATTCCCACCAAATATGAAACTTCTGGTATCCCTTCAAAAAACCATCTCATAGGTGTAAGATATAATACATAGACACCTTGCACAGAGGTCTAACACATTATTGCTTTTTATTTAATCACACAAGAAATTAATACAAAAGTCAATCCTCATGCTTTTCCCTGCCTCCATTTTCTCACCATTCCAGACCAATCTTGGGCTGGGGTTAGTATCCTTCCCCTGCAACTGCATGACTTCTTTTCTGAAACATGCAGCTGCTCTTCCAAGGTCAGCTTGTTTTCTCTGACTATGGCCAGTCTGTCCTTGCCTTCCTTCCTCCTGTCCAAACGTCCTTTGCATCTTCCCCTGAGTCTTCCTCCTGGGAGTCCTTTTATAACCTTTTGGTTTGGTCACTTGTCTTTGTCCTGTTTTGATCATTTTCACTGCGCTCCAATTCCACGCTCCCCTCAGACAGGAGGAGGATTTATATTCTCCCAGCAGGAGCTAACTCAGTGTCTGAACATACTTAATCCTTGTTTGTTGGTTGGTAAGTCCTAATGACACACCATTGCCCTTTGTCTGGTGTGTTCTTGCTGCAGGTCCTTTCCGCAGTGGTGGGTTCCACATTTACATAGGGCACACAGCAATTTTCAGAGCAACAACTCAATAAAAACTTAATAATACCAACCACAATGATAAATTGTATAGACAGATCCTCCTCAAACATCACCCCTGCTCCCAACACACACACGCACACATACTCTCTCTCTCTCCCCCTATATGAGGGGAGACACTTGGGGTAGGAGCTGGCTATCATGTATACTGAGAGCTCTGTTACACAGAGGGAATTCTCAGCTGGCTACATTCTGGCCAGAATCTGCCTGAAAAGTGCAAAGTGGCTGAAAGAAGGGAGATGACACTCTCAGAATTAAATTGAGAATGAGATCCTTTCCATTGATTTTATTTGTAAACTATCCTAAGGAATGCTCTAGTCGGGATCTCATTCACTATTAAATCGATAGAATGTGTCAAAAAAATCTATTCAGAATTTGCCACTTTTTCTGAAATTGTTTACGACTTTTTCATTAGTGATACAAATTCAGCTACCAAGTTCCAGTACTAACAGCTACATTTAAAGCAATGTTCTGCACTCTACTGCAAGCTTCCATTAATGTCAATGGGAGCTGTGCATGCACATCTAAGGGCACAATTTGATTCTAAAGCGTATGTTCAACTTTGATGTTCACAGAGTACATAACCCTTTAAAGTTAATGGAAGTTGCGTATTCCAGTATACATCAAGCAGAAGATATTCCCCCCCTAGTTAAATGGAATTAAATTTCTCCTCACCTATCAATAGTGAGCAGAATATTCATGTTGTTGAAGAATGTTCTCTGACAAAGGTACAAATACTCTGTAACTTGGGAAATCACGTTTGCTTTCATTTTGGTGTGTAGAAATAGGAGTAGGAAGGATATGTACTGAGTTGGTCCATAGTGATTGGCAGATAAATTATAGGTTTTTACAGTACATGGGCAAACCCTTGGTACAGTATGTCATCAGTTGTTAAGCCTATTTAACTGCCAGCTGCATATTAGAATTCTGCGTGAAATATAGAGTAAAAGGGACAAACTGCTAGTATAAGGTGATTTCTCTTGTGAGTGTTAGAACCTATGCAAACAGGATTCTTTTAAGAATTATACAGCATGCAGTCCTGAATAGATGTCGCATTATTATCATTTATGTTCCTGAAATATAATTTCCTAGTAATTTCCCATAGTCCCTTCTATTGTTGGGGGAGGGGGAGGTGCGCAAACATGTGTGTGCACACACTCACACAAGGGCACATTTCTGAAGGAGATTGTATGCCTTTGGCAAACTTTTTTTCCCCCTGCTATGAGACCAATCAACCTTTAATCTCATGAAATGGAAAGATTATCATGTATCACCTCTGAGCTTTTGCTACATAAATGCTCTATTCTGCTGGGTTATTTTATTATTATTTAGCACATAATAACTAATTCATAATGTAGACAAACAGTGCACCGGAACTGAGAGTGACACAAAGCTGATGTTTACACTAGAGAATGGGATATCATTTGATCTGACTGCTCTGGTGCCTTCAGGGGCAGCTCCAGGCCCCAGCACGCCAAGGGCATGCTTGGGGTGGCATGCCGCGGGGGGCACTCTGCCGGTCGCTGGGAGGGCGGCAGGCGGCTCCGGTGGACCTCCCGCAGGCGTGCCTGCGGAGGGTCCGCTGGTCCCGTGGCTTCGGTGGAGCATCCGCAGCCAAGCCTGCGGGAGGTCCACCGGATCCGCGGGACTGGCGACCGGCAGAGCGCCCCCCGCGGCATGCCGCCATGCTTGGGGCGGCGAAATGGCTAGAGCCACCCCTGGGTGCCTTTCGTATGCAACACAAATTTTATACTGTCCAAGCAATGCTGCAGCAGCAGTCTGCATCTGCTCCCTCTCTGTTGCCTGAAAGTGATAGTAATTATTAACATGAGAGCTAATCAACAAAAGTAGTTGCCAGACACTATTTAATGGCCTCCAATTTCTCTCATCCAGTAACTGAAGACATGAAAGAAAAAACAAGTCTGCAATATGTTCATCAGCTGCAATATGTTCATTCTTATCTCTTTAGTTGGAATCCAGCAGCACAGTTCCACAGGAGCTAGATCAGTGATATTAACAAGAACCCATTCTATGGCACTTGTTAAAAGGAGAATAAAAACAAAGCCTGTAGCCACCACTAATTTGTGATTATCTTCCTATAAAAAATTACCCAAGGACCTTATACTATAGTTGTAAACAAGTGTTATGTAAACTACATGGTATGAATGGTCATATTTAAGTCAGCAAATACAAATCTATTTAGGGCAATGGCTTCATATTTTAAACAGTATTGCCACCTTGTGGTTCAAACTAGGTCTATTATTCTGTTTCTTATTTTTACTGTCCCTGTTTCTTTACAGTATTGGCAACAGTTCCTAAAAGGGTAAATAATATAAATTTGCCATGATGGTGCATCTTCCTATTTACAAAAAAATGAATACAAAATAAACCTTTAGAAGAAAATTGCACCCAGCCCATCAGTCTGAAAGTCTGAAAGACAAGAAGCCTTTGTCACCTTCAATCAACAGAAAAGTATTGGAGAGGCAAGTTTTTAATTACAAGAATCACTTCTGAGATGACTGGTGATGCTCCTGACCAAATGATTTCCCTCTTCTGACATGGAGCTCAATCCTACAGAATATATTAATACAGGCTTTTAGGAGCATGAATTGTCATTTTCTGTATGTTTGTACAGCACCTAGCACAATGGGGCCCCAATCTGATTGGCTTCTATCTAGGCAAAACTGCAATATTAAATAATAATAATAACAACGTACAACTCCCATTGGCTTCAGTGGAAGCTTTGCCCAAATAAGGAATGCAGTATTAGGCCCAGTCTGCCCATTACAAGGGCCCAATCAATACATCAAGGTGTTGAGTCCCTCCTGTGAGCACCCCAAAGCCTCATGGCCTGTCTCGGAGATGTGTTGAGCACCTACAGCTGCTATGAATTCTCCGGGAGCTGGACATGCTCACAACCTCTGAAAATCAGGCAATCCATAACTTCTGGCATGTTCTTGCTAAGTGCATTTGGCTCCGCACACACCCTCCAGCATTGGGCCCCAAAAGACTGTTTGCAAATTTCCATCTCACTTTATAACTTTCTTTAAAATAAGAAGGGTGAAAAACTTTAGTGCTTAGTATTTAAACCAAATGTTTCCTTTTGTAAGCATAACAGTCCCACTGACAATTAAAGCAGGACAGACATTGTTTTGCGATACCAGGTCATAAATCTCCCACATCCAGTACTAAGGGTCAGCCACCATCCACTCTTCCCTGGATCCCACCAAAGGCCTCTGCACAATCGTTTGGAATCCTTGCAGTGGAACGAACTGAGAGGTCTGCTTCTGGTTGGGAAAACTCCTGCTGCTGCAGCAATTCCCCTTTAAAGGGCAGTCCCAAGGCATTTGTGGCCAAGGGGAGTACTACAGATGGGAAACAGTGGGGTTCCAAAATCAGTGAAGCAATGTGGACTGCACTGTAGAGAGCAGAATCTGTCCCACTGTATTGTCTATAACATGTCAATAATAATCCAGATACGTAATTAATGTCAGACATCCAGATGCATACCACATGTTTAGAGCATGTTGCTGCAAGCAGCTGAGTACCTTTCCTGATGTTCTGAACACCCTCTACTCCTACTGACGTGATTGGAAGTGAAGGGCACACAGGAAAGGTGCTGAGTATCTTGCAGAATTGGATCTTTGCCTTCTGCTGGTGAAGAAGAAAAATTCTTCACAGTTTAAACCACAAGGGGTCAGGGGAGAGCCATGCAAGGATTCTTCTACACCATCTGCATGTTGTGGGAGGAGTCTTTTCACCTGCTATGAATAGGCCAGTATTGTAGCAATAGGAGTGATGGCCTACTCCACGGAGTGCAACTGACAGACCCCAGGTGTAGTTCATGAAGGATGATCTATGTGAGCAGGCAGCAATAAAGGTCTGGTTGTTGGAATTGTTTGGGGTTGCATGTTTCTCTCTGATACTGTATCGGGGACATTACAATCAGAGTTGAGCAAAATTTGGAATTTCTTTTCCACAGGAAATTCTGACATTTGTTTTTCTCCTGAAATAGGATAAAAAGATGAAATTTTGAAATTTTCCACAGAATGAAAATTCCTAAATATTTCAATTCAGACATTCTTGATCAAAACCAAACATTTCAACATTCCCTGATTCAAAGTGGTTTGTTTCTATTTGTTGAAATGATCAGGAATACTTTGAGTCATTTTAGCACTCACATTTCCTTATGGTGGCAAATTACCTATGGAACAGGGTGGTTTGTTCTTGGGTTGGAGAGCCTGGGGGCCAAGCCAATCCTGATTAGAGAATGAGCCCCACCTCACAGAAGTCAGGGAATTTCCTATCAGGAGCAGAAGGTAGCTGCAGGAAGAGGGGAAGTGTAGGAGACCATAAAGAGTGAGAGAGGCTCCTGAAGGGAAGGCTTGGAGACTAGAGGAATTGCTGTGTCTCAGAAGAGCTGGGAGTAGCCTCTTAAGGCAGAAGGACTCTGCTTATACTATGGGAGTTTGGGTTTACCCAGCTAAAGGAAAGGCTATTGTGTTTTAAACTTTAAATTAATAAATCTATCCCTAAGAAGGGCTATCGTGTTTGGGATTGGAAAACCCTGTGGGGAGTTTATTGGGGGATCCAAAGAAGGGAAACTGAAGTGAGGGGCTCTGTGCAGGGCAGCACTGAGACTGCCAAGGGGTGATATGAGCTGGTCACTAGTCTAGAGCCTTATGGGAGCTGAAGATCAGGCACCAGATTCCCTCCCCCACCCCCTTCTCTCCTATGGCCAGGCTCCATGGCTGGACTACATCTCCTACAATACACCCAACATCATGTAACTGCCATGATGCACCATACAGCTTGATCAAAGTGACACCAGTGCATTGCTTTACCAGAGATGTAATCTTCCAGGGAGCCCAGTCCAGGAGAATGGCACTACAACTCACATAATGTGCCACAATAGGTAAATGTGGTTTAATGTTTGTTGAACTGATTTGAAATGAAATGTTTCAGGTCAGTTAAAAAAAAAAGGCAACATTTAAATTTGATTGGAAAGGACCCCAAATTAAATATTTCAATTTGATTTTCTTGATGAAAATACTGAAAACTTTGATTTTTGCAAGAACTGCATTTTCAGACTGAAAACTCTTGACCATCTCTAATTACAGCTGTGGAAGGCTGCAGTGGGGGCAGGCAGAGGCTATGGAATCTGTATTTACACAGTATGTAACTATCACAGAGACACTATAACCCCTCCACATAAGCTCAGATGCTGGAGCAGCAGCTGTAGAGGAACTGTGCTACATATTCACCACTTTTACCCCAAAGTTTAGGAGTTGATTGTGAAAGTGCAGCTTTTCATGGTAAGTGCATCTCTCTGTAATAAAGATAACAATTTGCTTTACAGCTCTATCAGAGGTAACCGCAAGATTCATATAATTTTTATACCTTTCGATGAATCTGGAGCAGGAAACAAGACAGAATTCTTTTCGTAATGGAGAGGCTAAAAAACGGAGAGCTCATTCAGAAATATACTGCAGATTTTATGCAATATTGCAAAGCAAAAACAAATAAAAGTGACAAATTAACTTTAGTAGAAACATCAGATGGTTGTAGGAAGGAAAAAAATCCTTGTTTCTGAACATGGTAATACGCTCTGAATATGACAAATTATTCAGCATCTTGGTGTTTCTACTTTAAAATGGATTCATAATGTTGTTTTAAACTGGTTATTTTGCTAATGGAATATTTTATTCTTTTGTAATATGATATTACAAACTACTTGCACCTTAGAATCCAGATTGCAAAATTAAAGGATGAGGATTAGGCTTATTTATGCATGAATATAGTGAACATCTGCCAAAATCTATCTGGTTATTTTAACTCTCTGTTTCAACAAAGATGACCATCTGCTCTGTCATCAACAATGATCTTGTTCTAAAAACTAAATCAAAAGATCACCTGTCTTAGGCACCTTGTTCTCACTTAATACAACACAAACAAAACTTTAATGGCATCCATCTGTAGCTATGATTGGTGACCTGAAACGGGTAAATGCGCAGCCATTCTGACAACTCCATCTCCAGCTGCTAAATTTTGACTCAATTAAAATTTTCATCCTGCATTCAAGAATAAAATGCATGAAGAGTAGTGTACTGCCTAAAATAATTGCTCCATGTAATCACAATGCATAATCTCCTGAAACCTCTAAAACCCAAGGACATAGATATTAAATTTAAAATATTAAAATGTACCGTGATATTTCCAATTTAAAAATGCAAAAGCCAGTGCCATCTTTTTGATCTTGTAACTCTTGTATATTTTGAGACATAAATATAATAGAATTATTATATCAGATTAATTTAAAAAGCAACTCAGCAATACAGTATAGTCAGTGTTATTATGAAAACCTAAGGTTTTTAAGATCCTCACTTATGAATTTAAAGTCATAATAGTGTTTTGTTGTTGTTTTTTTGACAATCACTTTGGGTCAATTGAAATAATTTGTTTCAGGAATTTCAAAATGTTTTTGTTTTGATTTTGACCCTTTTTATTCTATTTTTTACTATAAATAGTAAAAAAAAAATTGAAAAGTCATTTCAAGCTGGAAAAACATAATATTTTGTTTAAAAATGTCAAAACAAAATGTTTCAACAATTTCAAAATCTCTTTAGCAAAATTTTTGAGTTGAGAAATTTGTTAAAATTGACCTTTGCCTGTGAAAAGCTTTGGTTTTAATGAATCTGCATTTTTTTTGACGGCCAAAAAAAAAAAGAGAGAGAATTTCAACCAGCTCTACTTGTAATTTCTGCAAAATAGCAAGAGCAAATTCTGGACCTGAAGCCAGGGAAGGATATAAACTTGGCAAACAAATTACTTCAGTTCAAGATACTTACAAGCTCTGCTGGTGAAACCAATCAATGGAGTTGCATTCAATGATATTTGAGAATGCTCAACTTCTATAGAAGGTGAAGAGCACGGGTTAGGAGTGGGTTCTCAGTTCTATAAAATTCGTATTATAAGTTTAAGGACTATATGACACGTCACTCTGGAATCTGACAGTGTGATTCCTATTGTTTTTTACAGGGTCCGGAAAAATTATTCTTAGTCTAAATTAACTATCAGAATAGAGAAAAATTATCAAATTATCTGGGTATTGCTAGAGAACACAGAGGGTCAGACTTTTCTCTCAATTACATCTCCGCTACGCCAGTGATTCAATGGAATTACCTGGGTGTAAATGAGAGCAGAATTTGGCCACAGGAGGGCCCAGAGTGAATACCCTTCTCCTAGATTCCAGCTATAAGCTCTAAATGATCTCTGTAGTGAGCTGAATTTAAACACTGAATATGAACATCCCACACCTGGAGAAAGAACATGCTTGGATCCAGTTTATGATCCTCCTTAACATTTTGGAATATTTGTATCCAGTAACTGGGTTAAGTTTGCTCCACTCTAGAGATATGAGCTTATATCCTAGTCCCACTGAAGTCAATGGCTAAATGTCATTGACTTCAAAAGGACCAGGATTTTACCCAGGAAGATTGGATCTAGATCTGCAGACCTGGGATTTTATCTTTGATCTGTAAAAGTGGCCCAATATCATGATTCAAATTGAACATACAATAAACTTCAAACTACTTCTATGAGTAAGGCTAGCACAGTATGGCCACAAGTGGCTATAAATTGTGGATACTTGTCACTTAGTGAAAGAGACAACTTTTCTGCTATAAGAATCAATCAAATTAATGATAACTGTTAGTCTTGCCTTGGGGTGAAGTGTGTTTCTATGTTCTATCAATAATATTTGCAGAAAGAATTGAAGTGGTTTTTTTACCCATGAAAGGTTATGCCCAAATAAATTTAAGGTGCCACCGGACTCCTTGTTGTTTTTGTGGATACAGACTAACATGGCTGCCCCCTGATACTTGACTTCATAAGTCTTTGTACAAACCAAGTAGTGGTATTTTCAGTGACAGTCTAAGTAGAAAAACTTTCAGGGTAAGTGGAGGTACTAAGTTATTGGTATTTAAAATTATCCTGTTGATCATGAGCCAGAATTGGGCAATATAAGGACAGTGCCACCAAATGTGGATGTGCCAGGTTTTTCTTGGCAGGCTTTCCAGCTGTTCGAGGAAATAGTCATTAATTTTATTTAATCTTGCAGGTGCCATATGTATTCCAAGAATTATTTTCATTGTATTCCTTCATGGCATAAGGAAACAGGACATTTGGTCATAGATCCATGAACTGTTCTTACCATTTAATTTTGGATTTTTTCTCTGCACACATGAAATCATTAAAGAATTGATTAGGCATGTAAACCACTAATAGGAATACACATGGGGACTAGACAGATGACATTTAAAAAACCTGGAAAGGGGAGGAGGGCTACACAAGTGACAATGATATTTCTATACCAAGCAATAAACAGTTTGGATGATTTTGTAGGCAAGATGCTATTAGAAATGGTGGTGGTGACCAGGGGATTAGTGTCCCGGGGAAGGAATGAAACGCCTAGATATTTATTCATCTAACGTTTTATTTTTTTAACTCTTCAACTCTATGAGCCTGAGCCAAAACCACTGAAGTATAAAAGGGAGTGTCTCCATTAATTTCAGTGGGCTTTCAAGCCCATAATCATTCCACTTGTCTTTATCCTCTCAGCACCTAATTCCCACTCAGCTCAAACTCATTTTCACTAGGCCTTACTCCGTCTTCTTCATTCTTTTGCTGGTTCACTTCAGTTAGCCTCTCAGCTTGAACATACTATAAAAATGAGTCTTGATATTTAATAAATACTTGATGCAATTTTCACTTTACACAGAATGGCTTGTTTGAATACATCTCAAATATGATATTAGCATACTATGTCTGAACGAACCATTTTCCTCTGCGCCAAAGTTGTCCAGGTAATGATAAAAAGTAATTTTGAAGGTTATATTAAGTATAATTGAATGCATTCAGAGCACAACTGCAAATCTCTTGAAGCTGTTATAAACCATGCAAAACTACTTCCTCTGTTACAGTTTGTTGAGCATATAAATGGAATCGGAGAGCCTAAGCTATCTATTTCAATTCAGTTAGATATTCTGCAAAGCTTACAGTTCTGTAACACACTGTGGAAACTCAAACTCTGCTAAATATATACAGACTTCAATAGCACTTTTTTTAAACCCTATGTTAAGAAAATGTTCATGTTGCATAATTAGGCATCCAAAAGCAGGAAATTACAAAGTTAAAGATTCTATATAAACTCTTAACTCTGCCGTATTGTGAAAATCCATAAATGTTCAGTTTGTAATTGCACCATTACATACAATTCTCAAATAATAACAGCATGGTCTAGTGCAGTGGTTCTCAATGGGGGGTCACATACCCCTAGGGGTACACAGAGGTCTTCCAGAGGGTACGTCAACGCAGCTAGATATTTGCCTAGTTTTACAATATGCTACATAAAACTCACTACACAAAAAGTCAGTACAAATTAAAATTTCACGCAGACAATGACTTGTGTATACTGCTTTATATACTATTCACTGAAATGTAAGTACAATATTTATATTCCAGTGGATTTATTTTATAACTACATGGTAAAAATGAGACAGTAAGCAATTTTTCAGTAATAATGTGCTGTGACACTTTTATAGTTTTATGTCTGATTTTGTAAGCAAGTAGTTTTTAAGTGAGTTGTAACTTGGGGTACAGAAAACATATCAGACTCCTGAAAGGGATACACAGTAGTCAGGAAAGGTTGAGAGCCACTGAGCTAGTCGACAGGACACTGTATTGAGACTCAAGAGACCTAGTTTCTATTCTCATTCTGCTACTGATTTGCTGTGTGACGTTGGGCATGTCACACTCTGTGTGTCTGTTCCGCTCGCCTTTTTTTGTATCTTGGGTGTTTACATTATACACTCTTCAGGAAAAGGATTGTCTCACTACAGCCCCGATTCAAGAAAGCACTTAAGGTCATACTTATCCTTAAGTATGTCACACATGTCTTGAACAGTGCTGCTTTTCTGAATTGGACCCTATATGTTTGTAGTGTCCGGCACAACGGAGCCTTGATTTCACCAGGGACCTCTATGTGCTGCAGTAACACAATTAAATATACAATTTATTTCTGCAATCAGCAATCCGTGTGTGAAACTTTTTGTATTATTTTTCAATCTTTTGTACTTGGGCTATTTTCATTGTTATAGAATCATAGAACTGGAAGGGACCTCGAGAGGTCTTCTAGTCCAGTCCCCTGCACTCAAGGCAGGACTAAGTATTATGTAGACCATCCCTGACAGGTGTTTGTCCAACCTGCTCTTAAAAATCCCCAATGATGGAGATTCCACCACCTCCCTAGGCAATTTATTCTAGTGCTTAACCACTCTGACAGTTAGGAAGTTTTTTCTAATGTCCAGCCTAAACCGCCCTTGCTGCAATTTAAGCCCACTGCTTCTTGTCCTATCCTCAGAGGACTGTTGTAACAGTCAAGCATATCTCCACTGACCTAGACATTTTTATTGAATAAGTTATTTTCTCTCTTGGGTATACTTAAAAATTTAGCCAGTAAGACAGCAACTATACCATTCTCCTTCCCCCTACCAAACCAAACCCGCAGCATAACTATGCTCAAGATAGTTAAGACCAAAGCAGACTGTGAAGAACTACAAAAATAAGTGACTGGACAACAAAATGAAATTTAATGTGGATAAATGTAAAGTAATGGCCATTGGAAAAAAATAACCCCAACTATACATACAATATGATGGAGACTACTTTAGCTACAACTAATCAGGAAAAAGATCTTGGAGTCATCGTGGATAGTTCTCTGAAGACGTCCACACAGTGTGCAGCGGCAGTCAAAAAATCAAACAGGATGTTAGGAATCATTAAAAAAGGAATCGAGAATAAGACAGAGAATATCTTATTGCCTTTATATAAATCCATGGTACGCCCACATCTTGAATACTGCGTACAGATGTGGTCTCCTCATCTCCAAAGAGCTATACTGGCATTAGAAAAGGTTCAGAGAATGGCAACTAAAATGATTAGGGGTTTGGAACAGGTCCCATATGAGGAGAGATTAAAGAGGCTAGGACTTTTCAGCTTGGAAAGGAGGAGACTATGGGGGGGGGTGTTGATAGAGGTATATAAAATCATGAGTGGTGTGGAGAAAGTGAATAAGGAAAAGTTATTTACTTGTTCCCATAATATAAGAAATAGGGGCCACCAAATGAAATTAATGGGCAGCAGGTTTAAAACAAATAAAAGGAAGTAGTTCTTCACACAGCGCACAGTCAACCTGTGGAACTCCTTGCCTGAGGAGGTTGTGAAGTCTAGGACTATAACAGGGTTTAACAGAGAACTAGATAAATTCATGGAGGTTAAGTCCATTAATGGGTATTAGGATGGATAAGGAATGGTGTCCCTAGCCTCTGTTTGTCAGAGGATGGAGATGGATTGCAGTAGAGCGATTACTTGATCATTACCTGTTAGGTTCACTCCCTCTGAGGCACCTGGCATTGGCCAATATCAGTAGATAGGATACCGGGCTGGATGGACCTTTGGTCTGACCCAGTATGACCAGTCTTAGGAGAGTAAAAGGGGGCAAGGTGAGTGAGGCAGAAATTCTAGCTTTGGGTGCACATATGGGGATCTGAAGCTGTTGACTGACTGTACCTGACACTATGTAAAATGTAGTGGAAAATATTTGTACCAATTTATTTTCCTGAGATTCAAAATACAATATATGATACAAAATATTGTAAATATGTCTAAGTGTATTAAAACCCTAGTTATCCATATACCAAATAGCATTAAATAGATTAGTTGTGACCTACATTTTTAATATCAGTAGAGAAAGCCAAAGAGAGTGAAAATAGCTAAGTCCCACTAGAGGAAGGTATTGTGGTTAAGGCAGAGGGCTGGAACTAAAGAGACCTGAATTTAGTTCCCAGCTTTGCCACAGATTTCATAAGAACATAAGAACATAAGAAAGGCCGTACCGGGTCAGACCAAAGGTACGTGATGTTGGGCTGGTCATTTGATCTCTCATTTGATCTCTCCATGCAACAGAGCTAACACTTCCTCACAAAGAGTGGGGTAAAGATACATTCATTAATGTGTGTAACATGCTCAGATACTGAGTGTGGGGGGCATATAAGAACATAGCTTAAAAAGAAGTTGACTCATTTACCCAGCCATAAATTTAATCCAGCCTTGAACTGGATTAAATCCTTGTCTCAAAGGAGATCCTTTTCTCTCAATTCATGGTCATTTGCTAAATCAAGAATAAAAATCTGTATGTCATTTCCAAACTCTTTCTGTTGTGAGCCTGTTGGCCAAGAATTGCTATCTTAATATTCTTCTTGCTACTCTCCACTTCTTCTTCCACACACCCCCAAAAATGACATGCATTGAGTAAGTGGTTAAGTGGTAAAGAATTAGCCATCCATAAGGGGAGCCAGCCTTTTAAGGGGAGAAGGCCAGAAATCACTTTTACCAAGTAGGCCTCTAAATGTAAGGTTGAAAAAGAAACGACAGTTCTACTAATAAAAATATTAAATAATAACTTTGTTTTAAAAAGAGAGAAAAGGAAAAAAATCAAAATACAGGTAATTTAATACAGAAAGGGTGATGTTCTTCAATAAAATTTTCTACTTGCCCACTAATTTCTTAGGATGAGATTGAATTAAAATTCCGTCTGGCCATGCTATTATCTCAAAAGCTGAGTAAAAGAGTTCAACATTTTCTAGGGAAAAATATGTAAATAATTTGACTGTATCAAACCAATCTGGACCTAATCCTATTTTTCACCTATTCAAATCTCCGTTTGACTTCAGTGGAAACTTTAGATGCACAAGGAGAGCTTCACCTGGACAATTATTTTCCTGGAAACAAAACCTACAATGCTAAACTATTATGGCAGAAATTCAACAAAATGATATCTATCAATATTTCATTGGACATAATTTAATATAATTTCCACCTGAGAGCCTATGAGATGTCCTGTAGGTAGAAAGAATATATTCTCATGATTATTCAGTATTTAATTTTGTATGAGGCTACATGCTTACCTAATCTTTTCTGGGTAGACAAATATAACCAAACCTGTGATGATTACAGGTTAGCAAATGAAGTTTGCATTGGTAGCTGACAATGCAATGCAATCCATTAATTCGCTTAGGATCGGAGAAGAATATTAATCAGATTTCTGTGCTTACATGGATAAAGCAAAGGAGAGAGAAAAAAAATCTAAAGTGAGTTTCTTTGTGTCCCTGAAATTAACTCTGAATATGCTCCTAATCTAAGAACTACTGACATGCCACCATAAATATGCTTGCACAATATATACTTTGTCTCTCAAATACTGAGAGG
Source organism: Mauremys mutica (assembly GCF_020497125.1). Taxonomy (NCBI): domain Eukaryota; kingdom Metazoa; phylum Chordata; order Testudines; family Geoemydidae; genus Mauremys; species Mauremys mutica. The sequence continues at coordinate 40,259,269 of NC_059079.1, read as the reverse complement.
TAACAGTATTGGGGGAGAGAGAGAATGTATTTAACGTGGTTACAAGGGTAGTGGACTGCGATATAAAAATGGAAAATGTAACTTAGATGCCCGGAAAAAAGTCCTGCCCTTAAGATGCATTAGCCAATAGAGTAGTTTGTTAAGGGAGGTCACTGAAGCACCAATGAAGACATGTTTCAAAATAGACCAGATAACGCACTTAGTGGACAGGATAAGTTTATAATAATAGTGCAGCCGAAATGACGCAGGTGGTCTTATGAGCTCTGACTGTGTGGGATAAACTGTACATAGCAAAATAGTGAGAAGCTCTAATGAACAGACAACTGCTATTGGCATTAGCCAAAATGAATATGTATCTACGGGCAAGTAATATAAAAAGTGAAATCCCATTGCAGCAATTACAAATGATGAGATAGTAGTATTAATTCCCTGCTAGAATAGATTGTGGCTCCTCCTCTAGGTACATAAATCTACTGCAAATATGTATAGCAACACTGTAAATAAGTTGAAAGCTTGTATAAAATATTCACACCAGGTGAAGGACTGAGTTGGTTGTGCCTCAGCTGGAGAGCAGCATATGAATGGGCTTTGTGCCAAGGGAGTTAGTGGATGTTGTGCAGGGATTTTCTGTGGGATTTAGGGGCCACAGAATCCTTCCCCTAGAGTGCAGATCACTAAATTAAGCTGCTTTGTTGCGGCTACCGCGACTATAATGTAAACTTATGGTCCCTGATCCATACCTTAGGGTGGCTGACCACAGAATCCATGGACTTGCAGGTCCACTGGCTCTGCCTCCAACTTTCCTCCTCCTAACCCCCTCTGCTCTGCCATGGGTAGAGCCCCTCTGGCGCAGAGCTGAGCAGTGAGAATGCAGACTCCATTAAAGCAGCAAAGAATCCTGTGGCACCTTATAGACTAACAGATGTTTTGCAGCATGAGCTTTCGTGGGTGAATACCCACTTCTTCGGATGCAAGAACTTGCATCCGAAGAAGTGAGTATTCACCCACGAAAGCTCATGCTGCAAAACGTCTGTTAGTCTATAAGGTGCCACAGGATTCTTTGCTGCTTTTACAGAACCAGACTAACACGGCTATCCCTCTGATACTTGACTCCATTAAAGCAGGCTCTCCAAGACCAGCTCTGTCTTTTCCAGGCATCATAAAGTCCTAGCACAGCTGTTCTGAGATGTAATCTTCAGCTACAACGTGTAAGTAACAAATCCTATATACAGTGCCTAAACAAAGTGACTGCAGAATCAGTCCCTTTCTTCCTTTCTCTTTGGTGTTTCAATCATTTGTATTTGCTACCCATGGATATGCAGCTTCAGCTGTTAACTGAGTAACCCAGAAAGTTTGCCTGTGTTCTATTATTTGTATTCTATTCTATCATTTATGCTATTTACCTTGTCATGTCACCTATTAGTCAACAATAATATTTATTTATTCTCTTATCAACTCTTGCTCTGCCATGCCAGCTATTTGTCACTAAATGCCCTGTCATATTGCTGTCACTACTGTGCTTTGCTCTGTCATATCAATTGTCACTAAAGCTGTCACTATCTAGTAAATAATAGGTTAAATAAGAATTTGTAGAAAGGCAAAAAAACGTGCATATACCATGCTTATGATGTTACCGTTCTTTCTTGGGCACAGTTCTTTCCATGTGTGAGAAAGGCCTAAATTACATCCTGCTACAATTTTGCTTCATGAATCTATACCATCTGTATGCTGTGGATCACAGCACTGGGGGCTCCCTTACCAGAGAGGGCTGTATGTGTGTTTTGAGTGTGCAACAACTCTGTTATTCCTCTGCAGGTTCAAAAAGAAAGTTTTTCAGGGCATAGTTGTCATCAGCTCCCCTGCTACCACACTGCAGCCTTGGGGAATGATTCTTTTCCTCCCTCCTCCTGGATATACAAATTACAACAATGTGTATGAAGTGTAATCCAGATCAAAATTGCAAATGGAATGTATCATAACAATAGATAACCATGGACTACTCAGACACTTATCATGCAGAAACATGTTTTGTGAGGTGGCCTCTGTATTCTGACAGTTCATTTTGTTACAGAGCATGAGTTGTTTTTTATATATATAACAACTAGATAGAGAGATAGAATGACTAGCTAGGTAAGTAGACAGTAATTGTGATGGATTTATGTGTTTATTTTTGTTGAAAATTATTTTTAATCAACTATTGCCTAGATACACACAAGTCACAGATATACAAATATTTGTGGAACAACTTTAATATACATTATTTGTTACTAGAAACCCACAGATTAGTAGTGTCCTTTTTCTTATTTAACATCTGAGCCCAAATTCTAAGCTGTGTTCTGACACATAGGTAGATACATAGAACAATGATGTTGCTGAAGCTCTTGTACTAAAAAACTAAACTGTGACCCTATCACTTCTTACCAAATGGCCAAGCTTGTTTACTTCACTGTTCTTTCTAAATGAAGAAAAACAAGAGGTTTCAGCTCTGCACCCTTAGCTTTAGCACCAGCCTTCGGAGGGTGGGGTGGGTGGAATCCAATTTTACTACAGAGTATAGTACAGGTTTATTAACCTGGTCATTTTAATAATTCTTTCATCCTGCATTTTTGAAATGCATTATGGCTTTTGGAAACCAACTTGTAAATGGGAACAGTATCTATATTACCTAAACCCAATCAACAGCCCTTCGGTAAAAGGCAGCCAGTGAACATTGTTTCAGGAGCTCAGGTAATAATTACTTGAATTTCAGAGATCTCAGTCCTGTATTTAAGTACACAATGTCCAGAGACAGATAGTTATTTCCAAGCTAACTGCAAAGTTTGACAGTACCCAAGGAGATACTTTGATCTAGATTCTGATCTGTCTATACAGATCATTTCAAATGTAGATATATTACAGTGTTCCTTGTACTTAAAATGGGGTATACTGCTAGGACTTCTGATATCTCTGGAAATGGAATGAACTTTGTACATACACTCTTGTATCATGGTGTGTCTTTGAAAACATAACATGAATTAAGGGAGTGGGACTCAGGAGATCTGAGTTCTATGTTGGGTTCTGTCACCAGCCTTCTGGTTGATGTTGGGCAAGTCACTTTGCCTCTCTTTGCCTCAGTTGCCCCATCTGTAAAATGGGGTTATGATACTGACCCTCTTTGTAATTTACAGTGATTCAAGTCATATAATGACTAGCATTATCTGTCTGGTCACCTGTGGGTTAATACAGATAGGATAGCTATCAGGATTACTAGAAAGGGTTTAGTGTTTGGACTCTATTGAATGCTTGAGTTGCTGCATTGATCTTATTTGTAATGTCTGTATTCCATATTGTAATCTAATATGTGAGAAGCTGTATTGTGAGCCTCTGTGACTGTCTGAATGACCATACAGGAAAGGGAGATTAATTAGTGTGAAGAGTTGCTCTTCTGCAGAAATTATGTCCCTCCTGAAAGAGGAGACAGGCTAGGTTGGATCTTACATCCAGAAACTCTCTACCTCTGGATTAAGAAACTCTCACCAAAAAGAATAGAGACTCTTCTTCTGCTCTCCTCCCATGAATCATAGGACTGGAAGGGACCTCAAGAGCTCATTTAGTCCAGTCCCCTGCACTCAAGGCAGGACTAAGTATTATCTAGACCATCCCTGACAGATGTTTGTCTAACCTGCTCTTAAAAATCTCCAATGACAGAAACAATCTCCCTAGGCAATTTATTCCAGTGCTTAACCACCCTGACAGTTAGGAAGTTTTTCCTAATGTCCAATCTAAACCACCCTTACTGCAATTTAAGCCCATTGCTTCTTGTCCTATCCTCAGAGGTTAAGGAGAACAATTTTTCTCCCTTCTCCTTGTAACAACCTTTTATGTACTTGAAAACTGTTATCATAGCCCCTCTGTCGTCTCTTCTCAAGACTAAACAAACAATTTTTTCAATCTTCCCTCATAGTTCATGTTTTCGAGATCTTTGATTATTTTTGTTGCTCTTCTTTGGACGTTCTCCAATTTGTCCTAAAATGTGGCACCCAGAACTGGACACAATACTCCGTGGAGGCCTAATCAGTGCAAATAGAGTGGAAGAATTACTGCTCGTGTCTTGCTTACAACACTTCTGCTTACAACACTTCAGGCTTGTTACCTTAAAGAAGGGCATGGCTACACTTGCGAGTTAGAGCACATTAAAGCAGCCCAGTGTGCTCTAACTCACGACGCGTCCACACTGGCAAGGCACACAGAGCGCTCTGACTCCGCAGCTAGAGCACTCCTGGCACTCCACCTCAGCAAGTGGAATAATGTTTCATGCGCCCCCGCTGGAGCGCCAAGGCGCCAGTGTGGACGTCCTGGTTATTAATGCACTTTGATTGGCCTCCAGAAGTCTCCCACAATGGCTGTTCTAGCCACTCTGGTCATCACTTTGAACACCCTCAGGTGACCAACCATCAGACCTGCCCTTTAAATTCTCTGGGAATTTTGAAAATCCCCTTCCTGTTTGCTCAGCCAGGCGTGGAGTGCTCTCAGCAAATCTTTCCAGGTGACCATGCCTCCTCGCGCCAGGTGATCCCTAGTATGGAGCAATGGCGAGGTGCTGGACCTCATCAGTGTTTGGGTGGAGGAAGCTGTCCAGTTTCAGCTGTGCTCCAGCCGTAGGAATTATGATACCTTCGGGCAGATATCAAGGGACATGATGGAAAGGGGCCATGGCCGGGATGCTCTGCAGTGCAGAGTTAAAGTGAAGGAGCTGCGGAGCACCTACCACAAATCCCGCGAGGCAAACAGCTGCTCCGGTGCTGCCCCCGCAACCTGCCGTTTCTATAAAGAGCTGGATGCGATACTTGGGGGTGACCCCACCTCCACTCTGAGTACCACCATTGACACTTCAGAGCCCAGTCCAACAAGACAGGAGGAGGAGAAGGAGATGCACAGCGGGAGCGAGGGTTCTGAGGAGGAGGAAGACACTCCCGGCATCCCTAGATGCATGCAGCCAGGAGCTGTTCTCAAGCCAGGAGGAAGGTAGCCCGTCGTGGCGGCTGGTGCTTGGGGAAGGACAAACACCAGAGGAGCTTCCCGTTGAGTGGCTTTTATTTTGGGAAGGAAGGTATTCTGTGCAGGCTCTTGGGGCGAGGAGGGTTAGGGCTGCATGCATGCCTAGATGCGGAATAGGGCATTGATGTAGGTCTCTCGCATGGTAATCGGCCTCAGTGATCTCTTCAAAGGTCTCATCCAGAACTTGGGCAATGCGCTTGCGCAGGTTTCTTGGGAGATCCACCGTGGTCCTTGTCCCAGTTAGGCTAACATGTTCGTGCCACTGTGCCGTAAGGGGCGGGGGGACCATTGCTTCACACAGGCAAGCTGCGTATGGGCCAGGGCAGAAGCCGCATTATAGTACAAGACCCTCCCTTGCTTCCCAGGTCACCCTCAGCAGCGAGATATCTTCCAGGACAAACTCCTGTGGAAAATGTGGGGACAGTGTTCAGTATAGGGGCCCCCTGCAGCTGTTGGCTCTCCCCAAGGCACAGAAACCCAGAGGACAGTACGGCCATGAAAGAATCAATCCCCCTTGACCCTGTGCTTAGTCACCATTTTGGGGCTCCCGGGGGTTATGTGCACTCGCTTTGGGACGGGCAAATTATGCTATTGTGTAGACTGTGCTTGCCCTTAAGTACGGGGGAATCATTGTTCTGTCTGGTGTGTATAATGCTGCCTCTGTTAAGTGTTGCATTTTGCCTTTACAGCTGCAACCTTGAGATCTCAGCCGTCCGTGTTATCACCGGCCGAAAGACTGCAAAGAATTAGGAAGAGGCCTCATAGAAGCAAAGAGGACATGCTGCATGAAATGATGCAGCACTTTCTTAATGAAAATCAAAAAGTGTAGGAGTGGCAGGAGAGTGAAAGGAGGGTTCACCAGCAGAATGCGGATCACCAGCACCAAAGCACGGAGCGGCTGATAAGCATCATGGAGCGCCAAGTGGACTCGATCCAGGCACTCATAGCCATGCAGGCGGAGCACTACCACGCCTGTCCTCCCCTGCAGCCCTTATCCCAAAACTCTTTCCCTTGTGCCCCCATGTCACCTCCATCCCACTTTCCCCAACATCCGGGTTCTTATCGCCACCAGCTGCCTCCAACACCTGTAGCTTCACCACCCAGCCCTGAAAACTACGACCCTTACCCACTGCACTCAACCCCCATCACTATGCAGAATAGCCATCCTGAAGTGCAGCACTCATTGCACAGCACTCCAAACAGGAAGGCTGAGTATGATAACAGGACATACGCAAATCTGTGATCGTACCGTTCCCCACGCCTGTTTCCCAAGCAGCTGTGTTTCTTTTCAATAAATGCATTTTCTTTTCAATAAATGGATTTTTTTGCTTTGAAAACATTCTCTATTATTGTGTAAAGTAAAAGATACCTTAGGCCAGGAAAGCAACAAGCACTGCAAGTCAGTGTATCATACGTAGCAAACACAGATTACTACTCATATCGGAACCACTGCACTTCACTCCCGTGCAGGGCACCAGACATTACTGCTGGTTTTCAGCCTCAAATTGCTCCCTCAATGCATCCCTAATCCTTTCAGCCCCAAGCTGGGCCCCTCTAATAGCCCTGCACTCTGGCTGTTCAAATTCAACCTCCAGGTGTTGAACCTCTGAGTTCCATGCCTGAGTGAATCTTTCACCCTTCCCTTCACAAATATTATGGAGGTTACAGCACGCAGATATAACCATGGGGATGCTGTTATTGGCCAGGTCCAGCTTCCCATACAGAGAGCGCCAGTGGCCCTTTAAATGGCCAAAAAAACCACTCCACAGTCATTCTGCACTGGCTCAGCCTGTTGTTGAACCGCTCCTTGCTGCTGTCAAGGCTCCCTGTGTAGGGTTTCATGCGCTACGGCATTAAAGGGTAGGCGGGGTATCCAAGGATCACAATGGGCATTTCAACTTCCCCTACAGTGATTGTCTGGTCTGGGAAAAAAGTCCCAGCTTGCAGCTTCCTGAACAGGCCAGTGTTCCGAAAGATGCGTGCGTCATGCACCTTTCCGGACCAGCCTGTGTTAATGTCCATGAAATGCCCACAGTGTTTCACAAGTCCCTGGAGAACCATAGAGAAATAGCCCTTCCCATTAACATACCTGGAGGCTAGGTGGGCTGGTGCCAGAATTGGAATACGAGTCCCATCTATCGGCCCTCTAAAGTTAGTGCAAAGCCAGCCACAATGTCATGCACTTTACCCAGAGTCACAGTTCTTCTGAGAAAGATGTGATTAATGGCCCTGCAAACTTGCATCAACACACTTCCGATGGTCGACTTCCCCATTCCAAACTGGTTAGCAACCGATCGGTAGCTGTCTGGAGTTGCCAGCTTCCAGATTGCAATAGCCACTCACTTCTCCACCGGCAGGGCAGCTCTCAATCTCATGTCCTTGCACCGCAGGGTGTGGGGGGCGAGCGCATCACATAGTCCCATGAAAGTGGCTTTTCTCATATGAAAGTTGTGCAGCCACTGCTCATCATCCCAGACGTGCATGATGATCTGATCCCACCACTCAGTGCTTGTTTCCCGAGCCCAAAAGCGCCGTTCCACGGTGGTTAGCATGTCTGTGAATGCAACAAGCAATCTCATGTCATATGCATTACTCAAGTCGAGATCATTGTCTGAGTCCTCACTGTCACTTTGGATCTTAAGGAATAACCCAACTGCCAAACGTGATGTGCTGGCAAGACTCATCAGCATATTCCTCAGCAGTGCGGGCTCCATTCCCGCAGACCAAAAGGGGGTGCCAATTGTGGACGAAAGCAGAAGGATTGCTGGGATGCAAACTGATGCATCACAGGGCGTTGGGACAGGACCCAGAATACCTCACACCCCCTTCCCGCAAGCCACAGCACCAGAATGGGAAGAGGTGCTCTGTGGGCTAGCTGCCCACAATGCACCACTGACTCCCAATGCCACTGCAAGTGCTGCAAATGTCGCCATGCCAGTGCTCTTGCAGCTGTCAGTGTGGACAGACTGCAGCGCTTTCCCTACTGCGCTCTATGAAAGCTGGTTTAACTCAAAGCGCTCTACATTTGCAAGTGTAGCCATGCCTGAAAGCTATTAGGTTGGTTTGACACAATTTGTTCTTGAGAAATCTATGCTGACTGTTACTTATCAGTTGCTCCATTATCTTTCCAGGTACTGAAGTTAAGCTGACCGGTCTGCAATTCTCCAGATTGTCCTTATTTCCCTTTTTATAGATTGGCACTATATTTGCTCTTTTCCAGTCCTCTGGAATCTCTGCAATCTTCCATGACTTTTTAAAGATAATTGCTAATGGTTCGGATATCTCCTCAGTCAGCTCCTTAAGTATTCTAGGATGTATTTCATCAGGTCTGGTGACTTGAAGACATCTCACTTGTTTTTTCCCCTATTTTAGCCTCTGAACCTATCTCATTTTCACAGGCATTCACTGTGTTAGACATACAGTTGTGTCTCTAGCTATCTTAATATCATTTTGTGCTTTGACCGTTCTAATTTTGTCCCTACAAACTTGTGCTATTTGTTTATATTCGTCCTTTGTAATTTGACCTAGTTTTGACTTTTTGTAGGACTTTTTTTTTCAGTTTCAGATAATTGAAGATCTCCTGGTTAAACCAGGATGAAGATGAGTGATACCAGTGGATTCCTCCCATTAGCTGAGTTTGCAGCTGAGAGCACATGGCAGAAGGGAGGTAAAAGCCCCAAATCCGAGGAACTAAGGATCTCTGTGCTGCTTGGACTTTGGTGGGGGCAAGAGATCCCCAGCTGCTAATACAGGCTTCTATAATCACCAAGCTATATTACCTTTGAAACCTAAGGCTAACTCATTCATGTCTGTTTGCTTGCTTTAACCTTGTAAATAACTCTCTAATTTCCTTTTCCTGTTTAATAAATCTTCAACTCATTTAGTAAAGGATTGGCTTTGGTGTGAGACCTAAAGCACAATTGACCTGGAGTAAGTGACTGATCCTTTGATATTAGGAGTAACCTGAATATTGCTGTGATTCTTGGTGTAAGTGGCCATCTGTCACAGAGATGTCATCTGGGTGGCAAGACAGATTGGAATACCCAAGAGGACTGTCTGTGACTCTGTGTTGAAGCTGTTAAAGTTCTTGAGGAGTTCGCACTTAGTGCAGTTCATTGGTGAAGTGTAAGTTTAGAACTCACTATCTCTTGGGTTTGTGCCCTGGTTTTTAAACAAGGTTAATGAGGTAAACCTATATACACATGGGGATCTTTTGCCTATGCTTAGCAATCCTTGTCCCTCAGAGTCCAGGCAGCATAAAGATACAGTTTCATCTCATTAGGGCTTTTTATTCCTTTTCACCCTCTTCTGCTTCGAGTTGTGAGTTCAGTTGTTGGGAGGAATTCAATTGCATGTCTCCTCTTCCATGGCGTGGGGAGGGGTTTCTTATCTTCTCATGTTCCACAGTGGTTTGTTTGATGTTTATGGTCCTTCTTTGTTGGGCAGGAGATAACCTCCTGAGGCAAACTAGTGGTTTACATTTGCGAATGCTTTTCTCCTGTCTAGTGACTTACAGTTACAGAGCAAACATGTAAATATTAGCGTTAACATGGACGACAGTTCATTATAAGTGCAGTTAAGGCATGCAGCAACTTACAAGCATTCCATAAAGTCTAAACACTAAGCACATTTTTATAACTCTAATACCTCTTTTAACAATACTAACACACAGATAATCTGACTGGTTCCAGCTGAGAAGTAGGGCCCTTGGCATGAGCTGATACCTGGTCTGCCAGCGTCATAGTATCTTTGGTATGTGTTTACCATATCATCCTTTCCATGGCACCTGAAAAACATTCTGATTACACCAGGTGTAACTCCATTGAAGTCTGTGTAACTGTACTGGTTTAAGTCATACATGCTTTGGGCCAGATCTTCACTTCTGCTAAACCTCCTTGTGGTAGCTTTTCCTTTTTTCATGGAGCAGAGTTGATACTTTGGGCCAGCTTCATCATTGGCATAAGTGAGAGTAACCCCACCAAAGTCAATGACATTACATCTGCTTATGCAAACTATAATTTTGAGCCTAATTCTGAAGACAAGATGATTTTCTGGTCTCTAAGGAGGAGCATATTTCCTCATGCCTTTTTTCTGATTGTAAACTTCCCCCCGAACTGAATTTTCTCTCAAGCCAGATTAACTAAGGAAGGAAGATCTGTATTGAAATAGAAAGGGGAATTTCCATGAGGCAGTGTAGAGTCACCTGAGTTCCATTTGGGACAGGATATTGGAACTAATTTACCCACTACTGCAAAAAAAATCATAGCTTTTTTAACAATCAAGACCTTTATGTATGGCATCTGAATGAGAGAACCGCCCAACCCCCACCCCACCCCACCCCTACCCCTACTACCATTCTGGGGCACTGATTTAATGCTAAGTCAGAGGAATAAGTGTCACAATGAGAAAACAGTTACAGAGGAAGTGCTTGTACTAGAATATTATTCAGAACACTTTGCTGACAGTAATAGCTCTGTTTTTGCCATATGAATATATGACTGCAATTCATTACAATGGGAATTTTGTACGTGTATGGTGAGGACAAGAGACAATGCACATTTTAAAAAAAAATACTCAGAGATTTGCATAGAAAGAGCTTGTGCACTTGAGCTGCAATAAAAGTTCAAGTGTTATATGCTTTTAGAGTTTGTGATTTGTTTCCATTTGCGCATAATGGTAACTTGAATCAAGCTTTAGTCTCTATAAAAGGCATAAAAGATTACTAGCTCTTTTTCTTTTGCTAGAAAAATAAGAGTGACTCATGAAAACAGTCTGACAATGAGACATGCAGAACTGGAAAAAAGAAAAGACTGAGTTTATGCTCTTGAATAGAGCAGAGCAAAAAAATCACAATGAATAATTATTTGATTAACCTTTCATTCCACTCATGGAAAAGCCAAAAGCAGAAACACAGTTTCCTTGAATGTGTACATTATCTGGATGTTTTTGAATTTTTTACTCTGTGGATCATAAATACAGTTTTCAAAATTCAAGCTGTATTGCTTTATTGTGGTTGGTCAGAACTATCATGTGGCTGTTCCCTGATTGGATGAACTTGCAAGTACTTTCAGCATGAATACTTGTGTGAATTTAAAATTCAGTATCCATTAATATTTGCATATGCAACTTTGAAATTCACGTTGCTTCTGTGCAAAGTTTATTCCAATAAAGCCTGATCATTCAAATGATCATGGAAAACATCAAAAAAGAGCAGGCACGACCAAAACAAATTCATTTAGAAAGTTGAACAAATATTTGCAAAAGTGTTGTGCATTATTTCCCAACTGTACTTTTTCCCTTTTTCCAACCACTACAGGTTACTTTATTATCCAGAATAATTATGATCAGAGAATTCACTCTCATATGCCAAACATCAAATCATGTCCCATGTCCCATGCTGGTGCTACTGCTTTGTAGAAGATGCAGAATATTGGCCACAATACAAGAAAATGCTTATCTTCTATACTCGATACCTTTTAAAGCTAAGTTTCAGGCTATCGGTATATTTCTGGGAAGTGGATGATTATAGCAATCTGATTTTTGCAGAATTGTGCTACATACTAGTAATGCATGAAACAGTTAAACTCTGTGTGCAGGTTAGTGAATGAGTGGAATATGTATTGCCTGGAAAGAATCATTGTCATGGGTTTGTACCATTTGTATATGTTAGCTTAACACGCTACTGCAGCTACCCAGAGCTGTGAGCCACCGTGTTACCTTTCTGCCCCAGCAAGAGTGACTTTTGTTTGTGATTAGACTGTGTATCAATTCCCTGCTGCCACTAGTCTATCTTCCTCAAGGCTCACCCAGCCCAAACTGCGCTGAGCAGCTAACAATCCGTGAACTCCAGCATCAAACACACAGCCTCTGTCATTGGGTATTCAGAAGATATTAAGTTCACTGCTCTGTTTAAAACCACCTGATCAACATCCTATACAGCAAACAGGGGAAGATTAAGACTGAACTCTACAAGCCATTTACAACAAAAACTATGCTACAATAAATTTGTTAGTCTTTAAGGTGCCACAAGTACTCCTGTTTTTTTTGCTCTGTTTAAGAGTCAGTACATCACAGCTTATTAATTTAACTGGGGTACATATAGTCTTCCCTTACACATCACTGAATTGGTTTATAGTAAAGTAAGTTTATTAACAAAAGAGCATGGATTTGGTGATACCAGATATCAGAGAGAAAAGTAGAGAAAACATACGTCTAAAAGTCTAAAATTTAGTCTAGCAAAATAGTCTTTGTTCAGGATGGTTTCTGTTCCCCAGTCTCCCTTCCAGCTTTTTACTGGTCAGCCTGGCCAGGACCCATCACAGAGATCAGATCACTTGGTTTCTTTGTCTCCTAGGTGAAGGAAAAAGATGGAGTGTCTCTCTCTCTCTCTCGCTTATATCCCTAAAGGGATGTTTTTGCCTTACACAGGCTATGGCTACACTACGAAGCATTTAGCGACACGGCTGTTTGTCGGCAGGGGTGGACAAACTTTTTGGCCCCAGGGCCACACTGGGGAATAGAAATTGTATGATGGGCCATGAATGCTCACAAAATTGGGGTTGGGGTGCAGGAGAGGGTGAGGGCTCTGGTTGGGGGTGCAGGCTCTGGGGTGGGGCTAGGGATGAGGAGTATGGGCTCTAGGAGGGTGCACTGGGCTGGGACCAAGGGGTTCAGAGGGTGGGAGGGGGATCAGGGCTGAGGCAGAGGTGCAGGTTCTGGATGAGGTTGCGGGCTCTGGGGTGGAGCTGGGGATCAGAGGTTTGAGTGCAGGAGGGTGCTCTGGGCTGGAATTGAGGGGTTTGGAGAGTGAGGGGGATCAAGGCTGGGGCATGGGGTTGGGGCATGGGGAGAGGCTCAAGGGTGCAGGCTCCGAGTGGCGCTTACCTCAAGTGGCTTCCGGAAGCAGTGGCATGTCCCTACTCCAGCTCCTACGCAGAGGCACGGCCAGGCGGCTCTCCATGCTGCCCCATCCACAGGCACCGCCCCTGCAGCTCGCATTGGAGGTGCGGCCCCTGACCCTGCGCTCCGGCCAGAGTACCAGAGCAGGGCCGAGCCGCGTGGTACGGCCCCTGACCCAGTGCCCCGGCTGGAGCGGGGCTGAGCCCCAGATGCTGCTCCCCGGCAGGAGCTTGTGGGCTGGCTTAAAATGGCCTGCGGGCCGTAGTTTGCCAACCTCTGCTCTAACCCATCACCCATCTGCCCTACCTGGCACAATGAAAGTATGTCTGGACTGGAAATACTGAAAAAAAAGATCTTTCCTAATGCAGAAAGGAAACTACCTTTAATGTTCAAAATAGATTACAACAATAATACTCCACTACCAGTATTAGCAAGGTCCTAAACCATAGTGTAGCCCGACCCCCCATTCCTCTTCACACACCCCAGTTTCTTCTGTTAAACTACTACTGTCCTTAAAATGTTATGTAAATCTAAGTTAGAGATATCAGTGCCAATAATGGATACATATAGACCAGCTGGGTGATATAAATCAAGGCATTATCTCACACCTACACTCATAATTAATTATCTTTTCATTGACCTTCCTTCTGTTCCAATCTATTTCCCTTAAATGCCTCCATATGTTGTATGGCACAAAACAAAACATACTTTAACAACATCTTGATATATACAAGATTCTGCTTAGTTTGAGTTATGAAGTCTATGAAATTTAGCTCTCCCAAGTCATGTCATTATAGACTCCACATTGTCTAAAGGAGTGTTATCAGTAAGATAGTACCTCATGCCATTTGCACTTCAATGCAGTTTGAAGAGAGCATGGCTCTTTCTAATGGGTTTCTATCCTCACCATTAATGAGTGAGTGAGTGAGTTTTCTTTGAGGCTGGAGTGCCTGTAAAGAGTAAAGCTTCCAAACAGTGAGGAGAGAAAATGTTCACCCTCTTCTTTTCTCATTGCTACCTACTCAGTATGATGCTGAATATTTTTAAAGATTCCAGGGAAAGCGAACAGCCCAAATGCTGGAAATGTAAAAGGTACTGACCTGCCAAGTGTCCCACTGTAGGTGTGATGCTCACTCACGGGATCCTATTCCCACACATTTCCTCTGTTTTATTGAAATCTCATACTCCAAACAAGAACTGAGCGGGATGTTCCCTCTTCTCAGGTGTCTGGGCCTGACGTAGAGTCACAATCCCAGGTAGTCTGTGTAGAAGAACCAGCTGGAAATGAAATGGTAGTCAGCAGTGGCTAAAGCAGTGTTGTGCAGCAGAATGGTGAGGGAAGGGAAATGTTGTGGGGGAAGGGGAAGGGCTTAGGGAGAAAGGAGACATGGGGGAAGCACAATGGAAGGACAAGGAATTGAGAGAGCACAGTAAAAGGGAGAAGAAGGTGAATTGGGAGAAGGTGAATTGGGCAAATGGGAGACAATAGGGGAGGCAAACCAATGCACAAAATTTCAAAGGGAGGGATGGATCATCCCTTTGGCCCCATAATCAAATACTGATTTCACTCACTCCTCCTCTCAAGCAGCTCTTTGTAACTGAGTTGCTCTGGAAGTGCTTTCCTGCACTAAGGGATCTGAAGAAATCTACATTACAAACAGGTTTTCATTTTCCTGTTGGATGAATTTTTCAGATCTCAAAATGAAAACAATCATGTTTTAGTTCATGCTGCTGTGGAGTGGACACAGCTATAAATCATCTTCCAGCCAATTTAAAAGCAGCCTGGTAGACTGATACTTCATCAAAAAGTGAGGGTGTCTCTCTTTGCTATTAGTGTTCCAGCATCACAACTTCTCGTTGCCTCTTCCAATCAGTCACATGGGACACACAAATCTAGATTCAATAAAGAATATAAATAATAATTTACAGACAGCCTCCATGGTACAAACGGTGAATAAGACAAGATTTACTTGTTGTTTCTTAGATACTACATCCAGACACAGCTGCATATAGTTAAATGGAACATATTTATTGGAAATGGGCCTGCTATCCACTGGCAAGGTTTGAATTTCCAAAAGCAACTGAAACATTCAGGCCCTGGAGTATTGAAATGCTGTTATTCTGTAGTATAAAGAACAGGAGTACTTGTGGCACCTTAAAGACTAACAAATTTATTTTAGCATGAGCTTTCGTGAACTGCAGCTCACTTCTTCAGATGCATAGACTGGAACACACAGACAGGGGATATTTATACATACAGAGAACATGAAAAGGTGGAAGTATGCATACCAACAGGCAGAGTCTAATCAATTGAGATGAGCTATCGTTAGCAGGAGGAAAAAAAACTTTTTGAAGTGAACTTAGTTCTCCTCACACCTTCTATGGGCCATCCCTGTTCTTTTTGCGGATACAGACTAACACGGCTGCTACTCTGAAACCATTCTGTAGTATGTTTGAGATGCCTTATAATTCACAGTTTAAGCTAGAGGCAGTTCTGTTATAGTTTAGGTGGCAGAAATAGGTTTGAAGAGAACCAAATTGTCAGTCATAATTACTGCAACAATGTTTTCTTGTGCATGCATGTATTACAAGTCTTGCAAAATTTGATGTTTTTCATAAACCCCTGGCTGCTACAGATCAACTGATTACATGAGGATCCCTGCTTTCATTTTTCTTTTACATGTAAATTTCTAGTTCTCATGAATGTAGAGAAAAGATTGAAAATATGACTCAAGTGCACCTTATAGGCTCAAAAACTTGAAGTCAGACTAAAAGAACGCAAAATGTATTATACTTAAAAGTCTTATGATATCTAAGTCAATCTTGTGGCTCATTATTTTGTAATGTTTGCAGTTGGCAATACTGCTACAAATCATTAGAATACTGATCTATGCCATGATCCTGTATAACTGAGTTAAATTGTATTGTTTGAGTGAATAAAGTAACCTGAGTTTGGCCCACAGTGGCTAGTTGACTAATATACTGTTTGTCCACACATATCTGAAATATTAAAAAAGATAATGAGTACTTAAGCAAATAAATCGCTATGAATTTCACCATTGTAGCAATTGAAACTATAAAGATGAATTATAGACATCCTGGTTTGCCTCAGGAAATTCTCCACTTAATGTTGTTATAAAATATTTTAAAGTTGTGGTTTAAAATCTTCACTCTTCCATATTGACATACAGAATTATAAAATGAAGGACTCAATGACAGTGCTTTAAATATACAACTAGAATTGTGTTGTTAATTATAAGATTTCCCCAAAGAACTTAAAGAACAAAATGTCAGCAATATTTGGTGGATATCCAAGGGGCGAAGAGGGAAGGGGAATCAACAGCACATCACATCAATTCTAACACCAATCTAAACTCAGTGCACTTTGTTCCTGTACTCTTATTCTGGTATGTGCCTCTTTCTAAAACAAGCAATGTCAGTGGCTCTGTGTCATAAACATCATTCTCTTTCCCAGAATTTATATTCAAGGACAAAAAGAGCAAACAGATCACGTTTGCCCATCTGTTCATTTTCTAATCAAAGACCTTTGAAGGTCTTTTTTTTTTCTTGCTGATTCCAGTTGAGAGTGAGAGAGCCTGCACTCTATTTTTTTTTCATATGGGCTCTTTAAATGTTAAATTACTACTTATTTTCATTGGCTTTTTTCAATAAAATGTTCTACACATCAGCTTCACTAGGAAGCTGTCCCCCTACAACATAAATATGTTGTAAACATCAGAATATTTTCAAATGGTAGCAGAGGAGAAGAGCATATTAAAGATTTCAAATTGCCGGGAAGCAGTCTCTAAGTTATTTATTTTAGTTTAGAAATATACATCAAGCCATTAAGTGAAGCACCAAGGCACCCTACACACCAAGAAAAAAAGAAATTACAGAATAGAACAGACCCTCCTGTTCACTACAATCACCACCAAGAGCAAAAGCTTTATTTCTTAATATTAGTGAGCATCAGTCAAAGGCTTTTTCCAGTTAGTTCTTCTCATATTGCGCTCTGAAGCTCATCAGGTTTAGATTATGGCAGATCACTGGAAGGAACTGTTTTCCAAAGTTGTGTGTCTTTTTCTGAGATACCCGGCTACCAGCTAAGGAGAGTATTTATAGTGAGAGAGATCTCCTTTGATAGAATAAAAGGGAAGAAGTAAGCTCTTACATGGCAGGGTGCTAAACTTCTTAGGGGCCATAGACATTTCATTCAATAACTTGATCTGCACTTAAGAGCAAACAGGTTGCAAAGCAGGTAGTGCTGATGTTATGTGACTGAGTGGGACATGCCAATGTGAGACAAGCTATTCTGCACTATCTGAAGATTCTGAATCCTTTTCAAACATAACCCCAAGTAGAGAGTATTTAGTATGCAACTAAAGTTTCAGAAGTGGCATGCAATTTTGGGTGTTTCAGGTTCTTCGTGCCTATCCTGATATATGTTGGATCTGATTTTCAGAGGTGCTGAGCACCTCTGGCTCCCAGAGACTTCAGTTGGAGTTTGAGGTGTTCTGAAAAATCAAGCTGCAGATGTGTCAAGTTGGGCACCCAAAAAACTTAGAGAATTGACCTTAGATTTCAGTGTCTGGAGAACAAAGACTTCAAACTTTACAAGTTTTGAAAACACCCTTTACTCATCTCAGGAAGCAATGTGCCTGATCTGCTGCCCTCTGTAGTCATGTACCATTGTGAAAATAGGTGTAAAAATGGTACCATTCTGGTTTAGTAGCATTTTGCATCCACTTTGCATTGGTATAAATGACAGTATAAGGCCCTATGTCATTTGCCCTTTTAAAGCGCCATTAATATCTATGAGAAAATTCTCAGGCCAACTGTCTGCATCACCACCATTCAGACTGAACAACTTAATATATCTCCTCCACAGACAGTCATTGTAATGATTTGAGGGAGGGTGGAAAAAGACAATGAATGTTACTATAAAGGACTAAGCTTGAAGGGACCTAAAAAAGGACCAAATTTTCTTCAGTTCAGTGCACAGATAGGCATGTAAATTAAGGGGCCATGTGGTGGGGCATCTGCCCCACACTGGCAGAAGAGGGGTAAAAGCAGCCCCAGGGAGGCTGTGCAGGAGGCAGCCAATTAGGAAAGGGATTGTAGAGACAGCCAATCGGGAGAAGGGTTAGAGAAGTCAATCAGGGCCAGGCGGGGCCCTATAAGAAGGGCTGCTGAACAGAGAAGCTTCAGTGACTTCCTGGAGTTTGAGGAGAGAGGACTGGGTGCCTTGAAGGAGGGAGAAGAGTCAGCACCATGGTCAGAGCAGCACTGGGTGGGTCAGGTGAGCATGAGTGAGCTCCCAGCTGACCACTGCTAGAATGGGGCCCTGATACAAGGGTGGGGAGCTAGGGTTGTGGGGAAATGGCCCAGGGAAACAGATGGCAGGGGTTGGAGGTGATGCAGTGTGTGACTGCTGTTCCCCCAGTTGCCACTGAAGCAGGTGGCTAGACTCTGGAATTAAGCCTGCCACTGAGGCAAGTGGCTGGACAGAGGATTGCCACCCCTCCACCGCCAAATGGGGCGGAGGAGAGAACTGAGTGGGGAACAGCCAGATGGATGTGTCCAGAAGAGGACACCGCGTCCCAGAGAGCGACATGCTTCCTGACGACAGAAGTGATGGCGGAGAGACGCCACTAGATGAGGGCACCCTGGTGAACCAGAGCTAATTCTCAGGACGGCCAGCAAGAGGCGCCACAGTGGTGAGTTGTTCCCCATCACACATGATGGAGAATATGGGTATATAGTCACCCCTGATACAAGGGGAAGATGGAGGACTGTGGGGACTATTGCCTGATACAGATGTTTGAGAGACTAAGGGACACATAAGGTGGAGAAAATGGAGTCAGAGGCCTTCTTTGTGGAGGGTTCTGGGGCCTTCCCAAACCTGATTCCAAAGTTGGTGCCCCCATGGAAAGGGTCCGACAAGCAGCAAGGACAGCTTCAGATCCTGCTACAGCAGCTGCTCACAGCCCAGCAGAGACAATGGGAGGCACAGGAGTACCTGCAGACCTGTATGGCTGGGCTAGCAAAACAGCAGTTCTACCTGTGTAAGTCACTGCGAGGGGGCGTCCATAAGAATGACTGGGAGAGAGAGGGGCATTCCGGCACCAGGAACAGGAGGCCGGGGGAATGTTTAGCCTGTGGGTGGCAGGGACACTTTAAGAGCGAGTGCCCCTACTGGAGAGAGGAACAGAGGCCTCATCTAGAGAATGGAAGGGAGAAAGAGCCCAGGAGAGTTCCCCCTATGAGGAGAACAAGGAGGCAACAGGCATGTTGGGCCTGTGGGCAACAGGGGCAACTGAAGAGGAATTGCCTGACCCATAATTGTAGGGCCCAGGCTAGCTCAGAGTACGGGGCTAAGTCAGAGAAGGACTATAGGAGGGCCATGACCATGGGGAGGCAAAGAACGTGCTTCCAGAGCCATAAGGAGGGCCATATAAAAAGGCATTGCCCCCTGAAGAAAAGGAGGGGGATGCCTGAGAGCCGGGCATGGTTGGAGACTGCACAGAGCAAGGGGGCAGTGAAGACTTAGGCCCTGGCAGAAAGCCATCTCCCTCACTCAGCAGGGGGAGGTAGGGAGGTGATGGTTAGGATGACTGGGACAGAAGAGACCGAGACAAACAGAGGAAACCACACAGGAGCAGGACAGGCTATGGTGGGGACCCAGACCCTGAAAGAGGGAAACAGATTGTTCCTCTTGATGGAGAGCCTGAGGCAGGAGAGGGCCCAGCTGCAAGGGAAGCTGGGAAGGTAGAGACCACCCCCCCTCAGGTGTGTGGTCTTAATGGGGAGGATGTGTGATGGGGGGGTCTGCCCCACACTGGCAGAAGAGGGGTTAAAGCAGCTCCAGGGAGGCTGCGCAGGAGGCAGCCAATTAGGAAAGGGCTTGTGGAGATAGCCAATCAGGAGAAGGGTTAGAGAGACAGCCAATCAGGGCCAGGTTGGGCCATATAAGAAGGGCTGCTGAACAGAGAAGCGTCAGTCACTCCCTAGAGTTTGACGAGGGAGGACTGGGTGCCCTGAAGGAGGGAGAAGAGACAGAGCCATGGTCAGAGCAGTGCTGGGTGGGTCAGGGGAGCATGAATGAGCCCCCCAGTTTGCCGCTGCCAGACTGGGGCCCTGATACCAGGGTGAAGAAGGGGCTAGGGAAAATGTGGGAAAATGGCCCAGGGAAACAGATAGTGGGGATTGGAGGTGATGCAGTGTGTGACTACCACACACACACACACCCTTAACCCCAGTTGCCACTGACATAGGTGGCTAGACCCTGGACTGCAGCCCATAACTGAGGCAAGTGGCTGGACAGAGGACTGCTGCCCCCTTCTCCTGCCCCTGGACGGGGAGGGGGAGAGAACCGAGTGGGGCACAGCTGGAGCGCTGTATCCAGAAGAGCAACATGGGTTTTGACAGAAGTGATGGCCGCGAGATGCCACGAGATGAGGGAGCATCGGCAAACCAGAGCTACTTCCCAGGATGACCAGCAGAAGGTGCTGAAGTAGTGAGTCATCCCGTTACAAGCCAGATTTTCAAAAAAGATCATCACCTGGCAGAGCTCATTGTTTTGGGATCTGCTAGGTGCTGAGGACTTTTGAAAAGCAGCCCCCAAATACTTTTCGTGCTTCTTGTGGCTGAAGAAGCAAACTATCATTTACACAAGAAGCTACACACACACACAAACTAGGCAAGTCTTTCTTTTATTCCCTTTTCCTTCCGTGTTAATTTAATTGTGATTCTCAGCATTTCTCTACTAAATAGTTAGCCAATGCATTTTGCTTGATCTCTATATTATAGTCCCTTTTTACCACTGCTCTACCTTCTCCCTATACTTCAGTGCCCTCTTTTTAAATAATTACATTTGCAAGTAGGCATTATAAGGGTTAACTGGGCTTAGGTCTTCCTGAGAGCAACAGGTGTAACACTTATGCACATATGTAACCTGTGAAGAGGAGAAACATCCATCAAATGTATATTAGGGTGCCATCTACCTGTTTTATTGTTGCCAGTCTAGTGCATGCTCTTCTGTTCAACATAACATTATAATTAAGGCTATGTTTTAGTCGTGGGTATTTTTAGTAAAAGTCACGGACGGGTCACAGGCAGTAAACAAAAATTCACAGCCCGTGACCTGTCACTGACTTTTACTAAAAATACCAGTGAATAAAACTTGGGGCTGGGGGGAGGGGGCTGTCCAGGGCCCCTGTGGGTGCTGGGGAGGGCAGCCTGGCTGCCTGGCTGCCTGGAGGGTGTGGGGGGGGCAGAGGAGGGTGGGTGGTGGCACACGGCCCAGGACCCCCTGCTGTTGCTGGGGTAGGTGCAAGCAGCACCACCCCCGCAGGAGAGCTCACTCCCGCCACCATGAAGTGGCTACACAGGAGACCTTACAGCAACACAGGTGCAGCAGTACAGCTGTGCTGCTGTAAGGTCTGTAGTGTAGACATAGTCTTAGAAATGTAGGATTGGGATCTAATCCAATCCCCTGCACTAAGGCAGGAATAAGTATTATCTAGACCATCCCTTACAGGTGTTTGTCTAACCTGTTCTTAAAAATCTCCAATGATGGAGATTCCACAACCAATCTATGTGGTTATGTTAACTGACGATAATGGCTGATACACATTAAATCCTAAGGATAGCTTATTACAGGAGTGGCTACAGGCATTTTCTTTGGTTTAAGATCCAGGGTACCAGTGGATCTTGGGTAAGTGATGGATCTTTTTGGATGGGGAGCAACCTGAATAGTGTGTGTGTAAAAGTGACCATTTATTGCTAAATCCAGCTTGCCTGAGTGACAAAACAGACTGGAGAGCCTAAGGGAGTGTCCATGGTAAGACTGCTACAGTGATCCAGGAGTTCATATTAACTACTGGACTGGTGAATTCTAATTATAGAACATACTACCAGTTTGGGGTGTCGGCCCGTTTTTTAGAGTAGCTGCCGTGTTAGTCTGTATCCGCAAAAAGAACAGGAGTACTTGTTAGTCTCTAAGGTGTACTTGTTAGTACAAGGAGTACTTGTTAGTACTTGTTAGTCTGCCCTGAAGTAGGCATTCATGATTGTGAGACACTCCATGCAGTGTGACAGACATCATATAATTTAATATAGTGTAATGTATGTGTTTGTTTCACCTGTTTTCACTACTTTAAATTCATTATTCAAATATATATTAGTGGTGTGTGTACATGTATCAGATTTGGACTTATGACAGTAAAATAATTTATAATTTAATTTCTTTGCTCCAGCTGAAACAAACTAGTACTGCTAATGGTAAACAACACTGTTGGCTAGTTACACTGCCTCTTACAAACCTGTATTAGCATCACTATCAGTTACATACTGATAGTACAAATAGTTAGTTTCATTAATGAAATAAAGTATAACAACAGTTTTGTTCTACTACTATTTATTTCTTAAGTATAACAACAGTTTTGTTCTACTACTATTTATTTCTTAATTAAAGGATTATTCATTGTTGTGTGCTACACAGAACAAAAAGTACTAGGTGAATGACCAAGGGAAGAGATGCATCCAGTTTACATTATAATTTAGCATTAACATGAATTGCAATGAAAGGATCTTCAGCCTGGTTACTAATCTGGAAATTGGCAATACCATTAGACTCAACATAGACTTTTGTTCCAGTACAGGAGTTGCCCTCCTTTTGCCCAGAAATAACATCACAGTAAGTGCCAGCAGGAAGGCCAGTTTGCAAATTCACATTCAAGCTCCTATGTATAAAAACAGATTGAAAAGGAATAAGTGGTAATTCAGACTCTCTAATACAGTTATTTCTCTATAATTAAAAACTTGAAATGTCATAGAATCATTGAATATCAGGGTTGGAAGGGACCTCAGGAGGTCATCTAGTCCAACCCCCTGCTCAAAGCAGGACCGATTCCCAACTAAATCATCCCAGCCAGGGCTTTGTCAAGCCTGACCTTAAAAACCTCTAAGGAAGGAGATTCCACCACCTTCCTAGGTAACACATTCCATGCTAGCCTGTGGCCCATGGGATGGCACTACAAGGCCAGATGGGTTTTAGTCTTCTGTCTGGTCTTTTACTCTTTGGCCAGTGGGATTGGGAGTGCTGGTCTGGGAAGCACACTCAGTCTACTGTGACTTCTTTAGCCAAAGTAAGAGCAACAGTGATGAATTCAAAGGGTTCTGGGAAGTCTTCACAGGCACCTCGCAAGGTTGCAGCACCGTGAAGAAGACAGGGAGTTCCCTGTCACTCATATTTCTGGGATACTACTTTCATAACAGGCATAACCTCCACAGAAACTTCATCTAAGGCCTGGTCTACACTTAAAATTTAGATTGACCTTCCTACATTGCTCCAGGATGCGAAAAATCCACACCCCTGACCACCGTAGTTAAGCCGACCTAAACGTTGGCATACACATGGCTAGGACAATGGAAGTATTTTTCCATTGACATAATCCACCTTTCAAAGCAATGGTAGTTAACTACTGTGATGGAAAAAACCCTTCTGTCACAATTGGAAGTGTCTACACCGTAGCACAGCTTCAGCACACTAGTTGTATGCCTGTAGTCTAGACATGACCAAGAGAGAGAACACAAACGTCACAAAAGCAGCTTTCTTAGCATGTTCAGCTTTCAGTTCAGACTCAATGTTTTGACTCTTCATTATCACTTCTGCACATATATTGTTTTTTCTCTCTCCCTAGGACTCACCCGAAATGGCTTTTTCTGATAGTCCCACTGAGGCACTTTGGCAGACTGCTGGCTTCATAAGGACTCTTTTCTGGCAATGTCATACTCTTTATGGCTTCCACTAAGTTTCAAATTCCCCAAGTCTCTTTCTGCACCTCTGACATGAGAGGAGCCTAGAAGAGCACAACACCAATCCTAACAAACTGCCACCCCTTATGAGACTCCACTAGAGTCTTTGGGAATATCCAGAGAGATTGAAGGCATTGCTGGGGACAAAATGCCTTTTGTATTGGAGAGGGAGGCATTTAACTGAAGTGATTCAAACCGTAACATAGAGAAAGCCAAGAACAATTCAGTGAATAGCACTCAAAACCTGAGAATCCCATCCCAATAAATCATCCAATCTAGTCATCAACTTTTCTCCTCCTCCCTTCTGCAGACCTGACCCAATCCCACCTTAATGGCCTTTCCGAGAGCATCCCAACCTGACTGACATATTACTCTGTTAAATCTCCATTTCTTTAGAGCCATCCACCTGCTAGCCCATGGCTAGTTACCTCTCAGACCTGCATGGTCATGCATTCCTGACTGACCAACCTTCACTGCTGGGTACAAATCCAGTAATCTGGAATTAGTAGCAGACTGGTGTGTTGCTTAGAAAGCTAATGTTGGGTTTTGAAAAGTGTTTTTGGGAGAAGGCAGGTGGTAGGTTTGGATTTGCAACAGGTAAAGTTGTCACATAACCTTTCTATAGCTAAAATGTTTCTGAAGCTAAGAAGTGGGTATTCACCCACGAAAGCTCATGCTGAGAAACGTCTGTTAGTCTATAAGGTGCCACAGGATTCTTTGCTGCTTCTACAGAACCAGACTAACACGGCTACCCCTCTGATACTTGTCACCCCACTTACTTACCCGTCATCATTATTAAAGACGATGAATCCTCTATTGCCACGCCCAAAAGCCACTTGATTGCTGCCATTGTCCCACCAGTTTGAGAAAGGCTGGCCATCAACCACATTACGGAAAATTACCATGTTCCTGAAAATACAACAAATAGGCTTGACTTTAATTAAAATCTCCCCACTTCAGTTAAAGATATATTGCAAACTGCATCATCTTTAGTTAATTTCTCTCTACAGTTTCCTACCTTATTTGACGCCACCTATGTTCACAGACCCAACCGTTGCCACAAGTGCTATCTGCATTGATTGTAACATCTTTGGTTGAGCCATCACCATTGCTTGGTGGTCCTATCCAGTCATTAACATCCTTGTTGATAAACATAAAATTATAAAAGTTAAATGTTCTATCTTGGAAAAAGGCCATACATAGGAAACAGGATAACATTCATTTTTGTTCAGAGAGTCAACACAAGGCTTATTTATCACTCAAGTACCACTCCTACCCTAAGGATGTTAATGGGCATTAAGTAGTGCACAGGCCCAGCGCTGTCTCGCTACACAGGGGTAAAGTTCATCTTAAGAGTCGTGAATTTATTTTCAACTGTTAGAAACCTACCTTTCCATTCTGGAAATTTCTTGTCCAGCGGTAACTTGACATTACACGTGTGAATCCATAAGGATGAGCAAGCATGAAACCAACTGCCATTTTATATAGTCTGTAAGCCAAAGAGTAATGAGACACATGAAGATACACTGTCTTCGTTAGGACAAAAATAATAAGACCCTCACACAGCCAAGAGCATTCCCTACCTGGCATCCCAGAAGGTTAGAATAGAAGCTCCTCCAGCACCATGTCCCCTTTGATTGTCATGAT
Organism: Mauremys mutica; assembly: GCF_020497125.1. NCBI lineage: Eukaryota > Metazoa > Chordata > Testudines > Geoemydidae > Mauremys > Mauremys mutica. The sequence goes on along the minus strand of NC_059079.1, from coordinate 40,233,868 downwards.
TATCCACAAAGACCAGGGCTCTGTCAGAAGCCATGAAACCCCAGCCTTCTCCCCAGTTCCTAAACAAACAAACAATGAGTCTAACACATTGACACTAATATTTCAACTATTGCAGGAATCTAACAATTCATCCAAATGCTATATACTTTAAATAGGCCATCTTTTCTCCATCCCATCTGCGGATGACTGTCCCCAATTTTGCACCGTATTTGAATTCAGTCACTCGGCCATTTCCAAAGTAGTCACTGGCTTTAATTGCCTCTCCACCCAAGTCAATTACCTGGCAAAAGTAAGGAAAACCTGTTAGCACATTCCTAGCTATTTAAAAAGCAATACAATAAACACTAATTCTGGGTCTGTATTATAAGAGAAATAATTTGGTTTACTTGCTCAAACACGTTTATTGCTACTACCTAAAGCACCTTAAATTCAATGTAATGAAGAACATGTCTTATTTTGTATATAGCAAGCATTGTTAGCTGTTGTGGGTGTTAAAAGAATTGCCCTGGTGCCAGAATGCTTAGTTTGAGAATTCGAGAGACATTTGAGAAGAACCGCACCAAACTTTTTCTTACTGGGAGTAATTAGTGTCAGCTTTTTAAACAGCGAAAAGTATTCTATTTAACAAAAAACCCCTCTATCATTAGCTTAGGGACTACACAAAATAATTCTGTGCTCTTTCTGTTGGCTGTGCAGTAGAAGTTAGCTAACAAAATAAAATTTCCTAGACCTGTACATATTAAAAAGCCCTGGAGAACTGTTCACGTAAGATTTCCAAGGGGTCTTGGAAAGCTCCAGTGTCAGCATAAAAGTGAGGTTCCTAAGTGGCAAAAGTTAGATTCCATAGGGAATATTTTTGCTTGATTTGCCACCTCCTTACACTTTGTGTCATCATTTGCACCTGTGTAGATCAAATGCATAAGTATCTGCATGCCAAAAACAGATATTTATACACCTACTTGATTTCAAAACAAAAGCACCTATTTGTATATGCAAACTGACAATCATGTAAAATTAGAGAATTTTAAATTTAGCCCTTAACTCTTTCTTTCATATAGGGCATGATTTTGCAGAGTACTCTTTATTAAGTTAAGCCTATGCTTACGTACTCTGCTAGATCAAGTCCAGAGTGTTCAGAACCTTGTGCTTTACAGGATCCAGCCCATACTGTATTTGTATTGTTATATAAAAGAACCCATCTCTGTAGCGAGTGAAATTAAGAAAACGAGATTACCTCCTGGTAAATAAAAGGCCTCGTTCCTGAGGAAAACCATCGAGTATTTAGGTTGTTCAGTTTGTCTAAAAATGCCTTCATATCCCCAGGCCACATGTGCTTGGAAGCATCAATTCTGAAGCCTGCCACCCCAATATCAATGAGGTTGTTCATGTATTCAGCAACTTTCGAGCGTACATAGTCCTTCTCCAGGGCAAGATCAAGAAGACCAACCAGGCGGCAGTCACGGACCTGTTTTAAAAATTAGTTGAGATGTCACCGAGTCATACGCCAAACTATAAATCTTTGATTAAAATATATTCATTTTAACATTTTTAATCTCGTATGCTAAACCAGTTCAATCCACATGCTAAACCTGTTTGGAATAGAATTCCTTCAAAGTCAATACAGAAGAATATACTCTGGAATGTATTGTATTTAGGTGGTGTGATTCTCAGGTCAGGCCAGGAAGTGAAGATTGTCCGCAAATCTAGCTGCCCTGTGAATTTAGAAAGGGAGACTGCACAATGGAATTTGGCAAACACAAGGAGCTAAAATCCCTAAATTCGGGAAAGGAGACATTAACCATTTAATGCTTACAAGAGCTCAGAGTTCAGTTTTCTTGCTCATCACCTACTGAATTACCAGCATCACTTGATGCAGATCTGTGGGTTTTCTAAGGATGTCTCCCATTAATAGTTACTGATGAGGCTGAAAGGTGCATAACTAGCAGGTGCGTAACTAGCAGGTGCATAAATAGGCGCATAATTCTAAGCATCGGAGAAGTCAATGGTCATACTCCCATGATTAAATTTAGACACATACTTAAGTACCTTCTTGTATTGAGTGCATACTGATCAGCTCAGCCAAGGATCTTATTTTTTTTTTTGCCTTATTAAGCTGGTCGTCCAACAGCAAAGATTAGTCAAGAAGATGGGGAGGAGAGAAGTAAATACGTGCATATAAATTACCTGATTCACATCATTGTAATTTTCAATCTCTCCACTTCCAGTTTTACATTTACCATCGTTAAAGTCCCAGGCTGAGTATGGCACTACAGGAAAATCTCTGGTCCCTGCGTTGAAATAGCTTCCACAAGTAGCACCATTTCCAGAGCCGCCACCAGATCCACACATGTGGTTGACTACAGCATCCACATAAATACGAACCTAGAGAGCAATGTTTGCATTTCAGTTTGTTTTTACAAAGAAGAGTAAAGTGACATTGTGAGTTTCACAGACTGGATCACCTCTGATTCCTCCTATTTACATTCCTTCACCTTTTCTAACTTCTTTGCAGCCTTCTCCCTTCATTTGAAATAGGACAGGCAGCTATTCTGATCTGAAATCAGTTATTTATCCCCACACTATTTCAACAGGAGGAAATCCACAGATACTTACTCCAACATTGTTGCACCTGGTCACCATGTCTTTAAATTCATTTTCATTTCCAGATCGTGTGCACAGTTTGTAGCTGATTGGCTGGTACCTTTCCCACCAGGGTCTCGAGGGATTAGTAACTATAATATTTTCATTTGGAGGTGATATCTGTGAATGAAATGATGTCATTGGATAAACTAGTCATTATTTTGATGTTTGTAAAAGCACAGAGGGGGTGCTCAGTCCTGTACAACACATATAAGGAGATATCACTTACGCCAGTTTTATTCCTGATTTACGCTGTAATCCAGCCCACTCTCTCTGACAAAGAGCTTGCTATCACAAGATCTGATCCTGGGAGGACTCAGATTGAAATCAATGGGAGTTAAAGGAGCTCACCATCTCACAAAAGTTACTAGGACTGATTCCCTAAAGAAAGACAAAACCACCCTGGGAGACTGAAATAATTTAGAAGGTTCTTTTTAAATTGGGATGACAAGAGTTGGTGTTTGTGCACATCACTGGAGAATAAATATGTCTGAAATGGTACTAAATAAGAAATACATTGTTACGTTCTAATTCCTCCAAGTACAAAGTAAGTGACTCATAGTGGAAAGCATGTGGGTTTTTGGTGCTGTCCCAGTGAGGACAAAGGAAAATCACCCCTTCACAGTGACTGGTCTAGGCACATACCTGTCAACATTTCCTACTTCCATCACCGATTTCTACTGATGGTACCTCTGGTGCATGTTTTCTGTGAACTGGACCTTTTATTCTGGTAAATAAATAATGCCAAAAGATGAAGAAATTTTACTGTCTACTTACAACATGAGAGGCTACATACCTGAACTCCACCAAATCCATAGGGTGCTAAGTACCGTTCACATTCAAGAGCAATGTCAGCCCAACGCCATTCAAATAGGTGGACAATAGACGTCGTCCCAGACTTTGTATTTGGATTGTATTGTGCCCAGCAAAGGCCAACCGCTACTAGCAGAAGAAGAGCCTTCATGGTGCCTTAAGTGAGGGATTCTGCGCTTCTCGCTGGCTCTTTATAGTCCTGCAAGAGGGTACAGTTCACGTTACAGTTACATGTGACATATTTCACATGACTGCCTAGTATTTGGTTAACTAGCCATTTGTCATTTTATCTGATTGTGTCTGAAGTGCTCAACAGGTGAAGATAAAAGAAATACTTGTGCTAACAAACTGTAACTATAAATAAAACAATTTACACCTGTGTATGTGTGTGTGTGTGTTTTTTTAAGGATGACAACACAATTTTCCAGAGGTCTCTGGCATGTGAGAGCGCACCTGGGAACACAAGCTCATTGACAAAAAACAGATATGAAAATATCATTGGCTTCAATAATTAGAGGTAGATGCTAAACTGAGAGGTTTGCTCTCACAGATCTAAAAGGCATCAATGCCTCAGAACCAGAAATACTCAATATTAAACATCCATCTGCACTGCACCTCTAGAGGGCTCCATCGTTTCTTAAAAGTCCAGAATCTCTCTCTCAGGGGTAAATTGTTGCCACATCGGATAGATAGCCCTTGGGTGGGACGGCATGGAACTACACTGCCTCAGAGGACACATGGGCGGCATTGTGTTTTGGCTATTTTAAATTGTATTTTTCCCTGTAGTCTAAAAATATTTTAAGAGTAACCAGAAGAAATTGTATTTTGCTGTAGTTTTGTAGGTTGCAAAAAAATGCATATTGGGTCTTTTATTGTTGCACTGGCTTAGCTGACATGAGCAATCCCAAATTGAGACAAGACATGCATGAGTAATTACTGAACAAACCCAAACATGTAACTCCTGAAACAATTAACTATTGTGACTGTGTTTACAGTAAATAAGGGAGATAGACACTAACTAGTGTGGTTATGTTTATAGTAAACAATGTAGTCAGAAACACCTTGACTACATGATGCCTTATGAAACACCTTGATACGCATGCCTTATGCAAGCTGCAAAGCAATTAATCTTTACATGCAAGTTGGTATCTAGGATAGGTGGTGTGTGGTGTGACAAGAGTTGGAATGATGGTATCCCCCTGTACCTAAACCCCTTGCATTTAGGCCTGGCTAGCATATGCAAAGAGCAGTTACTGTCTTCTGGATCCCAGAGAACTGGATGAAGTGTTCTCCCAGAACTTGACAAGGTGTTCTGAAAAAAATATGTGGAAAAAGCTCAGAAGACATCCCAACATATATAACAGTTTGGCGATGAAAAGGACTATAGTCACAGAAGTTAAGTTCACCATTAGTGCTTTCTTGCTGATTTGGTGGGAACAATTGAGTAGAATCAGAAAGAAAGAGGTTAATGTGACTTTGGTTAATATTTTACTACCTGGATTGATAGAGGCCTGAGAGAAAGTAGGGAATTATAAATGCATAGCTTTTTAAGGCTAAAGGGATCAGCCTAACGCAGGCCACAAATTTCATTAAAAAAGCCTACATCAAGCCCAAAAACCTGTGGTTGAACTAAAGCTTATCTTTTAGAAAGAGAGCAAATCTTAGCCAAAATGTGGAAGGGACTCCAAGCAATAGGGAAATAGCAGAACAAACCAGTTGAAATGATAGAGCAGATATAAGGAGGGCGTGAGTCAGGTTTTTTTAAGAGAGACAATGTTTGTCTTCATTGCAAAAAAAAAAAAAAACAACAAACAACCCGAAACAACCCGAAACAGGATTTTACCAATAGCTATCTTTTACAAGCTCTCTCTTTTCTTGCAGCAAAGACAAAGGCAATATGAATTTCAAAGAGATGCATCATATCATAGTCTCCCTCTAAAACAAAGCGTAATCAAATTCCACAGTCTTAGTAAACACACCGAAAAGTAAATATTAAGAAAATGTATTAAACTTAAAAAGAGACTCTGGAAGATGGAAAGCTTAACAATGTGACTGAATGACAGCCAGATGTTGAGAAACTGTGAGACCCATTGTCTCACCAGGAATTGATTGGTCACAGGCAACTAACACACAAGCCTGGTTACATCACAAGAACAGTAAGTTTTCAGCAAGCAGGCCCCGCTTTCCAGCAGTAAGCCTCCAACTGCCAACAGCCAGTACATGTTACGATGATGGCTATAGATTAAAAAATATATGCCTAGCTGGTCAAACTCATCTAACTTTTACATCCAGTCTCAAACTAAAAAAAAACCTAGAGAGCTTCTAAAACACTGAGATGGCCAGCACTATAATCTGACCCCCAACGTACTTGCACAGGGAACAGCAATTTGCTACTAGAGGGGGTCTTCAGTCTAGCAAACAAAAGGTATAACAAGAGCCAAAGGCTAAAAGTTGCCAACAATCAGACTAGAAATAAAGTGCAAGCTTTTAACAGTGTGAGTAATTATTAACCATTGGATCAACGTACCAGCTGTGGTGGAGTCACCATTACTGCAAATTCTAAAATCCAAATGGGATGTTTTACTAAAAGACATGCACTGGTTCAACCACAGCAATTGGCCTTGAAACTGGAATCAATTCAGGGGAGGCCTATGGCTTATGTTATGAAGGCGATAAGACTTGATGGTCACAAAAGTCCCTTCTAGCCTTAAAAAGCTATGAATCTTTTGACCTACAATTTCTAACATGGCTGCCACTAAATGAAACTAAAGTAGGCAGCTAACCCCCACATGGAGGAACGCAAATTAGATGATGCAAGAGGAATTTAGATGCCTAACATGCATCCAAGTAGGACCATTCTGACCCTGATGTAATAAAACAGCCTTCTGGTGATATGCAAAAAACAGTTATAAAGACTGGTATTCTTTGTGCCTATCTTCCATCTGCCTTTCAAAGCAGACTAAGGCATTTGAACATCCAACTATCAAGCCAAGTACCTTAGGCATTGTGGGGGAAAAAAATCTAAGCTTCACTTACTGTTTAACGCAGTAAGCACCTAGTGTAGAAGTGTGCACACACCTACACACATGCTGCCATACAACATTTATTTTCTTGGAAATTTTAAATCACAGGCACTGGGAATTCTGTAGGTTATTCAGCTACCTTGGAGATGGGTGCAGTACAAAATCTTATATTTGAAAAAACAGTTTCTTTGTAAATAGGCAGCTGTACAGATTTTAGTGTTTCATCATAGACTGTATGAGATGGCGCTTTATTTTTATTATTCAAAATATTGTCAAGGCAGAGAGCAGCACAAACTGGTTTTAGTATTTAAAAATAACCTGGTGTAGTTATGGAGGTCATGTGTGGATGGGTGGGTCAAGCCTCCTCCTTGATGCTTGCTAGTTAGAAGGTCTTCTCTCCCACCCCTTCCCCAATGGTAGCGCCCTAGGTTCTTTGTTGTGCTGCCTGGTATCACCAACCAAGGTGAATCCTCTCTGTGCCTAGGACACAAGCGGATGCTGTCCCTTGGACTAATACTCCTGTTCTTACCAAGGCTTCTGACCCAGCACATAAGAAATAGAATTCAGTAATGTAACCCCAAACAAAATTCAATGCCACACATAGAAAGAACAGGAGGGCCTGGAGCATTGTTGTAGGCCAGTGGGTGGATGGAGCAATGAGCCCCAAACTGTTGGACATGCCACCCCCCCTCCCAGGGGGCACAGTGTAACACTGGGAGGGGGCGTGGAGGGGCCCAAACAAGCTCCCATGGGGGAGGGAGCATCACCCAACCCCACTCCACACTAGGTTTGCCAACTTTCTAATTGCAGAAAACCAAACACACTTACCCCCACAACCCTGCCCCTTCTCCGAGGCCCCACCCTCACTCACTCCACACACACACCCCTCCACCCCACTCGCTTATTATCACTGCAAGGACCAAAAAGCTACCAGGAGAAGGCCAGGATCTGCAACAGTCTGAATGTGGGAGATGGAACATATGAGTCAAGTACCCTTCACCTCCCCAGGGAGAGATTTTAGACATTATAGTAAAATTAATTGCCCCCAAAAATGTCCCACTCACAATGAGCGAGACTAAAGAGATTCTTTCAGGAGCTGATTTTTCTTGCTTTCACCCAACTGTCTTGGTAGGGGCTCTGATAGTGCTGCAGCTACTGACTGACTCCTACCCTACCTGGCAATGAACTGTATACCATGAAAAAAAGATATGCTGTTCCATCTTTAGTGATTAGTTAAATTGCATATATTGTCTGTTAAAGCATATATTTAAACAATGTGGACAACTTAGTGTGATGGGAGTCTTAATGTTAACATTTCCTGACACTTATGTTTGCATATGTAACCTTAAATATTGCACTGATGTTATTTAGTGAATACATTATAGTCAGGGGCGGCTCTAGGAATCCCGCCGCCCCAAGCAGGGCGACGCGCCGCGGGGCGCGCTCTGGCGGTGCCGGTCCCGCGGCTCCGGGGGACCTCTGGCAGACGTGCCTGCGGAGGTTCCGCTGGTCCCGCAGCTCCGGTGGAGCTTCCGCAGGCACGGGACCAGCGAACCCTCCGCAGTCATGCCTGCGGGAGGTCCCCCGAAGCCGTGTCTCCGGTGGACCTCCCGCAGGCATGACTGCGGAAGGTCCGCTGGGAGTAGACGGAAGGTCCGCTGGAGCTGGCTGCCGCCCTGCCAGCAAAATGCCGCCCCAAGCGCGCGCTTGGCGCGCTGGGGTCTGGAGCCGGCCCTGATTATAGCTCTTTAATGTTAAGAAGGTAAGGGTGCATAAAATGTAATTCATGCTGCAGAAACTGATCCCCTCCCTATTTTGCCATCCTGCTAATCAATAGATTGCCTAGTGTTCAAGTTTTTTGATGTGTACTCTGTCCCAGATTTGTCCCAAAGCAGACTGAGAGGAAATATGTTAAGTCACCCACAGCATGACCACCTGGCCGTTCGGTGCCCAAAGTTCCACATTACACATCAAATCAATAAGTAGTGTCTTGAATAATCAGGCAAAGGATTGTACACCGTAATACATGTTCTTTGTATATGAGTGTGTGTGTCACAAATAAACTTCCTCAATGTGGATTGGATGCACACTAGGCTTTGTAAACTGAACTGAGATGCCCCAAGCACTTCCACCAAAACAGTTTTAAGTAAAATATAAAATTGGTTTATTAACTACAGAAAGATAGAGTTTACGTGATTATTCTAGGCATACAGATCAGAGATTACATTAAGAAAATAAAAAGTAAACATATTTTAAATCCTAACTTTTACTCTAAGCAAGAGATGAAGCAAACAATATCTTACCCTGACAGATGGTACAAGCAGGTTACAGCTCACCAGTACTCATGCTGGGACTACCTTCCAGCTTGAGACCACCCTTAATCAGACATTCCTCCAGGTGTTGAGCTCAAGGGGTGGGGGGGGAGGGAGGGAGAGGCCAAGTGATGATGTCACTATTTTTCTTTTCTTCCAGCTTGCTGCAAAGATCATTGCTATGATGCAGGTTAGTCTGCCCCCATGGCATATGTGCCTCCTCAGAGAAGTCTCTAGGTTATGTGTTGATGAGCCATTAATGCCAAGTCGCCATCAATAGCCACATCTTTGGTTGTGGGTGTTCCTAACCTCACAACATATTTCTGTAACATATGTAGTAATACTTTATAACTTCATATACAAGGATAGTACATAAAATCCAACAGGTTATTATTGTTCAACAGATCAAGACCGATACCTCACAAGGCATATTTTGTACAAAACATACAGTTATATGACAGTAGTGAATATGGGGGTTTCAGAGTGCCACTTTGAGGTACAGAAGGTCACAGGTTTGATGTGAAACAAGATCTTTTTCAATCCTTTTGCATTGCCAGCAAACCAAAAACATCAATTTTTTCAGCCGGCTGTAATAGGTGCTGTTACAAGCTTCACCTATACTGTGTGTGTGTGTCTGTTTGTCTGCCTTCCTGAGTTTTGGAATTACAACAGTAAAATCATCTCAATTCATGGTTTAATTTCTCCTTTACTGTCTTCATGTGACATAAAATGAAGTTGTCTTTAAAATGAACCATATGTGTAGGCCTGTTATACCATCTCAAAAAATTGTATCAGTGCTACTTATTCTGTAATACTATTACAGCACTGACACAGTATTTCATTAATGAGACTAAAAAAAATATGACTTTTGTGCCAAGACAGTTTATTCCTTGCTAGAGATGTTATACAGAGAATCATTCATTCTTGCATGGATTACAATGTAGCATCAACATGAATTGCAATGAAAGGATCTTCAGCCTGGTTACTAATCTGGAAGTTAGCAGTGCCGTCACCTACAACCTGCACCTGTATTCCTGTACAGCGGTCACCTTCCTTTTGCCCAGAAATAACATCACAGTAAATTCCAGCAGGAAGGCCCGTTTGCAAATTCACATTCAAGCTCCTATGTATAAAAACATTGAAAAGGAATAAGTGGTAATTCAGACTCTCCAGTGCAGGTATTTCTCTTTTATTATAAAGCATCATATGTTTGGCCAGCCAGGTGGCTTTGGGGATAGTGTTCTGCACTACAATATCCAACACGTGGGGCTTACTCTTGGGTCTGGTCTTTCAGTCTCTGATACAGCAGATCCTGTGTGTGTTAGGTAGGGAGCAACATCAGCCTACAGTGAATACTAAGGTCATTGTATATACTGTCTATATGGCCTCAATGGGCCCATGCAGCCCTGCTAGACATAAAGGTTCCAGTTTGAAATGCCATCAAGCCTTGCCTGTGTAGGCATGAGTAAGCAAAGGTTATCTGTCTACTCCCATTCACAAAGACTTCATATATTTAAAATTCAATAATATAGGCCGGTGAACATAAATTATTCAGACTCATTTTTCATTTGACTTGGACATTTAAAGAATTAGCTTTTGATTATCTTTAGAATGATCCCACTTCTGAAAGGGCAAAAATTAATTAAAATTGAAGCCCCATTTCATCTGTCATAGAGATGAGTACAAATGTTAATCTGCTGAAGTATCTTTCAGACAGTCTCTCTTTCATGCTCTCATGCATACAGTTCTATCTGACAGCTCCTCCTGCTTTTGCATGAAGGAGATATGTACAGTGTAATTTACACCCACGAAAGCTTATACTTCAATATGTCTGTTAGTCTATAAGGTGCCACAGGACTCTTTGCTGTTTTTACAGATCCAGACTAACACAGCTACCCCTCTGATACTTTACACATGAAAGACTCAATTCTACTCTACTTGCTCTATTTACTAGTATAAATTATGCCTCTGTGTGGATATAATTTCCACTGAAAGTCAATGGGGACTGTGAATACAAATCAGAAGACAGAATTAGACCCCAAATAACTAGAGAAAAAAACAAGATGACAAGTGTGTATGATATTATCTGCAGGGACAGTAAATTCAGGTATTCTTGTCAGTTTCCAAATAGTTTAGAGTCTTCCTTATTATTAGGCTCCTATTGTTCTTTTTCTTCTCCCAAGTCCCTCCCTCTCTGCACACCCAAATTACCTTTTCTGACAGTCCCATTGAGTCATCGCAGCAGTTTTGGCACTCTCCATTGGAATCAGGAGGGCTCTTTTCCTCCAATATCATATTGTTTGGGGCTACCTCAGCACCACAGATTCCCTACATCTCTTTCTGCACCTCTGATTCTAGAGAAGTCTAGAAAAGCACAACAATAACCCTAACATGAAGTGCCAGCCCTGATGAGACTCTGCCAGTGGCTTTGTGGAATATCCAGAAAGGAAGTGGGCCTGATTAGACACAAAGCCCTTTGTATAAGGCAGGAAGACACTTAAATGAAGTGAGTGATTCAACCCTCAACACATGCCGAAGATTGAGAACAATTCATATGCAATGCAATTCTGAGAACTTCCTAACCGCTGTGCTCCTCTAAAACATCCAATCCAACTATCAACTTTTCTCACCATAAAAGAAAGCTGAAAACTCCCAGCTGCCAGCCCTTTCTCAAACCTATCCCAGCTTGACCCACATTACTCTCAGTCACTTTTCCACCCATTCCTCACAGCCATGTCTGCTAGCCTATTTAGGGCCAGGCCCAACACCAATAGCGGCCAAAGTACCTCTGCGTGGTCATGCATTCCCCACTGACCAACCTCTTACTGCAGGTTTCAAGTCCAATGACCAGGAACCAGCAGCAGAGTATTGTGTTGCCAGTCTAGTGCATGCTCTTCTGTTCAACATAACATTATAATTAAGGCTATGTTTTAGTCATGGGTATTTTTAGTAAAAGTCACGGACGGGTCACAGGCAGTAAACAAAAATTCACAGCCCGTGACCTGTCACTGACTTTTACTAATAATACCAGTGAATAAACCTTGGGGGTAGGGGGAGGGGGCTGCCCAGGGCCCCTGTGGGTGCTGGGGAGGGCAGACTGGATGCCTATGGGGGTGGGAGGGGAGGGTGGGTGGCGGTACACGGCCCAGGACCCCCCACTGTTGCTGGGGTGAGTGAAGGCAGCACCACCCCCGCAGGAGAGCTCACTCCCGTCACCATGAAGTGGCTACACAGGAGACCTTACAGCAACACAGGTGCAGCAGTACAGCTGTGCTGCTGTAAGGTCTGTAGTGTAGACATAGCCTTAGAAATGTAGGATTGGGATCTAATCCAATCCCCTGCACTAAGGCAGGAGTAAGTATTATCTAGACCATCCCTTACAGGTGTTTGTCTAACCTGTTCTTAAAAATCTCCAATGATGGAGATTCCACAACCAATCTATGTGGTTATGTTAACTGACAATAATGGCTGATACACATTAAATCCTAAGGATAGCTTATTACAGGAGTGGCTACAGGCATTTTCTTTGGTTTAAGATCCAGAGTACCAGTGGATCTTGGGTAAGTGACGGGACTCTTTGGATGGGGAGCAACCTGAATTGTGTGTTTGTGTGTGTGTGACCATTTATTGCTAAATCCAGCTTGCCTGAGTGACAAAACAGACTGGAGAGCCTAAGGGAGTGTCCATGGTAAGACTGTTAGTGATCCAGGAGTTCATATTAACTACTGGACTGGTGAATTCTAATTATAGACGGTACTACCAGTTTGGGGTGTCGGACCGGTTTTTAGAGTAGCTGCCGTGTTAGTCTGTATCCGCAAAAAGAACAGGAGTACTTGCTAGTCTCTAAGGTGCCACAAGTACTCCTGTTCTTTTTGCCCTGTTTTTGACAGTCTGCCCTGAAGTAGGCATTCATGATTGTGAGACACTCCATGCTGTTTGACAGATATCATATAATTTAATATAGTGTAATGTATGTGTTTGAATAATGAATTTTAAGTAGTGAAAACAGGTGAAACATATATATTAGTGGTGTGTGTACATGTATCAGATTTGGACTTATGACAGTAAAATAATTTATAATTTATAATTTAATTTCTTTGCTCCAGCTGAAACAAACTAGTACTGCTAATGGTAAACACCACTGTTGGCTAGTTACACTGCCTCTTACAAACCTGTATTAGCATCACTATCAGTTACATACTGATAGTACAAATAGTTAGTTTCATTAATGAAATAAAGTATAACAACAGTTTTGTTCTACTACTATTTATTTCTTAATTAAAGGATCATTCATTGTTGTGTGCTACACAGAACAAAAAGTACTAGGTGAATGACCAAGGGAAGAGATGCATCCAGTTTACATTATAATTTAGCATTAACATGAATTGCAATGAAAGGATCTTCAGCCTGGTTACTAATCTGGAAATTGGCAATACCATTAGACCCAACATAGACTTTTGTTCCAGTACAGGAGTTGCCCTCCTTTTGCCCAGAAATAACATCACAGTAAGTGCCAGCAGGAAGGCCAGTTTGCAAATTCACATTCAAGCTCCTATGTATAAAAACAGATTGAAAAGAATAAGTAGTAATTCAGACTCTCTAATTCAGATATTTCTCTGTAATTAAAAACTTGAAATGTCATAGAATCATTGAATATCAGGATTGGAAGGGACCTCAGGAGATCATCTAGTCCAACCCCCTGCTCAAAGCAGGACCAATTCCCAACTAAATCATCCCAGCCAGGGCTTTGTCAAGGCTGACCTTAAAAGCCTTCCTAGGTAACCCATTCCATGCTAGCCTGTGGCCCATGGGATGGCACTACAAGGCCAGATGGGTTTTAGTCTTCTGTCTGGTCCTTTACTCTTTGGCCAGTGGGATTGGGAGTGCTGGTGTGGGAAGCATACTCAGTCTACTGTGACTTCTTTAGCCAAAGTAAGAGCAACAGTGATGAATTCAAAGGGTTCAGGGAAGTCTTCACAGGCACCTTGCAAGGTTGCAGCACCGTGAAGAAGACAGGGAGTTCCCTGTCACTCATATTTCTGGGATACTACTTTCATAACAGGCATAACCTCCACAGAAACTTCATCTAAGGCCTGGTCTACACTTAAAATTTAGATTGACCTTCCTACGTTGCTCCTCCCTTCTGCAGACCTGACCCAATCCCACCTTCATGGCTTTTCCGAGAGTATCCCAACCTGACTGACATATTACTCTGTTAAATCTCCATTTCTTTAGAGCCATCCACCTGCTAGCCCATGGCTAGATACCCCTCAGACCTGCATGGTCATGCATTCCTGACTGACCAACCTTCACTGCTGGGTACAAATCCAGTAATCTGGAATTAGTAGCAGACTGGTGTGTTGCTTAGAAAGCTAATGTTGGGTTTTGAAAAGTGTTTTTGGGAAAAGGCAGGTGGTAGGTTTGGATTTGCAACAGGTAAAATTGTCACATAACCTTTCTACAGCTAAAATGTTTCTGAAGCTATTCACTCCACTTACTTACCCGTCATCATTATTAAAGACAATGAATCCTCTATTACCACGTCCAAAAGCCACTTGATTGCTGCCATTGTCCCACCAGTTTGAAAAAGGCTGGCCATCAACCACATTACGGAAAATAACCATGTTCCTGAAAATACAACCAATGGGCTTGACTTTAATTAAAATCTCCCCACTTCAGTTAAAGATATATTGCAAACTGCATCATCTTTAGTTAATTTCTCTCTACAGTTTCCTACCTTATTTGACGCCACCTATGTTCACAGACCCAACCGTTGCCACAAGTGCTATCTGCATTGATTGTAACAGCTTTGGTTGAGCCATCACCATTGCTTGGTGGTCCTATCCAGTCATTAACATCCTTGTTGATAAACATAAAATTATAAAAGTTAAATGTTCTATCTTGGAAAAAGGCCATACATAGGAAACAGGATAACATTCATTCTTGTTCAGAGAGTCAACACAAGGCTTATTCATCACTCAAGTACCACTCCTACCCTAAGGATGTTAATGAGCATTAAGTGGTGCATAGGCCCAGCGCTGTCTCGCTACACAGGGGTAAAGTTCATCTTAAGAGTCATGAATTTATTTTCAACTGTTAGAAACCTACCTTTCCATTCTGGAAATTTCTTGTCCAGCGGTAACTTGACATTACACGTGTGAATCCATAAGGATGAGCAAGCATGAAACCAACTGCCATTTTATATAGTCTGTAAGCCAAAGAGCAATGAGACACATTAAGATACACCGTCTTCGTTAGGACAAAATTTTTACTTCAAGGTCCCAGAGACACAGACAAGGTTTTCATCTCGAGGCCAAAAGACCAGAAGCATCAAGACACTTGATCACAGCCTTGGATAGACCAAGAGACTACTCACACTTGATATAAGACCCTCACAGAGCCAACAGCATTCACTACCTGGCATCCCAGAAGGTTAGAATAGAAGCTCCTCCAGCACCATGTCCTCTTTGGTTGTCATGATTATCCACAAAGACAAGGGCTCTATTAGAAGCCATGAAACCCCAGCCTTCTCCCCAATTCCTAAACAAACAAACAAACAATGAGTCTAACACATTGACACTAATATTTCAACTATTGCAGGAATCTAACAATTAATCCAAATGCTATATACTTTAAATAGGCCATCTTTTCTCCATCCCATCTGCGGATGACTGTTCCCAATTTCGCACCATATTTGAATTCAGTCACTCGGCCATTTCCAAAGTAGTCACTGGCTTTAATTGCCTCTCCACCCAAGTCAATTACCTGGCAAAAGTAAGGAAAAGCTGTTAGCACATTCCTAGCTATTTAAAAAGCAATACAATAAACACTAATTCTGGGTCTGTATTATAAGAGAAATAATTTGGCTTACTTGCTCAAACACATTTATTGCTACTACCTAAAGCACCTTAAATTCAATGTAATGAAGAACATTACAATGTCTTATTTTGTATATAGCAAGCATTGTTAGCTGTTGTGAGTGTTAAAAGAATTGCCCCAGTGCCAGAATGCTTAGTTTGAGAATTCGAGAGACATTTGAGAAGAACCGCACCAAACTTTTTCCTACTGGGAGTAATTAGTGTCAGCTTTTTAAACAGCAAAAAGTATTCTATTTTTAAAAAAAACCCACTCTATCATTAGCTTAGGGACTACACAAAATAATTCTATGCTCTTTCTGTTGGCTCTGCAGTAGAAGTTGGCTAATAAAATAAAATTTTCTAGACCTGTACATATTAAAAAGCCCTGGAGAACTGTTCGCTTAAGATTTCCAAGGGGTCTTGGAAAGCTCCAGTGTCAACATAAAAGACTAAAAGTGAGATTCCTAAGTGGCAAAAGTTAGACTCCCTCATAGGGAGTATTTTTGCTTGATTTGCCACTTCCTTACACTTTGTGTCATCATTTGTACCTGTGTAGATCAAATGCATAAGTATCTGCATGCAAAAAACAGATATTTATACACCTACTTGATTTCAAAACAAAAACACCTATTTGTATATGCAAACTGATGATCATTTAAAATTAGAGAATTTTAAATTTAGCCCTTATCTCTTTCTTTCATATAGGGCATGATTTTGCAGAGTATTCTTTAGTTAAGTTAAGCCTATGCTTACATACTCTGCTAGATCAAGTCCAGAGTGTTCAGAAGCTTGTGCTTTGCAGGATCCAGCCCATACTGTATTTATATTGTTATATAAAGGAACCCATCTCTGTAGCGAGTGAAATTAAGAAAACGAGATTACCTCCTGGTAAATAAAAGGCCTCGTTCCTGAGGAAAACCATCGAGTATTTAGGTTTTTCAGTTTATCTAAAAATGCCTTCATATCACCAGGCCACATGTGCTTGGAAGCATCAATTCTGAAGCCTGCCACCCCAATATCAATGAGGTTGTTCATGAATTCAGCAACTTTCGAGCGTACATAGTCCTTCTCCAGGGCAAGATCAAGAAGACCAACCAGGCGGCAGTCACGGACCTGTTTTAAAAATTAGTTGAGATGTCACCAAGTCATACGCCAAACTATAAATATTTGATTAAAATATATTCATTTTAACATTTTTAATCTTGTATGCTAAACCAGTTCAATCCACATGCTAAACCTGTTTTGAATTGAATTCCTTCAAAGTCAATACGGAAAAATGTACTCTGGAATTTATTGTATTTAGGTGGTGTGATTCTCAGGTCAGGCCAGGAAGTGAAGATTGTCTGCAAATCTAGCTGGCCTGTGAGTTTAGGAAGGGAGACTGCACAATGGAATTTGGCAAACACAAGGAGCTAAAATCCCTAAATTCGGGAAAGGAGACATTAACCATTTAATGATTACAAGAGCTCAGAGTTCAGTTTTCTTGCTCATCACCTACTGAATTACCAGCATCACTTGATGCTGAACCATGGGTTTTCTAAGGATGTCTCCCATTAATAGTTACTAATGAGGCTGAAAGGTGCATAACTAGCAGGTGCGTAACTAGCAGGTGCATAAATAGGTGCATAATTCTAAGCATCGGAGAAGTCAATGGTCATACTCCCATGATTAAATTTAGGCACATACTTAAGTACCTTCTTGTATTGAGTGCATACTGATCAGCTCAGCCAAGGATCTTGTTATTTTTTTGCCTTAATAAGATGGTCGTCCAACAGCAAAGACTAGTCAAGAAGATGGGGAGGGAGGAGTAAATACGTACATATAAATTACCTGATTCACATCATTGTAATTTTCAATCTCTCCACTTCCAGTTTTACATTTACCATCGTTAAAGTCCGAGGCTGAGTATGGCACTACAGGAAAATCTCTGGTCCCTGCGTTGAAATAGCTTCCACAAGTAGCACCATTTCCAGAGCCGCCACCAGATCCACACATGTGGTTGACTACAGCATCCACATAAATACGAACCTAGAGAGCAATGTTTGCATTTCAGTTTGTTTTTACAAAGGGGAGCGAAGTGACATTGTGAGTTTCACAGACTGGATCACCTGTGATTCCTCCTATTTACATTCCTTCACCTTTTCTAACTTCTTTGCAGCCTTTTCCCTTCATTTGAAATAGGACAGGCAGCTATTCTGATCTGAAATCAGTTATTTCTCCCCACACTATTTCAACAGGAGGAAATCCACAGATACTTACTCCAACATTGTTGCATCTGGTCACCATGTCTTTAAATTCATTTTCATTTCCAGATCGTGTGCACAGTTTGTAGCTGATTGGCTGGTACCTTTCCCACCAGGGTCTCGAGGGATTAGTAACTATAATATTTTCATTTGGAGGTGATATCTGTGAATGAAATGATGTCATTTGATAAACTAGTCATTATTTTGATGTTTGTAGAACCACAGAGAGGGTGCTCAGTCCTGTACAACACATATAAGGAGCACAAACAGATATCACTTACGCCAGTTTTAGTCCTGATTTACGCTGTAATCCAGCCCACTGTCTCTGACAAAGAGCTTGCTATCACAAGATCTGATTCTGGGAGGACTCAGATTGAAATCAATGGGAGTTAAAGGAGCTCACCATCTCACAAAAGTAACTAGGACTGATTCCCTAAAGAAAGACAAAACCACCCTGGGAGACTGAAATAATTTAGAAGTTTCTTTTTAAATTAGGATGACAAGAGTTGGTGTTTGTGCACATCACTGGAGAATAAATATGTCTGAAATGGTACTAAATAAGAAATACATTGTTACATTCTAATTCCTCCAAGTATAAAGTAAGTGACACATAGTGGAAACAATGTGGGTTTTTGGTGCTGTCCCAGTGAGGACAAAGGAAAATCACCCCTTCACAATGACTGGTATAGGTACATACCTGTCAACATTTCCTACTTCCATCACCGATTTCTACTGATGGTACCTCTGGTGCATGTTCTCTGTGAACTGGACCTTTTATTCTGGTAAATAAATAAATAATGCCAAAAGATGAAGAAATTTTACTGTCTACTTACTAACATTAGAGGCTACATACCTGAACTCCTCCAAATCCATAGGGTGCTAAGTACCGTTCACATTCAAGAGCAATGTCAGCCCAACGCCATTCAAATAGGTGGACAATAGACGTCGTCCCAGACTTTGTATTTGGATTGTATTGTGCCCAGCAAATGCCAACCGCTACTAGCAGAAGAAGAGCCTTCATGGTGCCTTAAGTGAGGGATTCTGCGCTTCTCGCTGGCTCTTTATAGTCCTGCAAGAGGGTACATTTCACGTTACAGTTACATGTGACATATTTCACATGACTGCCTAGTATTTGGTTAACTAGCCATTTGTCATTTTATCTGATTGTGTCTGAAGTGCTCAACAGGTGAAGATAAAAGAAATACTTGTGCTAACAAACTTGAACTATAAATAAAACAAATTACGCCTGTGTATGTGTGTGTGTGTTTTTTTAAGGATGACAACACAATTTTCCAGAGGTCTCTGGCATGTGAGAGCGCACCTGGGAACACAAACTCATTGACAAAAAACAGATATGAAAATATCATTGGCTTCATTAGGGATAGATGCTAAACTGAGAGGTTTGCTCTCACAGATCTAAAAGGCATCAATGGCTTAGAACCAGAAATACTCAATATTAAACATCCATCTGCACTGCACCTCTAGAGGGCTCCATCATTTCTTAAAAGTTCAGAATCTCTCTCTCAGGGCTAAATTGTTGCCTCCTAGATAGATAGCCCTTGGGTGGGACAGCATGGAACTATACTGCCTCAGAGGACACATGGGTGGCATTGTGCTTTGGCTATTTTAAAATGTATTTTTCCCTGTAGCCTAAAAATATTTTAAGAGTAACCAGAAGAAATTGTCTTTTTCTGAACTTTTGTGGGTTGAAAAACAATGCATATTGGGTCTTTTATTGTTGCACTGGCTTAGCTGACATGAGCAATCCCAAATTGAGACAAGACATGCATGAGTAATTACTGAATAAACCCAAACATGTAACTCCTGAAACAATTAACTATTGGGACTGTGTTTACAGTAAATAAGGGAGATAGACAGTAACTAGTGTGGTTATGTTTATAGTAAACAATGTAGTCAGAAACACCTTGAACTGATACGCATGCCTTATGCAAGCTGCAAAGCAATTAATCTTTACATGCAAGTTGGTATCTAGGATAGGTGGTGTGTGGTGTGACAAGAGTTGGAATGATGGTATCCGCCTGTACCTAAACCCCTTGCATTTAGGCCTGGCTAGCATATGCAAAGAGCAGTTACTGTCTTCTGGATCCCAGAGAACTGGATGAAGTGTTCTCCCAGAACTTGACAAGGTGTTCTGAAAAAAATATGTGGAAAAAGCTCAGAAGACATCCCAACATATATAACAGTTTGGCGATGAAAAGGACTATAGTCACAGAAGTTAAGTTCACCATTAGTGCTTTCTTGCTGATTTGGTGGGAACAATTGAGTAGAATCAGAAAGAAAGAGGTTAATGTGACTTTGGTTAATATTTTACTACCTGGATTGATAGAGGCCTGAGAGATAGTAGGGAATTATAAATGCATAGCTTTTTAAGGCTAAAGGGATCAGCATAACGCAGGCCACAAATTTCATTAAAAAAGCCTACACCAAGCCCAAAAACCTGTGGTTGAACTAAAGCTTATCTTTTAGAAAGAGAGCAAATCTTAGCCAAAATGTGGAAGGGACTCCAAGCAATAGGGAAATAGCAGAACAGACCAGTTGAAATGATACAGCAGATATAAGGAGGGCGTGAGTCAGGTTTTTTTAAGAGAGACAATGTCTGTCTTCATTGCAAAAAAAACAAAACAAAAACAACAAACAACCTGAAACAGGTTTTTACCAATAGCTATCTTTTACAAGCTCTCTCTGTTCTTGCAGCGAAGACAAAGGCAATATGAATTTCAAAGAGATGCATCATATCGTAGTCTCCCACTAAAACAAAGCGTAATCAAATTCCACAGTCTTAGTAAACACACAGAAAAGTAAATATTAAGAAAATATATTAAACTTAAAAAGAGACTCTGGAAGATGGAAAGCTTAACAATGTGACTGAATGACAGCCAGATGTTGAGAAACTGTGAGACCCAAGCCTGGTCTACACTAGGCGTTTAAATCGGTTTTAGGAGCGTAAAACCGATTTAACGCCATAACCGTCCACACTAGGAGGCATCTTATATCGATTTTAATGGCTCTTTAAATCGGTTTCTGTACTCCTCCCCGACGAGAGGAGTAGCGCTAATATCGGGATTAACATATTGGAATAGGGTTAGTGTGGCCGCAAATCGACGGTATTGGCCTCCGGGCGGTATCCCACAGTGCACCAGTGACCGCTCTGGACAGCATTCTGAACTCGGATGCACTGGCCAGGTAGACAGGAAAAGCCCCGCGAACTTTTGAAATTCATTTCCTGCTTCCCCAGCGTGGAGAGCTCCTCAGCACAGGTGACCACGCACAGCTCATCAGCACAGTTAACAATGCAGTCTCCTGAGAATCGAAAAAGAGCCCCAGCATGGACTGCACGGGAGGTACTGGATCTGATCGCTATATGGGGAGAAGATTCAGTGCTAACAGAACTGCGTTCCAAAAGACGAAATGAAAAAGTATTTGAAAGAATTTCTAAGGCTATGACGGATAAAGGCTACAGCAGGGATTCAGTGCAGTGCAGAGTGAAAGTTAAGGAGCTCAGACAAGCCTACCAGAAAACCAAAGAAGCAAACGGAAGGTCCGGGGCAGGTCGAAAAACATGCCACTTCTATGCTGAGCTGCATGCAATTTTAGGGGGCTGCGCCACAAGTACCCCACCCCTGATCGTGGATTCCTAGGTGGGGGTTGTAATCTCTGCCATGGCTGAGGATTATGCAGACGGGGAAGATGAAGATGAAGAAGAGGAGGAAGACCTAGCAGAGAGCACACAGCACTCCGTGAGCCCCAGCAGCCAGGAGCTTTTTATCACCCTGACGGAATTACCCTCCTCCCAGCCCTCACAAGCAACTATCCCAGACAATGACGCCATGGAAGGGAGCTCTGGTGAGTGTACCTTTGCAAATAGCAAACATTGTTTTTTAAGCAAGCCTTTTTTAATGATTGATTTGCCCTGAGGACTTGGGATGCATTCGCAGACAGTATAGTTACTTAGAAAAGTTTGTTAACATGTCCGGGGATTGAGAGGAAATCCTCCAGGGACATCTCGATGAAGCGCTCCTGTAGGTACTCCAGAAGCCTTTGCAGAAGGTTTCTGGGCAAGGCAGCCTTGTTCCGCCCACCATGGTAGGACACTTTACCACGCCATGCATGTAGCAAGTAATCAGGTATCATTGCGTGGCAAAGCATAGCAGCGTATGGTCCCGGTGACTGCTGGCATTCAAGAAGCATCCGCTCTTTATCTTGTTCTGTTATCCTCAGCAAAGTGATATCGTTCAGGATAACCTGGTTAAAAATCAGGAATTTAAGTAAGGGGGGTGGCCATTTTTCTACTGGGTTCGTGGACTGCAGCAGCTTAAAAAAAACCTTTCCTGCACGTAGCGAAGCGGGGGGAGGGGAGGAGTGAAATGCCGATGATCTTTTTTGTGTTTGGTCACCGGCGATCTTCCCCAAGCTACCAGCCACGCAGAGGGTGGGGGGTGGGAAGGCTGTTGATTAGCAGGGAGCTAGCGTGGTATTAGCCATGCGTTGAGGGGGAGGGGTAAATCACTACAGAAGCCGAAAGACAGTGGCTTACCATGGCCGCATGCAAGCTGAATTCTGATGCCCGGACCTGTGTCTGTGAGATCTGTAACTCCAGAGCTGCAAGCACTCACTATTAAGATGAAAAATGTGACCTTGTAGGGAAATCACATGTGCTAGGTGAATAGTGCTGTTCACTGTGAAAGAGTATAACCATTGTTCTGTAAAATGTATCTTTCTAAATATTTATCTCCCTCATGCAGCTGCAAATTTTTCAACCATCCCTCCTCCATCCCAAAGGCTAGCACAGATAAGGCGGAGAAAAAAGAAGATGCGAGATGAGATGTTCTCGGATATTATGGAAGTTACACGCAATGAAAGAGCTCATCTGAATGAGTGGAAGGACGTGGTATCAAATTACAGGAAAGAGGCCAGTGAATGTGAGGACAGGAGGGATGAACGTGAGGACAGGAGGGACAACCGAGATGAGAGGTGGCGGCAGGAAGACCGGCAGGAAAATCAGCGGTGGCGGCAGGAAGATCAGTGGTGGCGGGATGCAACTCTGGGGCTGCTGCGTGATCAAACTGACATGCTCCGGTGTCTGGTGGAGCTTCAGGAACGGCAGCAGGATCACAGAGTGCCGCTGCAGCCCCTGTATAACCACCCTCAACCCTCACCATGTTCCACATCCTCCTCACCCAGACATGTAAGAATGCGTGGGGGGGAGGCTCCGTGCACCCGCCCACTCCACCCCCGTGGACAGCCCAACCAGAAGGCTGCCGTTACTGTGAATTTTTTTTAATGGCCTTCTCCATCCCTCCTATCCTCCTCCCAAACCACACCCTTACTTCTCTCCCTCTTTTTATAATGAATCAATAAAGAATTCATGCTTTTTAAATGAGAGTGACTTTATTTGCATAAGTAAGCTGTACTCGAAGGGGGAGGCGGAGTTGCTTACAGGGACTGAGTCAATCAAGGGGGTTGGGTGTTCATCAACAAACACAGCAGTCACACTGTGAACCCTGGCCATTGATGAAGCTTGTTTTCAAAGCTTCTCTGATGCGCACCGCTTCCTGGTGTGCTCTTCTAATCTCCCTGGTGTCTGGCTGCGCGTAATCAGCGGCCAGGTGATTTGCCTCAGCCTCCCACCCTGCCATAAAGGTCTCCCCCTTACTCTCACACAGATTGTGGAGAATACAGCAAGCAGCAATAACATAGGGGACATTGGTTTGGCTGAGGTCTGAGCGAGTCAGTAATGTCCGCCAGCGCGCCTTTAAACAGCCAAATGCACATTCCACCACCATTCTGCACTTGCTCAGCCTGTAATTGAACAGATCCTGACCACTGTCCAGGCTGCCTGTGTATGGCTTCATGAGCCATGGCATCAAGGGGTAGGCTGGGTCCCCCAGGATAACGACAGGCATTTCAACATCCCCAACTGTTATTTTCTGGTCTGGGAAGTAATTCCCTTGCTGCATCCGTTTAAACAGAGTAGTGCTTCTGAAGACGCGAGCGTCATGAACCCTCCCTGGCCATCCCACGTGGATGTTTGTGAAACGTCCCTTGTGATCCACCAGTGCTTGCAGCACCATTGAAAAGTACCCCTTCCGGTTTACGTACTGGGTGCCCTGGCGCTGCGGTGCCAAGATAGGGATATGGGTTCCATCTATCGCCCCCCCACAGTTAGGGAATCCCAGTGCAGCAAAGCCATCCACTATGGCCTGCACGTTTCCCAGAGTCACAACCTTTCGTAGCAGCAGCTTAGTGATTGCTTTGGCTACTTGCATCACAGCAGCCCCCACAGTAGATTTTCCAACTCCAAATTGATTCCCGACTGACCGGTAGCTGTCTGGCGTTGCAAGCTTCCACAGGGCTATCGCCACTCGCTTCTCTACTGTGAGGGCTGCTCTCATCTTGGTATTCTGGCATTTCAGGGCAGGGGCAAGCAAGTCACAAAGTTCCATGAAAGTGCCCTTACGCATGCGAAAGTTTCGCAGCCACTGGGAATCGTCCCACACCTGCAACACAAAGCGGTCCCACCAGTCAGTGCTTGTTTCCCGGGCCCAAAATCGGCATTCAATGGATAGAATCTGCCCCATTACCATCAGGATCTCCAAAGCGCAGGGGCCCGCGGTTTGAGAGAATTCTGTGTCTATGTCCTCATCACTGTCATCGCCGCGCTGCCGTATCCGCCTCCTCCTCGCCTCGGATTGAAGGTCCTGGTTCACCATAGACTGCACGAGAGTGCGCGAGGTGTTTAAAACATTCACGATTGCGGTATTGAGCTGAGCAGGGTCCATGCTTGCTGTGCTATGGCGTCTGCACAGTTCACCAAGCAAAAAAGGCGCGAAACGGTTGTCTGCTGCTCAGGTAGGGAGGGGTGAGGCTGTACCCAGAACCACCCGCGACAATGATTTTTGCCCCATCAGGCACTGGGATCTCAACCCGGAAATGCCAAGGGGCGGGGGAGGCTGCGGGAACTATGGGATAGCTACGGAATAGCTACCCACAGTGCAATGCTCCAGAAATCGACGCTAGCCTCGGACCGTGGACGCACACCAGATTTAATGTGTTCAGTGTGGCCGCGCACACTCGATTTTATACAATCTGTTCTGTTAAACCGGTTTATGTAAATTCGGAATAATCCCGTAGTGTAGACGTTTCCTCATTGTCTCACCAGGAATTGATTGGTCACAGGCAACTAACGCACAAGCCTGGTTACATCACAAGAACAGTAAGTTGTCAGCAAGCAGGCCCCGCTTTCCAGCAGTAAGCCTCCAACTGCCAACAGCCAGTACATGTTACGATGATGGCTATAGATTAAAAAATATATGCTTAGCTGGTCAAACTCATCTAATTTTTAAATCCAGTCTCAAACTAAAAAAAAACCTAGAGAGCTTCTAAAGCACTGAGATGGCCAGCACTATAATCTGACCCCCAACGTACTTGCACAGGGAACAGCAATTTGCTACTAGAGGGGGTCTTCAGTCTAGCAAACAAAAGGTATAACAAAAGCCAAAGGCTAAAAGTTGCCAACAATCAGACTAGAAATAAAGTGCAAGCTTTTAACAGTGTGAGTAATTATTAACCATTGGATCAACGTACCAGCTGTGGTGGAGTCACCATTACTGCAAATTCTAAAATCCAAATTGGATGTTTTACTAAAAGACATGCACTGGTTCAACCACAGCAATTGGCCTTGAAACTGGAATCAATTCAGGGGAGGCCTATGGCTTATGTTATGAAGGCGATAAGACTTGATGGTCACAAAAGTCCCTTCTAGCCTTAAAAAGCTATGAATCTTTTGACCTACAATTTCTAACATGGCTGCCACTAAATGAAACTAAAGTAGGCAGCTAACCCCACATGGAGGAATGCAAATTAGATGATGCAAGAGGAATTTAGATGCCTAACATGCATCCAAGTAGGACCATTCTGACCCTGATGTAATAAAACAGCCTTCTGGTGATATGCAAAAAACAGTTATAAAGACTGGTATTCTTTGTGCCTATCTTCCATCTGCCTTTCAAAGCAGACTAAGGCATTTGAACATCCAACTATCAAGCCAAGTACCTTAGGCATTGTGGGGGAAAAAAATCTAAGCTTCACTTACTGTTTAATGCAGTAAGCACCTAGTGTAGAAGTGTGCACACACCTACACACATGCTGCCACACAACATTTATTTTCTTGGAAATTTTAAATCACAGGCACTGGGAATTCTGTAGGTTCTTCAGCTACCATGGAGATGGGTGCAGTACAAAATCTTATATTTGTAAAAACAGTTTCTTTGTAAATAGGCAGCTGTACAGATTTTAGTGTTTCATCATAGACTGTATGAGATGGCGCTTTATTTTTATTATTCAAAATATTGTCAAGGCAGAGAGCAGCACAAACTGCTTTTAGTATTTAAAAATAACTTGGTGTAGTTATGGAGGTCGTGTGTGGGTGGGTGGGTCAAGCCTCCTTCTTGATGCTTGCTAGTTAGAAGGTCTTCTCTCCCACCCCTACCCCAATGGTAGCGCCCTAGGTTCTTTGTTGTGCTGCCTGGTATCACCAACCAAGGTGAATCCTCTCTGTGCCTAGGACACAAGCGGATGCTGTCCCTTGGACTAATACTCCTGTTCTTACCAAGGCTTCTGACCCAGCACATAAGAAATAGAATTCAGTAATGCAACCCCAAACAAAATTCAATGCCACACATAGAAAGAACAGGAGGGCCTGGAGCATTGTTGTAGGCCAGTGGGTGGATGGAGCAATGAGCCCCAAACTGTTGGACATGCCACCCCCCCTCCCAGGGGGCACAGTGCAACACTGGGAGGGGGCGTGGAGGGGCCCAAACAAGCTCCCATGGGGGAGGGAGCATCACCCAACCCCACTCCACACTAGGTTTGCCAACTTTCTAATTGCAGAAAACCAAACACACTTACCCCCACAACCCTGCCCCTTCTCCGAGGCCCCACCCTCACTCACTCCACACACCCCCCCCTCCACCCCACTCCCTTATTATCACTGCAAGGACCAAAAAGCTACCAGGAGAAGGCTAGGAGCTGCAACAGTATACCATGAAAAAAAGATATGCTGTTCCATCTTTAATGACTAGTTAAATTGCATATATTGTCTGTTAAAGCATATATTTAAACAATGTGGACAACTTAGTGTGATGGGAGTCTTAATGTTAACATTTCCTGACACTTATGTTTGCATATGTAACCTTAAATATTGCACTGATGTTATTTAACGAATTCATTATAGCTCTTTAATGTTAAGAAGGTAAGGGTGCATAAAATGTAATTCATGCTGCAGAAACTGATCCCCTCCCTATTTTGCCATCCTGCTAATCAATAGATTGCCTAGTGTTCAAGTTTTTTGATCTGTACTCTGTCCCAGATTTGTCCCAAAGCAGACTGAGAGGAAATATGTTAAGTCACCCACAGCATGACCACCTGGCCGTTCGGTGCCCAAAGTTCCACATTACACATCAAATCAATAAGTAATGTCTTGAATAATCAGGCAAAGGATTGTACACCGTAATACATGTTCTTTGTATATGAGTGTGTGTGTCACAAATAAACTTCCTCAGTGTGGATTGGATGCACACTAGGCTTTGTAAACTGAACTGAGATTCCCCAAGCACTTCCACCAAAACAGTTTTAAGTAAAATATAAAATTGGTTTATTAACTACAGAAAGATAGAGTTTACGTGATTATACTAGGCATACAGATCAGAGATTACATTTAGAAAATAAAAAGTAAACATATTTTAAATCCTAACTTTTACTCTAAGCAAGAGCTGAAGCAAACAATATCTCACCCTGACAGATGGTACAAGCAGGTTACAGCTCACCAGTACTCATGCTGGGACTACATTCCAGCCTGAGACCACCCTTAATCAGACATTCCTCCAGGTGTTGAGCTCAAGGGGTGGGGGGGGAGAGGGAGGGAGAGGCCAAGTGATGATGTCACTATTTTTCTTTTCTTCCAGCTTGCTGCAAAGATCATTGCTATGGTGCAGGTTAGTCTGCCCCCATGGCATATGTGCCTCCTCAGAGAAGTCTCTAGGTTATGTGTTGATGAGCCATTAATGCCAAGTCGCCATCAATAGCCACATCTTTGGTTGTGGGTGTTCCTAACCTCACAACATATTTCTGTAACACATGTAGTAATACTTTATAACTTCATATACAAGGATAGTACATAAAATCCAACAGGTTATTATTGTTCAACAGATCAAGACCGATACCTCACAAGGCATATTTTGTAAAAAACATACAGTTATGTGACAGTAGTGATTATGGGGGTTTCAGAGTGCCACTTTGAGGTACAGAAGGTCACAGGTTTGATGTGAAACAAGATCTTTTTCAATCCTTTTGCATTGCCAGCAAACGAAAAACGGCTGTAATAGGTGCTGTTACAAGCTTCGCCTATACTATGTGTGTGTGTCTGTTTGTCTGCCTTCCTGAGTTTTGGAATTACAACAGTAAAATCATCTCAATTCATGGTTTAATTTCTCCTTTACTGTCTTCATGTGAAGTAAAATGAAGTTGTCTTTAAAATGAACCATATGTGTAGGCCTGTTATACCATCTCAAAAAATTGTATCAGTGCTACTTATTCTGTAATACTATTACAGCACTGACACAGTATTTCATTAATGAGACTAAAAAAAATATGACTTGTTGAGAATATTTTGCTAGCTTGGCAGTTGGTAGTGTGGGAAGCTAAGATGTTTAGGTTTTTAGGATGGGTTAATTAGGCTTTGAGCTTTGTTTTGAGAAGTTGGCCTTGGCTAGTTCTATGAAGTTACAGCTGCGGGTGTGTTAAATTTGTTAACCAATTAGCAACTGCTTGCTTGCCTGCTTTAAGAGTATAAAGAGCATGCTGGAAATGAATAAAGTACTCTCTGCTTATGATCACATGGGTTGTCAGACTCTGTCCCTGCTCCTCTGCGATGCAACAAATGGTGACCCCGACGTGATTGAATGAGGACAGTGTTGGTGGCCTGAACTGAAAAGAAGAAAAGGAGGCGCACCTGAGTCTCAGTGTCGAGCGGCTAGGAGCCGCAGGGCGTCCGAAAAGAGGGGCGCACCTGAGCTCAGTGTCGAGCGGCGGCCGCAGGGCGTCCGAAAAGAAGGGCGCACCTGAGTTCAGTGTCGAGCGGCTAGGAGCCGCAGGGCGTCCGAAAAGAGGGGCGCACCTGAGCTCAGTGTCGAGCGGCAAGCCGCAGGGCGTCTGAAAAGGGAGGCACACCCCAGCCCAGAGGTGAGCAGCTAACATGGGAACCGCTGCATCAGCGGAAGAAAGGACGGTGCATGAATATTTGATGCGCATCGCGGAGCGGCAGGGAGAGAAGCTCCCCTCTGATAAGTTATCCCGTCTGCTGCGGTGGGGACGGAGAAGGGGACTTTCTGTTCAACCAAGTACAATTTTTGATAAAACTGTTTGGGAGCGGCTAGGCTCCGAGCTTTGGAAGTCGGTGGCTCGGGGCGATAAGGAGGCCTTCTCCCTGAGTCCAGTATGGAATAAGGCGAAGGAGATAGTAGAAACTCTCGCGGCCGAGGCAGGAGTGCAGGCGGCCCTTTCTGAGCTTTGCCGCCCAACGCCCGGAATGCCTTCTGTGTTGCCGGTTGGAGCCAGAGAGTTTTTCGGTGGTGAGGACACGGTGATACCTTTGGCTTCCAACCCCTACCCTATGGATGATGTTGCCCCTGCTACGGCCCCACTACCTTCCAATGTGGCTATCGGCCCCGACATGATTGATCCTGCTACGGTCCCGTTACCCCCCGATACGCCCGAGCCTATGGAGACAGCCTTGCCGTATGCACCCCCTCCAAAGCCATGCCGTGTCCACGGGGCCTGGGGGTGCCACGATTGCGGGGGGACAGAGGAGGCTCGGGTGGAACATGTGCCATCGAACCCATATCCCGATTTGACTACGTTTACTCAGTTTACTCAGTCTGATGCCTTCTATAAGGAGATGGAGCGCCAGGGTCGACAGCTGCAGCATATATGTGATAAGTTGGACCGATTGGAAGGTCTTCCACCTGGATCATCGCGATCGCATCTTCACAAGTGCTTTCATTCGACTCGCCCCCCCGCCCCGCCTGGCCCCGGGGACCCTCCACCTGGAGACCCTCCGGATCCGGTACAGCGCTGGCATGGGGTTTTAAGAGAAGCCATCCTTGAAGGTCTAACACCCGAGGCCTTTCCGGTGATTACGCCAGACCCTCAACACCCTAATCATAGACGGTGGGCCCCTTTGGACTGGAAGTTGATCCGTGAGGCACAGAAATCGATCATGGCTTATGGACTAGATAATCCGTATGTACAGTCTATCATTGAACAGATATTTGTTGGCCAAGCAATGTGTCCGTACGATGCGATTAAGCTAGCTGACATGCTTCTTACACCTACACAGAAACTGTTGTGGAAAGATGATTGGGCTAAGAGAGTTGACTTGGCTCTTGTCCGCAATTTGGATTTACCGGATGATGATCCTCGGCGCCTGGCCACTGCTGATATGTTTTTGGGAGCCGGTCGCTTTGTTGACCCGCACTTGCAAGCTCGCCTTGAGCCCCGGATCCTGCAGCAATCACAGGAACTGGCTTTGGCTGCCTTTAAAGCGGTGCCCCAGATGGGAAAGCCGAGCCCTCCCTACGCTAAAATTATGCAAGGCCCATCGGAACCGTATTCCACCTTTTTGGATCGCCTTCGAGAGGCTATTGATAGATCTCCCAATCTGACGCCAGAGGCCAGAACTGCAGTTGGACTTGATCTTGCAACCCAGAATGCAAATCCCACTTGCCGCCGTATATTAGCCACCTTGCCCAAGACTGCGACCCTGATGGAAATGATTGAGGCATGTGGTAGGGCCGCTATGCTTGAGGAGACGGATAAGGCAGCGATTCATGCTAAGGCACAGGCCTCTGCACTGGCCGTGGCGTTACAACCCCTGCTCGGGCGACAGCGGGGGGCTAGAAGACCGACCCGGCCAGCCGGCCCCTGTTTTGGTTGTGGAAAACCCGGGCATTTCCGGCGGGACTGCCCTATGCAAAATGGGCAGCAGGCCTCTGATGTGTCACCTGAAGCTGCAACTGGCGCTTGCACACGATGTGATAAGTTTGGACATCGCGCCGCCGACTGTTGGGCGCGTTACACGAAGGATGGAACACCGCTGCCGGGAAACGGATCACGGAGCGCCCCTCGGAGGAGCGCGACGACACAAGTGCCTCCACCCGCCAACCCGGCTGCCTGGAACACCTCACCGGAGCAACCCGTGGCAGTGCCGGAGTGGACTTGGCCACAGCGACAGATGTAGTTTTAGAGACTGACGAGGTTCAAGTTCTTCCTTCCAACACCGATGGTCCATTAGGATTTGGACTGAGTGCCCTTTTGATTGGCCGTTCGTCGACATCGAAACAAGGTATTTTTGTTTTGCCTGGCCTTATTGATGCCGACTATACGGGGAATATTGGGATAATGGTACGCGCCCTTTGTCCCCCTGTGACTATAACTGCTGGTACACGTCTTGCTCAGTTAATACCTTTCAAGGGATGTGTGCCCCGACCGACCCCGATTGACCGCGGGTCTCGAGGGTTTGGATCCACTGGCCCTCCCCAAACTGCCTTTGCTATGGACATCACTTTGCGCAAGCCCACCCGAACTGCTCGGCTTCAGGGATCCGATGGGCGGCAAATCACTCAGGAAGCTTTTATTGGGGATGCAATGCAGAGTGGGGTAACTGAGGCACCTGGGACGACAGAGGTAGAAGATACTGTGTTTACCTTGGAATCAGAGCACACTGAAGCGGTTGCAGCTGAGGCCCCCATGCAGAATGATGTAGGAGATGCGCCATCTAACCTAGTATCAGAATGCCCAGGAGCAGTTGTAAATGGGGCCCCTCTACAGAGCGACATGTGTCCTCAAGAACTGCCTGTGTGTGGAAAGGGAGACGAAGAGGAGCAAGAGAATTTAGCTGTGCAGCTGGCAGATACTGGCTCGCCCATTTTTAGTATTGAAAGCTCTGGGGCTCAAAAAACATTTGTGCCTGTTACAGCTGCAGCAATTGAAGCACAAATCATTGCAGAAACTGTAACATCTATGGAAACCTCAGCTGAAACTTTAAAGCCTTTAGAAGCAGTGCCTGAAAAACTATTTCCTGAACTAGTCCAAGATATTACCACTGCTCATTCAGGATTTGAGGCTGCAAACAGTAGGACTGAAGAAATTGCAACTGTGTTAGTATCAGAGATGTCTGCTGCAGTGGTGGATGGAATGTCTGAAAGAGCCACACGATGTACACAACCTGGGCCCCTGGAGGAAAGTTGCTTGTTTGCTATGCCAGGATTCTTTTTGTTTGATCCTCCCTGAATGATTTAATTGATTGAGATAATTTTTGCTTTGCCTGAATGTATAGGATGATGTCCTGATAATTTCCCCCCGTAGAACTTGAACCACGATGGTGGTGGAACAGGAGAAAAAACACTCACATAATTGATATTGCCAGTGTCTAGAAATTCCTGACTAAAAAGACATTGAGAACTGACCCTGGTAAAGAAGCAAAGAATTGCACACTGGCAGGAAAAAATTTGGGACTCCTGCTAAAAACTGTGGTATTGATTGGATTTTGGGGTTTATTTTGCAGGCTGCGCCCTGTGTTGTGGAATTTTTTTTTAGCATGTATTGCCCTCCCTAATTGGATTGTAAATGATATTACCCCTCCCCATTACTAACCCCTGTTTTTTAGAGCCTATTTGTTTTTTGTTTTTGAAGTTTGAGAAAATTCGGCCTAAAGGTTTGTTGAGTATTCTTAAAGCGGGGAGTTGTAGGCATAAATCTAGGAAATTTGGGAGAATGGCTTTGAATTTATGTGACCCAAAATTTAATTGATTGAGATAATTTTTGCTTTGCCTGAATGTATAGGATGATGTCCTGATAATTTCCCCCGTAGAACTTGAACCACGATGGTGGTGGAACAGGAGAAAAAACACTCACATCATTGATATTGCCAGTCTAGAAATTCCTGACTAAAAAGACATTGAGAACTGACCCTGGTAAAGAAGCAAAGAATTGCACACTGGCAGGAAAAAATTTGGGACTCCTGCTAAAAACTGTGGTATTGATTGGATTTTGGGGTTTATTTTGCAGGCTGCGCCCTGTGTTGTGGAATTTTTTTTTTAGCATGTATTGCCCTCCCTAATTGGATTGTAAATGATATTACCCCTCCCCATTACTAACCCCTGTTTTTTAGAGCCTATTTGTTTTTTGTTTTTGAAGTTTGAGAAAATTCGGCCTAAAGGTTTGTTGAGTATTCTTAAAGCGGGGAGTTGTAGGCATAAATCTAGGAAATTTGGGAGAATGGCTTTGAATTTATGTGACCCAAAATACCTTTATGTAAAGTGCTTTGGATCGGGCCCAGGCAGGCACGCAATAGATAGAGAACTTGAAGAAGAAAAAAGGATCGGGCCCAGGCGGCGGGCAACAGACAACAAGCTTGGAATATTGGTTGATAACCTTGAGGGTGTAGTTGATAGAAAAGGTAATTAACTACTAGCGAGTAATGTTAGGCAGAGTACAAAGTTAACTCTGTGGTTGCTGGAGGGAATAGCAGTTGAATTTAGAAGTAAGTCAGGATGCAATTGTATTACTGTAAATGATTTAATTGATGATGTAATTTTCCTTTTTTTTGCCTGATGGTACTAAGGGTATTTGTATATTGTATGTACTGATTGATTGCCCAGTAGGGGTAGTTTTGTTTTGTTTTTTAGATATTAAGAAAATTGGTGTTAGCTGCATAGCATTTTATGTACCATGCATTTATTTACAGAGTTAAATTTATGTTATGTGTTTTTTGTTTTGTTTTGTGGTGTTTGTTTGTTTGTTTTTTTCTGGCCAGGATTGTTTTTTGTGTTTTATGTGGTTTATGTTGTGTTTTTTCTAGGACCCCCCCCCTCCCTCAGTGTCAGTTTGATCGCCTGACATCTGAGGGATAATTTGGTAATAGAAGTTTGCCACAAGTTGGTGTGCTATTGAGTAGGGGGGAATCCTGTAGAATTTACACCATTTATTTGTTGTGCTTTGTTTTTGTTTGGTGTTGTTGGGGTTATGTTAAGAATTGCATGGTTATATAGGTTGGCTTTATAAAGTTTTAATTTTGGTTTGTGATAGATTGTGGTGTTATGTTGTTATAAGTTGGAAATGTTTTGCTAATGTTTTTATCCCTTTTTTTTCCCCTCCTTTTTGATTTTGGGTGGAGGGGGGAGGTGTTGAGAATATTTTGCTAGCTTGGCAGTTGGTAGTGTGGGAAGCTAAGATGTTTAGGTTTTTAGGATGGGTTAATTAGGCTTTGAGCTTTGTTTTGAGAAGTTGGCCTTGGCTAGTTCTATGAAGTTACAGCTGCGGGTGTGTTAAATTTGTTAACCAATTAGCAACTGCTTGCTTGCCTGCTTTAAGAGTATAAAGAGCATGCTGGAAATGAATAAAGTACTCTCTGCTTATGATCACATGGGTTGTCAGACTCTGTCCCTGCTCCTCTGCGATGCAACAATGACTTTTGTGCCAAGACAGTTTATTCCTTGCTAGAGATGTTATACAGAGAATCATTCATTCTTGCATGGATTACAATGTAGCATCAACGTGAATTGCAATGAAAGGATCTTCAGCCTGGTTACTAATCTGGAAGTTAGCAGTGCCGTCACCTACAACCTGCACCTGTATTCCTGTACAGCGGTCACCTTCCTTTTGCCCAGAAATAACATCACAGTAAATTCCAGCAGGAAGGCCCGTTTGCAAATTCACATTCAAGCTCCTATGTATAAAAACATTGAAAAGGAATAAGTGGTAATTCAGACTCTCCAGTGCAGGTATTTCTCTTTTATTATAAAGCATCATATGTTTGGCCAGCCAGGTGACTTTGGGGATAGTGTTCTGCACTACAATATCCGACACGTGGGGCTTACTCTTGGGTCTGGTCTTTCAGTCTCTGATACAGCAGAGCCTGTGTGTGTTAGGTAGGGAGCAACATCAGCCTACAGTGAATACTAAGGTCATTGTATATATTGTCTATATGGCCTCAATGAGCCCATGCAGCCCTGCTAGACATAAAGGTTCCAGTTTGAAATGCCATCAAGCCTTGCCTGTGTAGGCATGAGTAAGCAAAGGTTATCCATCTACTCCCATTCACAAAGACTTCATATGTTTAAAATTCAATAACTAGAGAAAAAAACAAGATGACAAGTGTGTATGATATTATCTGCAGGGACAGTAAATTCAGGTATTCTTGTCAGTTTCCAAATAGTTTAGAGTCTTCCTTATTATTAGGCTCCTATTGTTCTTTTTCTTCTCCCAAGTCCCTCCCTCTCTGCACACCCAAATTACCTTTTCTGACAGTCCCATTGAGTCATCGCAGCAGTTTTGGCACTCTCCATTGGAATCAGGAGGGCTCTTTTCCTCCAATATCATATTGTTTGGGGCTACCTCAGCACTACAGATTCCCTACATCTCTTTCTGCACCTCTGATTCTAGAGAAGTCTAGAAAAGCACAACAATAACCCTAACATGAAGTGCCAGCCCTGATGAGCCTCTGCCAGTGGCTTTGTGGAATATCCAGAAAGGAAGTGGGCCTGATTAGACACAAAGCCCTTTGTATAAGGCAGGAAGACACTTAAATGAAGTGAGTGATTCAACCCTCAACACATGCCGAAGATTGAGAACAATTCATATGCAATGCAATTCTGAGAACTTCCTGACCACTGTGCTCCTCTAAAACATCCAATCCAACCATCAACTTTTCTCACCATAAAAGAAAGCTGAAAACTCCCAGCTGCCAGCCCTTTCTCAAACCTATCCCAGCTTGACCCACATTACTCTCAGTCACTTCTCCACCCATTCCTCACAGCCATGTCTGCTAGCCTATTTAGGGCCAGGCCCAACACCAACAGCGGCCAAAGTACCTCTCATGCATTCCCCACTGACCAACCTCTTACTGCAGGTTTCAAGTCCAATGACCAGGAACCAGCAGCAGAGTATTGTGTTGCTTAAGGAGCTATTGCAGGCTTTTGAAGAATGCTTTTGGGAGTGGGAAGATGGTAGGTTTGGAGCTGCATCAGGTAAGAGCCTTGATGTGTCCCACCAACCAGTTGCCACAGATTCTATAGCCAGTAATAGGGTCTATAGCTTGACCAGGGAGTAACATTTTTTCTGAAGCTATTCACTCCTCCCACTTACCAGTCATCATTATTAAAGACGATGAATCCTCTATTACCACGCCCAAAAGCCACTTGATTGCTGTCATTGTCCCACCAGTTTGAGAAAGGCTGGTCATCAGCCACATTACGGAAAATAACCATGTTCCTGAAAATACAACCAATGGGCTTGACTTTAATTAAAATATCCCCACATCAGGTGAAGAATATATCGGAAATTGCTGTTTGCAGTGTCCTACTTTATTTGACGCCATCTATGTTCACAGACCCAGTCGTTGCCACAAGTGGAGTCTGGATTAATTGTAACAGGTTTGGTTGATCCATCCTCAGAGCTTGGTGGTCCCACCCAATCATTAATGTCCTTGTTATTAAACACAAAGTTATACAGATTAAACGTTCTATCTGGGGAGACAGCTCAATGAAGCATACAACAGCATAATGGCCTACAGACTTGTTCTCATTGATCATAAACCTACCTTTCCATTCTCAAAATATCTTGGCCAACGGTAACTTGACATAACACGTGTAAATCCATAAGGATGAGCAAGCATAAAGCCAAGTGCCATTTTATATAGTCTGTAAACCAAAGAGTAATGAGACACATGAAGATACGCTGTCTTTTTTGGGGAGGGGAAATGGGGGGAGAGAGGATGGGAAGGAAGAAAGAAGAAGAAGAAAGGGAACTCTGCTGGCTGTATGAAGCTACCTGGAATCCCAGAAGGTTAGAACAGAAGCTCCCCCAGCACCATGTCCCCTTTGGGTGTCATGATTATCCACAAAGACAAGGGCTCTGTCAGAGGGCATGAAACCCCAGCCTTCTCCCCAGTTCCTAAACAAACAAACAAAGAGTCAAACACATTGAAATTAGTAGTTCAAATATTGCAGGAATCTAATGATTAATTCAAACTATAGATATATTACTTTAAATAGGCCATCTTTTCTCCATTCCATTTGCGGATCACTGTACCCAGTTTGGCACCATATTTGAATTCAGTCACTCGGCCATTTCCGAAGTAGTCACTGCTTTTAATTGGCTCTCCACCCAAGTCAATTACCTAGTAGAAGAAAGAAAAGCCACTATTATAGTCCAATCACCTGGTTAAAAAGATACAATTCATAGTCCTAACTGCTGCTTTTAGGGAAGAATAAATCAATTGAATGCATTAAAACAGTAATAAGTTGAGTTACTTACTAAATCCCATTTATTGCTTCCTAAAGCATCCCAAATTCAGGTGCAATTGAAAAATATTAGAAACCTCGTCTCCTCTCCCCCACTCCCAAATATGTCATGACCATGAATAGATTAGTAATGAAACACATGATCCAATTCCAGAACGATCAGTTTGACAATAAAAAGAATCAAATGAGAAGTTTGACTTTAAAGGGACATTGCTGGGAGGTTTAGATCCAAAATACTAATTTACATTTAAAATTTTAAATTGGTAGAGATTGTCTTCTGGTTTAAAAACATTCATTTACTGATAAAAGTCATGTAACAATATTGCTGAGACTTGGGGGGGGGAATCTTACAAAGTTATTTATTTATATTTTCTCTATTGGTGCTGCAGAAGTTAACTTACAAAATAAAATTCTGAGATCTCTCTATATTTTTAATGATTATATGACTAATGATGAATAGGTGATGGAAGAAAATGCATGAAAGAATTAACGTACACATTTGAAAGTTTTTCACTGAATAAGCCAAGTAGCCTTGGAAACATAATAATAGTACCAAAATAGGAGACTGGGAGCTGGAACATGAAGTACTAAAGGTTAGAATCCATAGGAACTAAAACTTTTGGGGCCTGATTCTCCATTATTTTTTCATTTTGTGTGATCATTTAGACATCTACAATGTGTATCCACATGTAAAATCATGAATAAAATCCTGGCCCCTAGAAGTCAATGAGAGTGTTGACATTGAAGTCAATAAGCCAGGATTTCACCTCAACTATTTAGACGGTTACTTGATTGCAAACAAAAGGATCCATTTGGGCCCATACAAATTAGAAAGTGGAACATTTTGACCTTAGTTCTTTGCATTAATTTGTAGATAATTCAGTCTTTCAAGCTGCTGAGCACTTTGGTCCTGATACAA
The DNA here is from genome assembly GCF_020497125.1 of Mauremys mutica. Taxonomy (NCBI): domain Eukaryota; kingdom Metazoa; phylum Chordata; order Testudines; family Geoemydidae; genus Mauremys; species Mauremys mutica. Next base: position 40,195,682 of record NC_059079.1, on the reverse strand, counting down.
CAAAGCACTAACGTACATGCGGGGTCAAGTCCATACGGTATTTGCATAAAAGAACCCATTTCTACGTAGAGCGAAACTAAGAAAACTAGATTACCTCCTGGTAAATGAAAGGTCTCGATCCTTTGGAAAACCATGGTGTAGTTAGATTTTTCAGTTTGTCTAAAAATGTCGTCATGTCCCCAGGCCACATATGCTTGGAAGCATCAATTCTGAAGCCTGCCACACCAATATCAATAAGTTCGTTCATGTATTCAGAAACTTTCGAGCGCACATAGTCCTTCTCCAGGGCAAGATCAAGAAGACTGACAAGGCGACAGTCACGGACCTGTTTAAAAAATTAGTTGGGACCCTGATTTAAGACAATTTTCATCCCATGTGCTAAATGAAATATCCTGAACACAGTTCTTGCAAAGCCATTGTCGAAAAAACACAGAATAATATAGAATTACACAGGGCCACCCCCAGAAATTTTCTCCATGCTATGCACAGCCAGTCCCTGTGGAGCCATGCCCAGGGGAGCTGCTGACACCAGCTCCTCACCCACGCCGTGCTCAGCCCCCATATTCCAGCCTCGCCCGCCAGGTGTTGTGTCACTCCCCATCCCTGAGAGGGGACATGGGCTGTTGAAAGTGGGTTGAGGAAGGGCAAGCCCCTGTGGAGGTGTCCTGGTGCACAAGCTAGCCCATGACAATGGCATGGAGGTTCAGTGCTGGCCATCCCACTGCCCTGCGTACCCATTCAGGGTTGGTCCCACAGCCCCTCCGTCATGGGGCCAAATCTGAGTGGCACTGTGACCCCTGTGCACCAGGTTGCAACATCTCTCAATTTTGGCCCCAATGCTCCCCTCCCCTACCATGAGAGAGAGGCTGGCAGCGACAAACATGAGTGCTCAGTGGGCCAGCCAGCGCTGCTCTTTTTTGTCACTGCCAATGGTACACAATTTGCATAACATACATATGGCTGCAGGTGACACTGGGATTACGTATACTAGACTTTGCTGATATAGGACTTGATTCTCTACTACTTTGCATCATGTGTAGTTGTTTATATCCATACAAAGACTGATTGCATTTTACCCCCACTCTGCATAGGTCTAAGTGACTTAGGAAAATGCCAGCTGAGAATCAGTCCATTAATTCTATATTCGTAGGGAGGTTTGGAAGGATTAGATTTTTATTAGTAATTGTCAGTACACATTGATTTCACCACACACACACACACACACACACCAATGAAAAAATATTTCCCCCAATAAAAATTGAAATTTACAGGTAGCACAGTAAGAAAAATGCTGCTTGAGAACTTATTGGTATTTGATTTTTGTTTTAATGATTATAAAGTTTGAACTTTTTGAATCTCAGTGTGGACTATCATTAAAAATTATGTGACCTTTCCCATACCTATGAAATTTCCCACACCTATGAAAATTTAAAATTAATAAACAATTTTTGCAACTGTGATGATTTAAATCTATAAAAATGTAAAAAGGATTAAAAATAAACAACAATATTATCCATCAAAATTATATAAAATAAAAATCAAATTCTGCCAAACCTACTCATGTGATTTTAATACAGCTAGGAGAAGTAATCTGGCTTAATATGTCATTTTTACTTCAGCGCTAATATACAGATAAAAATATTTCTCTTCAACATCAACTACATGGTACTTTTCTCTTACCATGGAATTGCATGAGAGATTTTATTATAGCTGGATTCATAATACAAAATTTTGCCACAGATTTTATTTCATAATTTTAAACAAATCCATTTTGACTGTGTTCATGCCCATTTTTGTGTTTGCTTCCTGTAAAATTTGCTGATGTGAATTTTCAATGAAATAGAAGATTTTAAAAGAGTATTTTAAAATATTCACAGAAAAAGAATGGTTTCTTATAGCAATCCTAGTGTACTTCTGAGAGACCATGTGTAATCAAGTGCTTGATCTCTGTATTACAGTGAAGAGGTGAATAATAATGACACTTTAGCATCTTTCATCCTGAATGATGCCCAATCGCTTAATGAATTTTACAATCTCTCTCTCTCTCTCTAGCTCCCTCCTTTTCCCCCTCCCCCAGCCATCAAGACAGGGACAAAGGGAAACAGAGTAAGAGTGATATACACAGGAATCCTTTCATGTAACATTGAAATGGGGTAAAAGATACTGTTTAGCAATGCACAGCACCACTACCTAACTGTTCAGGGCATGGGGGTGAAGAATATTGCTTCCAAATAAAGCTGCCATGGGAATTTAGTCAATGGAATGCATAATGGAATTTGGTGAATACAGCTGATGACCTAAGACCCCTCACCGGGAAAAGGAGCCATTAAATACCAACTAATCACAAGAGGTCAAGTCAGTTGTGTGGCTCACCCATAAAAGAGCACAAGGAAGAATGCTAACTACTCACACTTTTCTGTAGTACCCTGGGATTTGCATGCATGTTTACTGATCAGGCTCAGCCCTGATAAGCTTTTAAGAGGTAACAATAGTCTTTGAAATGAGCAGCAAGGCCTTGATTTAGCAAGGTACTTAAGCACATTCCTAACTTATAAGAGTTATCCCACTGATTTGATAGGACTATTCACATGCTTAAAGTATCTTGCTGAAATGTAGCCTATTGGTTATGTAATTCTCACTACCCCTACTAACTAATTAACGGAAAGACTATTATATGTGAAATATTGCTAAAGCTGGGCAAAAATTTTCTATCAAACATTTTTTCAAGGAAAATAATGATTTTGTGTCAGTTTTGCCAAATTGTTTGGAGGGGGGGGGAGAGCTGAGACATTCAAAATGAAATTTAATACTTTTGTTTGTTTTTAAAAAAAGTATTAATATTTTGGTTTGAAACTATTTTTATTTCAAAATACCCCTTTAATTTAATTTAAGCTTTTTTAAATGTAAAAAATTAAGATGGAAACTTTTTTATATTATTATTTTTAAATTGCCAATGAACTGAGAAATCAGTTATTCATCCATCTCTGAGTTTTTCCTGTTCTGAGGTTTTTATGTGACAGCAAGCCCTGTAAAGAAGAGGGTGGGAGTAAGAATAAACAGGGAAAATATATTTTACAATTCTAAATTTACCTGAGTCACATCATGGTAATTTTCAATTTCTCCACTTCCAGTTTTACATTTACCATCGTTAAAGTCCCAGGCTGAGTATGGCACAGCAGGAAAATCTCTGGTCTCTGCATTGAAATAGCTTCCACAAGTAGAACTATTACCAAAGCCAGCACCAGATCCACACATGTGGTTGACTACAGCATCCACATAAATATGAACCTAGAGAACAATGTTTGCATTTCAGTTTAATAAAGCCAGTACCTAAGTGCCATTGACTAAATAGCACTTATTGTCTCATTTACATTCCCCACCCTTTTGACGCCTCACTTTTTTTCTTCTAGAGCTTTTTCATGTGAGCAAAGCGATAGAATATTATTTATTTCTAAATATCCAGCAGAGAGCTTACCATTCAGTGATTGCACCTCATTTGAAAGACCAGACTGTTTGGGAGAACATTAGATCAGCTCTCTTTTTAACTCTGATCTCCCCATATCTTCCCTCTTGAGTTATCTGGTGCCTCACTCTGATTTTGACTGCTAATGACCACATACCATCAGTCAGACAGCTTCAAGACCACGTGAAGTAAAGAAGTTAAATGTAAGCATCCATCTTAAGTTCTATCTTCAAAGAATAATGACTCCAATTTTGCTAATTGAGAGTTTTTCAATTATACTAAATTTTAAAAATAGGCATCTTTTGAAAAGCAACTATTTTTCCTGATTGCAAACTTAAAAAAACCCAACCAACCAAACAAAAAAACCAAACAATTTTAGCTGGGTTTCTCTTTAATAGTACTTTCTTGGGTTGAGCTATTGCTGCATGATTAAGCTTTTGATTGACCTAGTCTTCCACTGCGAAGGCATGAAAAATGACTTCTGTTTAAAACTGGCACCTTATCTCCTTGGCATTACTGAAGAATATATATATATATATATATATTTTAACTGGGAACAGGACAGAGGGCAACCTGAAATCTCTTACATCTCCCCACACTGTTTATATAGGAGGAATTTCAAGTCCCTTACTCCAACATTGTTGCATCTGGTCACCATGTCTTTAAATTCATCATAATATCCAGATCGTGTACATAGATTGTAGCTGATTGGCTGGTATCTTTCCCACCATGGTCTCCACGGGTTAGTAATGACAATATTTTCATTTGGAGGAGATATCTGTGAACAAAGTGATGTCATTTGAAAATAAACTAGTAATTACTTATGTACTTGTTCAGTGTTGTAAAAGACATATAAAGACAGAGGATCTGAGGCCATGATTCTCTGTTGCAAGGAGTTGGCTCTACCAGAGCCCAATCCAGGGAGATGCTCATCACTCTCATCTCCCTTTGAAATCAATTGATGAAGCGGCTCAGCATCTCAGAGGCAGTCCTTACAGACAGGAACTCACTGGGTGATCAGGCTCCTGAGCTTGCTTATATTTAAGTGTTTAATGAAACTGGCATATGAAATAGACATAGGTGAGTGTTTGTGCAGCAATTTGAGAAATGGTATGTATCAAATTGTAGTTGTCACACTAAAAGGCCAAGCTGTACTTTAGACCCCTTTTAGCTCCTCGAGTATACCTCTCTGGTAACAAGTTTTGTTACTATCAGCCCTCTCTGGATGGAACCACACAGTCCTACAACCCCTAGAATGGGCCTCTGGGCTGCAGGCCCCCTGGTGATAATATGACAAGCCCAACTGCATTTGGCATCTGGCCTGCCAGCCTTTTTTATCTAGGAGCCTGTGACTACTGGCTGATTAAAGGCTCTAAAAACAGCTTCTTCAAAACAAAGTATTATTTATTCCTCCCAAAATACACAGTACTTCAAGAAGTGAGTTAAAAAGTGAGGGGCCTACATACATGCCCATGTCTTACCTAAACTTTATTCTTTCTTTTTTTTTTTTTTTGAGTAAGTTCCATCCAGCCCACACCAATAAACCTGGGCTGGGAGAGAGACAGCCAGGCCCTGCAACATACTTTCAGTATGTCTGTCAGACTTATCTCCAGCCCAGCCGCCTGCTCACCCTCCTTGTTCCTAGGCAGAGGGGTCTTTGCCATCATGCTCCTTTGATCCCAGGGTCAAAAAAAATAAATGTACTAGCCCAGCTGGAGTCAGAGAGGTGAGTATTTCCCAATTAAAGTTCACTCCATTGCTCCCCTAAGGAGCCTTGGTATCTCTCTGTGGGTACCTTTATCTCTTTCATTTAATTCTGCATAGTCAAAATATCAGGCAGGTAAACTGAGGTACATACAATAGTCATAAAAAAAATACAGGGATTTCCCTCATTTTCCACAGTAGTAAATAAAGATTCAGGTGTTACTTTTCACCTAGAGGAATAAATATTTCAATTATACCCTTTGGAGTGATTAAATAAATGCACCCCATCATGATGGGCTGGTCTATTTTTACTGCTTCAGCATTTAGTATTTCCATTCCAATTTCTATTTAGTTTGAACTTGGTGCCTGTCCCATATGACCTGGATTTTTACTTTGGTAAGCAAAATGTTCCGCTTATTAGGCAATTTCAATGTCTATTAACCTTAGAAGCTACATACCTGAACTCCACCAAATCCATTGGGTGCTAAATACCGTTCACATTCAAGAGCAATGTCAGCCCAACGCCATTCAAACAGGTGGACAATAGACGTCTTCCCAGGCTTTGTATTTGGCTTATATTGCGCTGAACAAAATCCAATGGCTGCTAGCAGAAGAAAGGCCTTCATGGTTCTTTCCGTAATAGCTTGTGCTCTTCTCATGGATTTTTATACTCATGCGAGAGGGTAAAGTACATGGTACAAATTACACATTTTAAAAGGCCAACTATTTTTAGCATGTATTTTGCTTATCTTGCTGTTGTTTTGATAGTTTCAGAATTGCTTATCTGATGAAGCTATGCCACAACCGCTCATGACAACTTTAATAATGTAACACGTTAAAGGCTCAGTCCTGGATTACACAAAAGTGTTGTACTGGTATAACTATATTGGTTGAGGGAGTGAGCTTTTTACAGCTATAGTTGTACCAGTACAACCCCTAAGGTGGACACAGATATACTGTACAAAGGTGTGTAATACAGTAGAGCTCATTCCCCATCCTGTATAGGAATGTTATACTGGTATAAGGCACTTTCATACTGCTATAACTGTATCTGCACTAAGGGGGTCTTGTAAGTATAGTCAAATTTGTACTACTTTTGTGTTTAGAGAAAGCCTTACTGTTTTGTTTTGTGTCTTAATGCTGTCAACAAATTCGATATTTCAAAGGACAGTGATGTGTGTGAGAACAAATACTTATTGTCAAAACCAGACTTGAACACAGCATCAGATAATGCAACTAAATCTTAATTGCCAAGGGTCTCTCAGAGCTGTAGTTTTTTATTCGGTTGGAACTAGAAATACTAAATATTTGACATACATCTGTGCTGCAGCTTGATAGTGCAAAATGATGTATTAAATGTACCCAATACCTGTTTCTCAGGGTAGATTATGTCATTCATGCACAGTCCTGGGCTGGGAGTGGTGTGGAGCTGTGTTGTCTTGCCTCTCTTAGCTCCCTAGTACAAAAGGCGAGCTGGCAGAAAGTGCTTCAGCCATTTAACAGGTTCAGCATGGTCCCCACCACTGTGTGGCCTAACCAGCTCTCCTGGCTGGCACATAGTGAGGCCAGAGCCATGGCTACCTACTCTCCCACACCTTTGGAGTGCTACGCTCTCCTGGGTGCAGTAACAGCATTTTACTTAGCACTGAATGTAGCCCAGCTCCACACTTTGTAAAGCTCCTTATTATTCTGTGCAGCCAAGCCAGGGCCAACCAGCTTTTAGTCCTCAGTTTCCAGACCTTGTTTAAAATAATGAGTCCCCTAAACATGTTCCCTGAAATGTGGGTTTGTCAAAATTCTGGGATCTCTTGAAATGGCTCTGTGAAAACAACCTGTGCTCTCTTCTCCAAACACAGCTAGGATGTAGAACCCAACAGATTGGAGGTTGCCTGAACCCCAGCTTTTAGCCTCTCATTTTGTAGCAGTGACAGTAGGACAGTTGAATTAGGCTAACTTGTACACATTTCATATAAGATGATAAATACCTGTTATAACCAGGGAGTTGAATAGCTTTTCTTGGATTCAAAACCTAAAAATTAGGAGAAAAGAAGCTGAATAGCTGTTCTTTATGAAGGAAGTCAACATATACTATCAGGAGTGAGTATTGGGCTAGAGGAAGGAACTAAGGGCAATATGTGGAGATATACCTATCTCATAGAACTAAAAGGGACCCTGAAAGGTCATTGAGTCCAGCCCCCTTCCTTCACTAGCAGGACCAAGTACTCATTTTCCCCTGGATCCCTAAATTGCTACCTTGAGGACTGAACTTACAAACCTGGGTTTAGCAGGCCAATGCTCAAACCACTGAGCTATCCCTCCCTCCTCTAGCTACCCTGGCAAGTTTCTGCACCACAAGTTACACCACTTTTATGAAAACGCTGGAATTAAACCGCTGTTTTGTGTCACACTGCTCCTTGTGATGCTGGAGCACATCCACGTTAGCAGCTCTTGCAACGGCAAAGACAGCAGAACATTGTGGTAGCTATCCCACTGTGCAACTGGTCACAGGGTGCTTTGGGAAGGGTTTGCAATGCCTCATGGGGCAGGCACAGTGTCACATGATGCAGCTTTCTCAATCCCTTCTTCCATGGGCATCCTGCTACATTGCTAGCTGCTTTTCAACTGAAGTGGAGGTGGGTAGGAGAATTTTTGACAGGAAGTATGTGTGTGTGTGGTGGGGGGAGTGGACCAAGAGTGTGTCAGCATGCTGTCTTGTATGTTCAGACAGTGGCAGGAAGCAACCAGTCCTGAGGCGGGGGAGGGGGAAACCCCCGACATCAGCCCCTGCCCCCATCCCTGCTCTCTCTCTCTCTCTCTCTCTCATACACACACACTCTTCTGTGTTCAACAGCACAAGCATTCCACATTAATGGCTTGCTTTGTGTCCTGGAGCAGATCAGCACAGCACACAAGGCCTGTCAGAAACGGTGCTCTGAAAAGGGAGGGGCGCATGTCTCCAGGGTAGCCGAGTTCAAAACAATGAGCAGAGCGGTCATTTGAGGCATTATGAAACAGCTCCGGAGGCCAATTACAGCAGGGAAAGCAATCAAGTGTCTACACTGGCAATAGAGCGCTGGAGCTTCTGTGCAAATACTTGTTGTGAACCCTCTGGTAACACAGATACCCACTGGAGAGGCTTTGGCTGCACTTCCGAACAGGGCAGTGGAGTCGCTGAATTGGAAAACTTGAGTGAACCAAAGGAAAAAACAGACACCCCCAAAAAGGTAGCTAGTGAACCTTGGAACCCTTCCTGTTTACTTCTAACTGTCTCAAGTCAAGAACCTTTGGGGCAGAAAATCACCAGCACGGTGACTTGAACTGTTTAGTATTGTCAGAAAGACCAAGGGGTTTACCTGATAAATTGGAACTTTGTACGTACTAGAAATCATTTAGACAAATTCTTGTTTTTAAGATCAGTTCCTTGTCTCTGACTGAGCCCTGAACACTAACTTTAACGCAGAAACAAGCAACTCACCAAAATCCTGCTCAGCAGAGGGTGGAAATCTCCTTACAGCGACAGGAAGGCAGAGCACTGAGAATCGACATATGAATCTCGAATGTCTGAGACTCAGCAAACCGGCCAACGACCTTTATGACTCACCTGTCAGTCCCTGAGGACTCTCCGATTGGCCAGGGCTCCCAGAGAATTCCCTGAGCTCTGTGAAGAGCAGAAAATAGACCCTGAAAAAATTCATCCCAAGAGCCTCCCCAGGGAGTGAGGAAATGATTTTCAGATAACAGGAGCTCAGATTTTCAAGGCAAACTGAAACTCACACACTGTTCAGCCTAGCAATTGACGATGGCTTTGTTTTCTGTGTGTAGCCTCTGAAAAGTCACTGCCATACTGTGACATATGTTCTTGAATTAATGCAAGCCAAGGGCCTGGAAAAGGCTTTCTTCTCCCAGGATTCTAGCTCAAAAGGTATTTGCCAGTGTCCGTTTGTGAGATCTAAAATTAATATACATCTGTCAGTTCCCAGTGTTCATCTACTCTTTGCTACTGTGTTGATCTTTCTGAAATCCATGAAGAAATGGGTTGTGCTAACCTCTGTCAGAACTAATACAATGGGACTTCTCTGCTCACTCTGATTCCTTCACCACTCCAAAGTCCAGAAACACCTGGAATTCATTGAGATTCCCAAATCTGTTGCCCAGGGGCCATTTTTATTTTATTTTAGGTAGGTGTGCACTGCTGGGGTGAGAACACAGTGGTAAAGGAATGAAACAACTGCTATGTCTGGATCTTTTCTTTGGACTACAGTCCCTCCCCCATGCTTGCATCACAGATGCCCGTGGGGCTAATTTGCACTCCAGAGAGTATGCGTTTTAGGGGATGTGACTTCTGGGGAGCAATCTGGGAGCATTGCCAATAGCTGTGCCCCTCTAACCACACAAGTGGGCTGGCCCTTGTGTGATGGAGCAGGAAGCAGGGCAGATTTGACCTGGGAATGTTGCAGGGAGGTTACATTGGGGATGAGAGTAAATCTGCTGAGCTGTAACCTGAGCCAGAAGTGGGGTTGGGAGAAATCACACCTTCTGCCTGGGAGACTGAACAACGGGAGGAGGAGCAGAGGGGAGGCGGAAGAGAGCTGCTGGAGGGATTTTTAGTTTCAGTTTGGGCTGGGTGGTGCAATGCAGGGAACCCCAAGCTGGGGTCTAAGTTCCCCGAACCCCCAGAAGGACTTGATTGAGGGGTCCTGGCTGTGCCCAGAAGCTCTGCTGTAGACTGAGTTCCTATTGTCCAATAAACCTTCCGTCTTACTTGCTGGCTGAGAGTCACTGTGAATCCCAGGAAGAGGGGTGCAGGGCCCTGACTCCCCCACACTCTGAGACACCTTGTTCACACTGCTTTGCTGGTGATTCAGCCTCTCCAGGCCCTGTTATCACCCACCATGACAGCAGAGGGTGACAACTCACCCAAACTGAGCTACCCAAGGGCTTACCTGAACCACCCAAGAGCAAACTGGGACATCAGCCAATTTCCCAGCTCCTGAGGCTCACAACCCGCACTGGAGTATAAACCCACCTTTATACTGTCTGGCTCTGCACGGGGATCTGTACAATGTGAGCTCACTAATAGAGCTCCCCTCCCCTTGATGTGGGAAGGACATCTGTGTTAATCGAGCCGAGATTTTCTCCAGACACGCAAAGGTGCACTGATTTCGATAAACGGAAAAATAAGTGTAACTACAAAAAGATGGATTTTAAGCAATTAAAAGTGATTGTAAACAGGTCAAAGCAGATTACCTAGCAAATAACAAAACCCGCAAACTAAGCCTAAAATACTAGATAGATTGGATATGAAGTAGCAGTTTTTCATCATGGATGGTGTTACAAGCAGTCTACCAAGTTTCCATACCACCTTGTAGCAAGGAGGCCACCCGGGTTGCTGACTGCCAGGAAGTCGCAGATCAGCAGGGGGCAGGGCCTGTCCTGGGGTGCACAGAGGCGTGTATCCCAAAGGTGGATGTTGGGGTCCTGGTGACCCCTGCGGTGGAAACAGACCCCAAGATCTCTGTAGCCTGGAAGCAAACCCAACCTGAGTAAAAAGAGGGGAGGATTTTGCTGGCCAGTGAAGAGTCTGCCATAGCTGGTAGCTGTGAATGCACAGATGGACCAGGGTCACCTTCCCTTTCGGGGGACACAGGAGTGTCTGACCCAGAGGGGAGCCCAGAGAGGGAAGCCCAGATGGAAGGTGAGGGGGGAGGGCAGAGAGTCTGCCCACCTTTTGTAGGGTGGGACTTTCCCCGGAGGAGGGTGAAAAGTCTGCATTTAAAATGCCAGACCCCCCTCCTGTGGATCAGGTTTTAAGGGAAACCTGGGGGTCAGGTCTCCTGGGGGGGGGGGGTCCATCCGGCTGACCTGTTGGGAACAGAAAGTGCGGTGTCCAAAGGGGTCCAGAGCATCCCATTGAAAGATGTTCCTGCAACGCTTGTAAGAGATAAAACTGCCTCTTCAAGGCAGCAGGAAGAAAAACTTTGCCCTATTGCGCAAGTGTGTGGGATCCAGCCCAGAGAAATTCCAGAGGGAGGGGCCAAGGGCAGGCCTGGCTGCAGTGCACCCCTTCCTGGCCAAAGACCCAGCCACAGAGTTCAGACAATGTTTATGATTAGTAGGTGGCCACCCTTGTTTATTGGTGGGAAAATGAGAAAAGTTTGCCTAGAGACAGGTTTAGTTTGAAGTTTGTACGTGCGCAGGGGGTTGTTTGCCTCAGAGCGTAGAGGGCAGGACAGAGAGAAGAGTTGGTTTGTTCCTCAGCTACGGAAGGACAGCAAGCAATGGACCCCAGTCTTGTGATCTGGAGGGCCCCCGGTAGCAAGAACAGAGCTAGGATTAAGGTAAACCATATAGAGCAGGTTTTTACTGTTGTGTATATATGCTACAGTATCACTCAGTAAACAATGTGCGTTTCATGGAGCAGGTCTCCTAGTCTCTTAACCAAAGCCCCTCAGGGCAGAACCCCACCCTTACCAACAAGGTAACACCATGAAGTCATGAGACTTCAGACTCTCCCTGGCACTGGCCAAAAGAGCCATCAATCGATGTAGAAGGATGATACTGCACAAGGAGATTCCCTGCAACTATAGGGGGTCTGTTTCTGTTCCTTAGCTGACTTACACGCCTGGGCAACGTTCCTCTGGGCAGCATCCCTGGACTCCGTTTCTGGTGCAGCTGGCACGATCCAGGAAAGGCCCCATCTTGCTCCTGAGTTTAAACCTCTCACTCACACTCCTGTTCCCATTTTCCCTGTTTTGCCCCAAATAGTAGATTCCCAGTCCCAGGCCGTTAGCACCCGGAGGGCTTTGAAATGGCCCAGACAATCCCCGCACCAGAAATTTTGGGCTGCACAGATTCCCATATTGACACTGCTCAACTTGATACAAAAAGCCTCCGAAAATGTGAAGCCAAAGCAGACAGTAGCAACATTTCCATGCCATGTCACACAACAAAGTCTTCACAGCAGGTACATTTGAAGACTTCAGGGATTTGTATCAGAGAGCGATCCACACACAGTGTTCCGCAATCAAACACAGGCCCAAGCCATATTACCAAAGGCTGCTAAACAGGATCATGGCCACCAGGATGGGGTCAATGCTCCCTCGAAGCTGCCACCTGCACAACAGTCCATCAAGCGCCACACATCTGATTATTACAGCCGCGCACATCCTCAGCCATGGCGACTTGTCAAAGAAACTTTTGTCAGAATGTCAGGGCTTCATTGTGTTTGTGACAGGAAAAAAAAAATTAATCATTTGAATTCCACTCCATAGTCACTGGACTGGTGCTGACATCTAACTTCATGCTGGGACACCGGAACAGAGAAGCACACGTGGCCGTGGGGCAGTTGCGAAGTGGCGTGCGGTTGATAAGCTCTTGATTTTCACCCAATTTTCAGTAAGGTTGATAAAATTTATACTTGTAATATATGTGTGTCACGAAGTCCCCGGGCGATGCTCTGGAACTGCTCCCCACAAAGCCAGTCAGGACTTTGGGGAGTCTCCCCTCCCTTGGAGCTGACTATCTTTAGGGCAGGAAGCTCAAACGTAGCATTCAGCATCCTCTGCCCCTCCATGCGCTTCCCACAGCAAGTCCGCCCAGGTGGGATCCTGGGGAAGCCAGAGGGTCCTGCACCCCCACTTCGCAGTCAGACGTGACTCTCATCCAGCCAGTAAAACAGAGGTTTATTTAGATGACAGGAACACAGTCCAAAACAGGTCTTGCCAGTACAGACAGCAAGACCCCCCTTAGTTAGGTCCATCTGGGGCCCCAGGGAGGCCACCGCCCCGCTGGAAGGCCCGAGCCTCCTCGGGGCTCCCCTCCATCTTCCAGCCAGCTTCCAAATAACTACCAAACCCCCCTCCAGCCCCTCCTTTCTGGCCTTTGTCTCTTTCCCGGGCCAGGAGGTCACCTGATCTCTTTGTTCTCCCACACCTTTAGCATCCCCTTGCAGGGGGAAGGGTCTGGCCATTAGTTGCCAGGCAACAGAGGGTCGGCCAGAGCTGAGGCCCCCCCACAGTATTCAGAGGGAACATTAAAACCAGTCCCACTTCGTCACAATATGTATTTTGCTGATAAAAGTACATATATGCGATAACCTTATAGGGTTTTCGGTTCAATGTAATGATGGTGTGGCTCAATTTAACGATTAAAGTTCTGAGTTGCTTCTCTCACATCAAACGTATAAACAAACAATATTGGAAAAGTCTTGACTACAGTAATTGTGTATAATATCAGAACTGAATGTAGAATTTTAAAAATTATTATTGATTTTAATTATGCTTTTGTGGAGATTCTATTTATTAACAAAAACATACGCTTTTAACAGCCAAGTGTAAATGAAGGCAAACAGCACCAACCAACAAAGGGGAAAATCCTAAGAAGAAATGCTGCCTCACGTTCAAAGGAGTGTGGCTGGATGAAGTAGTCAAAATGAAATCTCAGCAGTCTAGATGGAAGATTTTTTTACAACCACAGGGGAGGGATAGCTCAGTGGTTTGAGCATTAGCCTGCTAAACCCAGTATTGTGAGTTCAATCCTTAAGGGGGCCACTTAGGGATCTGGGGCAAAAATTGGTCCTGCTAGTGAAGTCAGGGAGCTGGACTTGATGACCTTTTAAGGTCCCTTCCAGTTCTAGGAGCTTGGTATATCTCCAATTATTACCTTTTATTCCGGTACAGTGCAGATGTGGGCTTGATCTGCAAAATTTGTGTTCAAGCTGGACCATCCAGTGACTTCGCTAAATGCAAGAAATGCGAAGATGGACTACATGAAGAGCATTTATCAAGCAAAGTCATGAATCTGCTGTACATATTCTTAGAAGCATAAATTCTCACTCACTGGGATTTGATTTGCGAAGTATTCTATTAGAAACCACTAATGACAGACAGAAGAGACTGGAACTGATAGGAAGACAACGTTCAAAGCCAGAAGAAATAAAAGTTCTCATAGACAATGTTCTGCTTGCAGTACAAATTAACATCTCCATGAATCCCGTGCAAAATATAAATAATCACATGGCAAAAGTAGCTGTATGTACCAGTCAGGGGGCATAGCAAAAACTATGCTTTAACGCAAAAGTATTAGGAAGACAGGCAAATCTCTGACGTGATTTCTGCAATCATACACTTAGTACTGATGAAAACAGATATTTCTGTAACAAGATGCTTATAATTTACTTTAAATTCAGAGATGCAGTATCTGCAGTGCATAAGGGTGTTTGGTGGAATTATTAAATTATCTGCTTGTAATGCACAAGCTATAGAGCTGCTATCAAAGATTTCTACATTCTGAATAATCTGGACATAATAAAAATGGTGATGTTCACTTCAGATGGTGTTTCTGTCATGCTAGGGGAAAAACAATGTTCTTGCCACACAATTCAAGCAGTGCATACCACATTCAATAGAACACTGTGTGGCCCATCGGGAAGATCTGGGGTTAGTTGATGCGTGGAACAAAGACAATAGAGACAATAGAGACACTTAGACCATTTATACAGTCTTCTGCAGATCCTCAGTCCAAAGAGGATAATTTGAGGAAATGGCAAATGTCACAGAAAATGAAACTATCCTTTAAACCTCTAAATGAAGTGAGCTGGCTATTGAGACATTTCACTCTAAGTGCTTTGATGTGCAATTACAAGTGCTATTAACACTATTAACAAGGATGGGCAGGGATTGTGTCCCTAGCCTCCATTTGCCAGGGGATGGATCACTTGCTGATTCCTTGTTCTGTTCATTCCCTCTGGGGCACCTGGCACTGGCCAGGGCTGGCAGACAGGACAGTGTCTCAGAGAAAGTCTCTTGGAGCAACAGTGTGAAAAATCCAGAGGTGAAAGTAGGCTGGTGTGCCATGATATGCCATACCAGTAAGAAAGGGGCCAGCTGGGGATGTTGAAAGTGGAGGCATGTGTTCCCAGCTGGGCTCCTGATGACTCCCGGTGGGGCTCTGTCATAAACAGATAGTTAAGGGTTAAGGTCTGTTTTATCTGTAAAGGGTTAACATGTAGTACCTGGTGACCACCTGACCAGAGGACCAATCAGAGATAAGATTTTTTCAAATCTCTGTGGAGGGAAGCTTTTGTCTGTGTTCTTTGTGAGAACTGTTTTTGGATCTAACAGAGGACAGTCATGTCTCCAAGTTCTCCTGGAGTAGTTTCTACTAATTAATAGTGAGTATTAATTAGAAAGGCGAATTAGTCTTATGATTTGATTTCTACATTTGCAATTGTGTGTTTGCTAAAGGAAATGCTTTATTCCTGTTTGCTGATTTTGCTTTGACTGAGAAAGGGGGAGGGGGAATTCTCTCCAGAGATTGATAAGGTTATACCCTATGAGTGTCCAGCCTGGGCTCATAGAGATTCTGTATTTTCTTTTTATTCTTTAATAAATTCTTTTCTATTAAGGACTTGTTGGTCTTTCCTTGGGTGGATTCTCAGGGAAAGGGGAGGGGGAGGTATCCCTCTGTAGTTGGATCCCGGTATCTCTCCTAGGAAAAGGGAGGGGGGAGGAAGCAGGGGGAATGGTTTGTTTCTCCTGGGTGTAAGAACTCCATGGATTTGGGGCTCTTGGAATCCCCTAGGATTTTGGGGAAGGACTGTGTCTCAATTCACATTTCCTAATTGAGTGGTGGCAGCTTACTAGATCTAAACTAGGATTTTAGTTTAGAGGGAAACCAAGTCAGGTCCCCACATTGGAGCCGAACAGCTCCAAGTGGGGGTGAGACCTTTGACATGGTGGTATGCGGGTCCTCACCTTGAAACCCCCCAATTTCAAGTGGGGGTGAGACCCAGGACATGGTTGGCAGCGGTGACGAACCTGGCAAGGCATTTCTACCAAAAAGCAGCTTTTCTTTCTGTTTGCTTGGACAGGCAGCTTGAGGAAAAGGCAGTTTTGAAGCAGTTTTCAGGGTTAGAAGGAGGTTTTTTTACTCTGCTGGCTATGCTGAGGAAAAACTCTTCCCTAGAGGTGTGTCCTTCCTTTGTGATATCAGGTATCACTCAGGATTCCTAAGGTGGGGGGAAGTGCTCGACAAAGTACATTCCCATCCAGTGGGGAAAACAGGTTTGGGGGGGGGGAGACAGAAACCCTCCAGCCAGATTTTTTTTTCCCTGTGTCCTTTGAAATCCTCTGGAGCCAGGGAATACAAATCCCTGAGAGGATTTACTAGACTTTTCTTGCAGGTACTAAGTAGCACCAGCTTCTTCTTTTTTTTCTTTTTTCTTTGTCTGCTTGAAAACAGCTAGGAAAGAGGTGTAAGTTTTTCTAACAGGTTGTTAGAAAGGACCCCCACTGTGAGGTACTTAGCAAGTGCTAGAAACAGGACAAACCAGTTTTTTTTGGTCTTCTCAGTATATCAGCAAACAGTAACTACACATTTGCAAATGAAAAGGTTTTGTTTCTTTTCTATTCAGTCTCTCGGGAATAGAAAGGGTTAGGAATTGGGGGAACCAGTTCACTGACTGCAGAGGGGTGTGGCCAGCACCAAAAAGCAACACCAGCAAGCCACACATAAAATTCACTGACTGCAGAGGGGTGTGGCCAGCACCAGAAGGCACTGTTCCCCATCCCAAGAAATTTCCCACCTACATGGCAGGTGAGGACACTCAGGCCTCCTTGAAAAAGGTTAAAAGGACCTGCCATGGGTACAGCATCCCTGAAGACCAGTACAAGGACTGGTCAGGAAAGTGGACTTTTGCTGTCTATAACAATTATTCCATCCCCATGCTATTGGGGGAAGACTTGGCCAACCATGTGCAGCTGGCCAAGAAGGGGGGAGTGGTCACCCGCAGCCAGGCCAAACAAGCAGGCACTCCCATCCCTGTTCCTGAGCCATCCACCAGGACCCTGTCTGTGTTACCAGAGACCCAGACAGAGGTGGTGGAACCGGATCTCATGCCAACAACTACAGCAGCCATAGTACATCCAGTCCCAGGACCGGAACTGGAAAACCAACCAGCGGCAAAACCAGCGCCAGCACTGACGCCAGCGCTTGCAACTCCACCGCCAGGGGGCGCCAACGGGCCTGAACTGGCAGAAGCAGCAGACAACTCTACCCAAGAGGCTCAGCCAGAGCCTGAAATATCACCTTGTGCACCAGCGGACAGCGGTTCACAGTCAACGAAAACAACCTCATCACCTACATCGCTTCCAGAGGGACCAAGCCCAAGTCCACAGTCTAAGGAGGAACTGGTATCTCCAGCTTCAAGGAAACAGTTCCAGACTGAGCAGGAAGCTGATGACAGCCTTAAGAAAGCTTGGGCGGCGGCACTAAGCAACCCACCGCCTCTCAGCTCTTCTACCCAATTCCAGTTTGTTGTAAAACAAGGACTTTTATATAAGGACATTCTTTCTGGTGAACACCAGGAAGGCCAGCATCCTCAAAGACAGTTGGTAGTTCCAACTAAGTACTGGGACAAGCTCTTAAGCTTGGGCCATAACATCCCAGTGGTCATTCTGGGGTGAACACAACCAAAGACAGGTTGGGAAAGTCCTTCCACTGGGAGGATGGGCAAGGACGTCGCCAAGTATGTCCGGGCAAATGCATAAAAAGTGTTGTTCAATGTCAAATATCTTGTTGTTTACATACTTAGTAGTATATGTAATAGTGCATGTGTTTTGTTTATCTGTTTATTTTACAGTTCTAGGAGGAAATCACCACCAGTAGTTCCCACTGTTGGCGATTTGGGGGGCGTGTCATAAACAGATAGTTAAGGGTTAAGGTCTGTTTTATCTGTAAAGGGTTAACATGTAGTACCTGGTGACCACCTGACCAGAGGACCAATCAGAGATAAGATTTTTTCAAATCTCTGTGGAGGGAAGCTTTTGTCTGTGTTCTTTGTGAGAACTGTTTTTGGATCTAACAGAGGACAGTCATGTCTCCAAGTTCTCCTGGAGTAGTTTCTACTAATTAATAGTGAGTATTAATTAGAAAGGCGAATTAGTCTTATGATTTGATTTCTACATTTGCAATTGTGTGTTTGCTAAAGGAAATGCTTTATTCCTGTTTGCTGATTTTGCTTTGACTGAGAAAGGGGGGAGGGGGAATTCTCTCCAGAGATTGATAAGGTTATACCCTATGAGTGTCCAGCCTGGGCTCATAGAGATTCTGTATTTTCTTTTTATTCTTTAATAAATTCTTTTCTATTAAGGACTTGTTGGTCTTTCCTTGGGTGGATTCTCAGGGAAAGGGGAGGGGGAGGTATCCCTCTGTAGTTGGATCCCGGTATCTCTCCTAGGAAAAGGGAGGGGGGAGGAAGCAGGGGGAATGGTTTGTTTCTCCTGGGTGTAAGAACTCCATGGATTTGGGGCTCTTGGAATCCCCTAGGATTTTGGGGAAGGACTGTGTCTCAATTCACATTTCCTAATTGAGTGGTGGCAGCTTACTAGATCTAAACTAGGATTTTAGTTTAGAGGGAAACCAAGTCAGGTCCCCACATTGGAGCCGAACAGCTCCAAGTGGGGGTGAGACCTTTGACATGGTGGTATGCGGGTCCTCACCTTGAAACCCCCCAGTTTCAAGTGGGGGTGAGACCCAGGACAGGCTCCCAGCCTGTCCTGCTGGCCCTTTGCTGCCCTGGCTGGAAGGAGCGCAGACATGGGCCTTCCCTACGGAGTGCGGCCCCTGTGGGGGAAGGGAGTGGCGGGAGATCTTTGCACGTCGCCGCCACCTTGCCTGAAGGCACCACCCCTACAGCTCCTACTGGAAACAAGAACAGCACAGGGCAAGGATCCTAATGTGACGTTAGGAGTCAAAGCCGGTGTTGGAAAACTTCTGCAAATGGACTTTCCTACCATGATATTATGGCATTGCCTCAACCAGAGACTGGCACTTGCTGTTGATGAAGTTTCAGAAGTCATCGGAGGAACAAATGACTTTAAGGCTTTTTTGAATGTATTGTATTTGCTTTACAGTCAATCACCAAAAAAATCTCGTGAACTGAGAGCTCATGCGAATGCATTTGCCAGTGTTTTGAAGTACATTGTCTAAGTGTTCAATGTCAGGTGTGTGGTGCCAACATGCAGAACAGGCAGTGCAATCTGGCACACATACTCTGCTTTGGCAAAACACTTTGAGGAGGCCTCACAAGACTGGTCAAGAGTTGTAAGTGAACGTGCTAAATTTCAAGCACAGCACGCAAAGCTATGCTCTGTACATTTTCTCAGAACCTTTTCTTTAATGCTGGGACAAGTCCTCAGTTCTATTACAAGAATGAGAAATGACCATTCCCAAAGCACACAACCTAATGAAAATATACATCAAGAGAACCAAAGTCTAAAAACAGACCCAGGAGTTCACTCTGAACAAGCCCAGAAGGCTGAACAACCCCTGATGTTCAAAAACAAAACTAAACAGTGCTGGAAAAAGCCCTTGAATCAACTCATCTCAATTCATCCAAGCAGTCGTTGACAACATGAGGACAAAACTATTCACAACTGCCTCAAACAACGCTGATTGAAGTGCACATGAAGAAAGGGCTTCTGATTATAAGAACTTAATTAACAATGTGTCGGTTTTGAATCCTGAAAAATGGCAAGAGAATCCTTACTTTGGAGAAAAGGAAGAGGAAACAAGTTGGGAACAAATCAACAGGAAACACTTGGGATTTGTGGATTCTATGCTTCTGAAGGAAAAAACGTTCCTGGAAGGCTTAAACTCACCCTTCCAGTAGACACACTTGCTGCAAGCAACGCTGACTGCGAAAGAATATTCAGTGTGATGAATATCATTAGAGTGAAATGGACTGCACTTACCTTTTGTCACATAGAGGACTTGCTATTCATTTCACATGCATGACCTCCTTCTACTCAGTGGAATCCTATACCATATGTGAAAATTTGGCTTGGAAAGGGCCCACTGTGACATGGGAGGGGCACAGGACCCAGGAACCAATCGAATGGGGGGAGGACAACAAATGGGAATGGAAGCAGGGCTGAACAAAGGTGCAAAATAAGGAAGGTGACACTGAGCTGAGAAACCTGGACAAGGCCAGTTGCTCTGAAAAAGGAGCAGGAGTCAGTGACGTCATTGAGCCCAGAAGAAAAGTCTGTCCTATCTCGGGGACTCTCTTTCTGCCCTGCCACCCCCACCAACATGATACAGTTCTACGGCGATCTGGAAGCCTACTTTCTCCGTCTCCGACTCAAAGAATACTTTCAGGACAACACTGAACAGCGCACTGATACACAGTTACCCTCCCACCAACAGCACAAGAAGAAGAACTTCACATGGACTCCTCCTGAGGGTCGAAATGACAGTCTGGACCTATACATTGAATGCTTCCGCTGACGTGCACAGGCAGAAATTGTGGAAAAACAACATCGCTTGCCTCATAACCTAAGTCGTGAAGAACGCAATGCCATCCACAGCCTCAGAAACCATCCTGACATTATAATCAAAGAGGGTGATAAAGGAGGTGCTGTAGTCATCATGAACTGGTCTGACTACCAAAAGGAGGCCGCCAGACAACTCTCCAATACCAAATTCTACAGGCCACTTCCCTCAGATCCCACTGAGGAATACACTAAGAAACTGCACCATCTACTCAGGATACTCCCTACACTAACACCGGAACAAATCAACATACCCTTAGAGCCCCGACCAGGGTTATTCTGTCTACTACCCAAGATCCACAAACCCGGAAATCCTGGACGCCCCATCATCTCAGGCATTGGCACTCTCACTGAAGGACTGTCTAGATATGTGGACTCTCTACTCAGACCCTATGCCACCAGCACTCCCAGCTATCTCCGTGACACCACTGATTTCCTGAGGAAACTACACTGCATTGGTGACCTTCCAGAAAACACCATCCTAGCCACCATGGATGTAGAGGCTCTCTACACAAACATCCCACACACTGATGGAATACAAGCTGTCAGGAACAGTATCCCTGATGATGCCACAGCACAACTGGTTGCTGAGCTCTGTGCCTTTATCCTCACACACAACTATTTCAGATTTAATGACAATATATATCTCCAGATCAGTGGCACCGCTATGGGCACTCACATGGCCCCACAATATGCCAATATTTTTATGGCCAACCTGGAACAACGCTTCCTCAGCTCCCGTCCGCTCACGCCCCCTCTCTACCTACGCTACATTGATGACATCTTCATCATCTGGACCCCTGGGAAGGAGACTCTGGAAGAATTCCACCACGATTTCAACAGCTTCCACCCCACCATCAACCTCAGCCTGGACCAATCTACACAGGAGGACCACTTCCTAGACACCACGGTGCAAATAAGTGATGGTCATATTAACACCACCCTATACCGAAAACCTACCGACCGCTATGCCTACCTTCATGCCTCCAGCTTCCATCTCGGGCACACCACAAGATCCATTGTCTACAGCCAAGCACTGAGGTACAACCGCATCTGCTCTAACCCTGCAGACAGAGACCAACACCTACAAAATCTCCACCAAGAGTTCTCAAAACTACAGTACCCACACGAGGAAATAAGGAAACAGATCGACAGAGCCAGACGTGTACCCAGAAGCCTCCTACTGCAAGACAAACCCAAGAAAGAAACCAACAGGACTCCACTGGCCATCACATACAGTCCCCAGCTAAAACCCTCCAACGCATCATCAGGGATCTACAACCCATCCTGGACAATGATCCCACACTTTCACAGGCCTTGGGTGGCAGGCCAGTCCTCGCCCACAGACAATCTGCCAACCTGAAGCATATTCTCACCAGTAACTGCACACCGCACCATAGTAACTCTCACCCAGGAACCAATCCATGCAACAAACCTCGATGCCAACTCTGCCCACATATCTACACCAGCAACACCATCACAGGACCTAACCAGATCAGCCACACCATCACTGGTTCATTCACCTGCACGTCCACCAATGTAATATACGCCATCATATGCCAGCAATGCCCCTCTGCCACGTACATCAGCCAAACTGGACAGTCTCTACGGAAAAGGATAAATGGACACAAATCAGATATTAGGAATGGCAATATACAAAAACCTGTAGGAGAACACTTCAACCTCCCTGGCCACACAATAGCAGATCTTAAGGTGGCCATCCTGCAGCAAAAAAACTTCAGGACCAGACTCCAAAGAGAAACGGCTGAGCTTCAGCTCATCTGCAAATTTGACACCATCAGCTCAGGATTAAACAAAGACTGTGAATGGCTTGCCAACTACAGAACCAGTTTCTCCTCCCTTGGTTTTCACACCTCAACTGCTAGAAGAGGGCCTCATCCTCCCTGATTGAACTAACCTCATTATCTCTAGCTTGCTTCTTGCTTGCATATATATACCTGCCCCTGGAAATTTCCATTACTTGCATCCGACGAAGTGGGTATTCACCCACGAAAGCTCATGCTGCAAAACGTCTGTTAGTCTATAAGGTGCCACAGGATTCTTTGCTGCTTTTACAGATCCAGACTAACATGGCTACCCCTCTGATATCTGGAAAACTGTCTTCCCCCAAAAAAACCTTGCCCTTCCTGGGTAGCCTTGAAAGACTCCTCCACCAATTTCCTGGTGAACACTGATCCAAACCCCTTGGATCTTAAAACAAGGAAGAATTACTCATTCCCTCTCCCTTTTTCCCCCCACCAATCCCTGGTGAGTCCAGATCCAATCCCCTTAGATCTAAAAAACAGGGAAAAAATTAATCAGGTTCTTAAAAAGAAAGCTTTTAATTAAAGAAAAGAAAGGTAAAAGAAAAAAAACCTCTGGGAGACAGCATACAAGCTGATCTCACAGACAACAGATTTAAAACACAGGATGTGTCCCTGGGCAAAAACCTTAGTACACACAAGAATACCCAATTTTGATTATTCCCCTAATGCCAAGACAAGTTACAAAAGAAAATAAACATAAACCTATTTATTTCCTTCCTTCTTACTCATTACTCTGATAAGAGACTGATTCCTTGATCTTTTCCACTCCATTTCTCTGGTCAGGTGTCAGCTAGACTAGGTGAACTTCTTAACCCTTTACAGGTAAAAGAGGCATTAACCCTTAACTATCTGTTTATGACACACACCCCCCAGGGATCTGTACTAGGATCACTCCTATTCAACATATTCATACATGATCTGGAAAAAGGAGTAGAGAGTTAGGTGGCAAAATCTGCAGATGATACAAAACTACACAACATCGTTAAGTCCAAACCAGACTGCAAAGAGTTACAAAGGGATCTCACGAAACTGGGTGACTGGGCAACAAAATGGCAGATGCAATTCAGTGTTGATAAATGCAATTTAATGCACATTAGAAAACAATCCCAACTATACATATAAAATGTTGGGGTCTGGTTACCACTCAAAAAAAGAGATCTTGGAGTCATCGTGGATAGTTCTCTGAAAACATCCACGCAATATGCAGCAGCAGTCAAAAAAGCTAACAGAATGTTGTGAATCATTAAGAAATGGATAGATAAGAAGTCAGGAAATAACATATTCCCTCTATATAAATCCATTGTACACCCACATATTGAATACTGCGTGCAGATGTGGTCACCCCATCTAAAATAAAATAAAATATGGAATTGGAAAAGGTTCAAAAAAGGGCAACAAAAATAATGACAGGTATGGAGTAGGTTCTGGGTGAGGAGAGATTAAAAAGACACAGACTTTTCAGATGGAAAAAGCTATGATTAAGGTGGAAAATGTTAGAGAGCTATAAAGTCATGACTGGTGTGGAAAAAGTAAATAAGGAAGTGTTATTTACTCTGTCACATAACGCAAGAATTAGGGGTCACCCAATTAAATTAATAGGCAGCAGGTTTAAAACAAACAAAAGGAAGTATTTCTTCACACAACACACAGTCAACCCGTGGAACTCCATCAATGGCTATTAGCCAGGATGAGCAAGGATGGTGTCCATAGCCTCTGTTTGCCAGAATCTGGGACTGGGCCACAGGGGATGCATCATTTGTGGATTCCCTGTTCTGTTCATTCCCTCTGGGGCACCTGGCATTGGCCACTGTCGGAAGAGAGAATACTGGGCTAGATGGACCTTTGGTCTGACAGTAGGGCTCTTCTCATGTTATATATGTTCTTATATCCCTCATGACAAATCGCTGACCTGTCCTATTTAGAGTAGCAGCCATGTTAGTCTTATGCTCAAATAAATTTGTTAGTCTCTAAGGTGCCACAAGTACTCCTGTTCTTTTTGAGCTGTCCTATGCAACTTGCTCTAGTGGACAGGGGTTCACACATCCATGCTGATCCTCCTGTACCTCTTTGCACTGTTTGACACTGTTAACAATGAGATACTGCTGTCACACCTGAGGGGCAGGGAGGAGTCCAGAGGGATTCACTAAAATGGTCTGAATCCTTCTTGGAGGGATGCACCCAATTAGTGAGGATGGAAAACTGCACCTCCAGCACTAGACCCATCCCTGGTTGATTCCCATAAGGATCAATTCTCTCTATGGGGGTTTTCAACATCTCCATGCAGCCTCTATCAGAACTTCTCCCACAACATGGACTCAAACACCAGCAATGTGCAGGTGGCACCGAGCTCCTCCCTCTCCTTCCCACTTGACCACACCACTATTGCCAAGATGGCCTTGTTCTTGGATGGAAAAGCTGGCTAAAGACAGAGGTGATGCTCGTGCGCAGAACTAAATATTTTGAAGAGTTGGCAGCTACGATGCAGCCTTCTTTGGCTGAAGGTTCACACCCACACCTGGACAATTCAGTCCATAGTCTAGAGGGCTCTTGAATGCCGTGCTGACGCTGAGCTCTCTGATAGCAGCGTCTGTGAGCTGTGCTTTCTACCATCTTTGGTTGACTGGGAGACTCCGTCCCACCCTGGTGGATGATGAGCTGGCTTTAGTTACATAGACCTTAGTCACTCCTGTCTAGACTATAGAATGGAATACACCTGGGCAGGATATCTTCAGTGCTTATGAAACTCCAATTGGTACCAAAGGCTGCAGAGTCTCCTCAGCAGCACAGATTACTGCGAGCACATCAGACCTGTTCTCTACGCTCCACACTAGTTTCCCAGAGAATGTCAAGTTCAAGCTCTTGCTCCTTACCTTCAATGTACCCAAAGGCCTTGGGACTGACAGCCCCTAAGTTCAAGCAACTGCACTTCTCTGGCACAATGGGACTCTCGACAGCAGGGGTAAAGCTTGTCAGTGCAGGAGACAGAACTTTCTCGGGGCGGGGGGGAGGGAGGAGGGCAGTGCAACTCTGCCCCAGGACCTCAGTGAACTCAGCTTCTTCATCAGGAAATGGTTATGGAGTGACGTGATTGCATTCTATCAGCACTTATAAATGGAAACAGACATTTGATAAAGTGGGCTTTTAAAACTAGAAGGTAAAGGTCTAACAAGAGTCAGTGGCTGGGCATTGAACCTAGACAAATTGAAATGAGAGACAAAGTGGAATTTTTCAACACTGAGGATAATTGACCATTGAAACAATTTAGCAAGTATTGTGGTGTGTCTCCATCACTGGCCACGTTTCAATCAAGATGAAATGTTTTTTTCTCAAATATCTGCTCTAGTTCAAACAGGAATTAATCTAGGGCAGTCCTATGGCCTGTGCAATCCAGGAGGTCAGAGCAGGGTCCCTCCTGGCCATATAATCTACACATTTATCTGGAGTCCCCTGCAAGGACAATATTTGTGTGAGCCTCTGTCTGGGTCCTTGTCACACGCTGGGTGCCATTTTGGGTCTGGGTAGGTTGAAAGGAACACAGGAAATTCAAAGTTCAACGATACCTGCTACTCAATGTTACTGGTAGGAAATGGACCAGACTCCCTGTCATTCATTGTGTATCCCTACGTCTCTCTACATAACACTCCCAGCGTCCTTCAGGGCACGAACCAACCCGTTGTGTGCCTGCTGCTTTGTATCTATCATTCCAGGTGCAATGAATTTGGGCTGAACTCCTGCTTTCACCCCACCGGCCTGAGCACTGTTGCAGGTTGGGCTCATTAGCTCCAGCTCAGTTAGGAATTCGTCAAAGGATTCACCTTCCTTTTCTCTTCTAAGGTGAAACGTTCATCTTTCAAATGTTTTGCTCTTTTGCGCTACACAAGGCGCTTCACATTTCTGTAAAGTGTGTAATAACCTGCTCCCTCTGCCCCACTGGGGCTATGTCTACACTACACACCTCACAGCAGCACAAATGTACTGCTGCAGCTGTGCCCTGCAAGGTCTGCTGTGTAGCCACTCTACGCTGACAGGATAGAGCTCCCCGCCGTCATAATTAAACCACCCCTACTTTGCGGCAGGAGCTGTGTCGGCTGGAGAGCGTCTCCTGCCAACATGGGGCTGTCCACACTGGCGCTGTTGTTGGTGAAACTTTTGTCGGTCAGGGGTGTGTTTTTTTTCATAACCCTGACAGAGAATAGTTTTATTGACAAAAAGGTTAGTGTAGATAAAGCCCAAGTTCCATGCTAATAAAGCCACCCCCTGATCAAGTCCTGACATGTTTAAAAGGATTGCTATTGTCTTCTGGTCTCCTTTCTCACCAAACCCAGCTGCTTGCATAGATATATGTCAAAACTCTGCCTAAATCTCTTCCTGGAGTCTGCTGAACTACCCAAGAATTTCAACTCCTTGGGGGTTTCAGTTGTTCCATCTCCAGAATGGATCCTTTGTTGTTCCCCACAGCCCTGTTATCTCTGCCTTCTCCTCTGGTCTCCCCTCCGGTACCAGGGGTTGTCTTGGGAATTCATGAAAAGGAGCCACAGTCTGCACTCAAAGAAGGGAGGTGTGATTAGAACTAAAGCAGAATTACAAAAGGTAACGGAGAGCCACCCGCTCCCAGCTGTGTGTCTGCTGCATCCGCCACCCAAAGGCCTATTCTCGCTAGCCCCAATCTAGTTCCCCCGAACATGTGTTCTGCTCTTGAACGCCCGGGACATACTTCTAACAGTCTGTGACATTATTGACGTTAACTGGGACCATATAAATCATAGTTACAAGCAAAGTCCTGTAGTGGCACCAAGTCTTGTATAAAGTGGGTGAAAAAAGGTGTCTAAGACAAGGTTATGGTTTGCTGGTTATAATTATGCTATCTATGTGCATGTATCATTTTTGTATTTAAAGTTATAAATATTGGCTCTATACTATCTGTAGTTCAAACTTGTGCTATGCTTCTGGGTGACACCCCAGACAAGTTGGTGTCAGCTCTGCCTAGCCTGCTTGATGGCCCATTAAGGACCATCAGCTAACAACTGACCCATTGAGAGAAGGTAGATATGCCTTATGACTCAGCAAGTTATGCAGGGACCTTCCTATGGAGAGAACTCTAAGGTTTTTCATACCATGTGCTGGAGAGCTTGTCTTTGGGACAAAGAAAGCAGAGACCACATGGCAAGAGACTATAAAAAGCTGTTGCAGCTCTTCCATCTTGTCTTCAATCCTGCTTTTGACCTCTGGCGGGACTTTGCTACAAACTGAAGCTCTAAACAAAGGACTGAAAGACCCATCCCAGCTGGGGATGTTCCAGAGACTTGATTTCAACCTGCAGTTTATTCCATCACTGCTGCAAGCCTGAACCAAGAACTTTGCCATTACTGTATGTAATTGATTCCATTTAACCAATTCTAACTCTCATCTCTATCTTTTTCCTTTTATGAATAAACCTTTAGATTTTAGATTCTAAAGGCTTGGCAACAGCGTGATTTGTGGGTAAGATCTGATTTGTATATTGACCTGGGTCCGGGGCTTGGTCCTTTGGCATCAGGAGAAACTTTTTTTGTTTTACTGGGGTGTTGGTTTTCATAACCATTTGTCCCCATAACAAGTGGCGCTGGTGGTGATACTGGGAAACTGGAGTGTCTGAGGGAATTGCTTGTGTGATTTATGGTTAACCAGTGGGGTAAAACCAAAGTCATCTCTGGCTGGCTGGTTTGGTTTGCCTTAGAGGTGGAAAATCCCCAGCCTTGGGGAATTCTGATTTGGAGTCCATAGGAATGGACTTGTCCAACAGGTACATTCCTAGGGGTTAAAGCAAAGAAACAGTGAAAGTATATGGCAAAAAAGATTGTCCGCTTTACGTCTTAAGGCAGGCACTGGTCCCTGGGAAGGGAGGTGGAAGGATGCCATATCTTATACTGACATGTGCCAACTTTTCATAAACTCACGGCTGCATCTGTGGGAAGAACGTTCCCTACAGAAGAGACTGACACAATAGGAACAAGGATCCTTTGTTCAATCTGAAACATTGGATGAAACATAATTATTGTTATTGCTTCAACATCTGGCATTTCTACAGACCAAGCATACCTTAGCAAAGGCATGTTATCTTGTTTACCCCAGTTTTCTCTTAGCTAATCACTGTTTGCTAGGCCTCTGGTCTCCTGACCAAACTCTGGACTTTGGGTCTGGAAAAGAGCTGGCATAATCCATATACCAGGTTGTTGTATAAAATGCACATGGATTTTAACCCGTCAGTGACCAATGTCAAGTGCCCCAGAGGGACTGAACCTAACAGACAATGATCAAGTGATCTCTCTCCTGCCATCCATCTCCACCCTCTGACAAACAGAGACTAGGGACACAATTCCTTACCCATCCTGGCTAATAGCCATGAATGGACTTAACATCCATGAATGTATCTGTTTCCTAGAGACTGTAAAAGCAGTAAAAAGTCCTGTGGCACCTTATAAAATAACAGACGTTTTGGAGCATGAGCTTTCGTGGGTGAATACCCACTTCGTCGGATGCATGTAGTGGAAATCTCCAGGGGCAGGTATATATATGCAAGCAAGAAGCAGGCTACAGATAATGAGGTTAGTTCAATCAGGGAGGATGAGGCCCTCTTCTAGCAGTTGAGGTGTGAAAACCAAGGGAGGAGAAACTGGTTCTGTAGTTGGCTAGCCATTCACAGTCTTCATTTAATGCTGAGCTGATGGTGTCAAATTTGCAGATAAACTGAAGCTCAGCAGTTTCTCTTTGGAGTCTCGTCCTGAAGTTTTTTTGCTGCAGGATGGCCACCTTAAGATCTGCTATTGTGTGGCCAGGGAGGTTGAAGTGTTCTCCTACAGGTTTTTGTATATTGCCATTCCTAATATCTAATTTGTGTCCATTTATCCTTTTCCATAGAGACTGTCCAGTTTGGCTGATTTACGTGGCAGAGGGGCATTGCTGGCATATGATGGCGTATATTACATTGGTGGACATGCAGGTGAATGAACCAGTGATGGTGTGGCTGATCTGGTTAGGTCCTGTGATGGTGTCGCTGGTGTAGATATGTGGGAAGAGATGCAATCAAGGTTTGTTGCATGGATTGGTTCCTGAGTTAGTTACTATGGTGCGGTGTGCAGTTACTAGTGAGAATATGCTTCAGGTTGGCAGGTTGTCTGTGGGCGAGGACTGGCCTGCCACCCAAGGCCTGTGAAAGTGTGGGATCATTGTCCAGGATGGGCTGTAGATCCCTGATGAGGTGTTTTCACACCTCAGCTGCTAGAAGAGGGCCTCATCCTCCCTGATTGAACTAACCTCGTTTTCTGTAGCCTGCTTCTTGCTTGCATATATATACCTGCCCCTGGAGATTTCCACTACATGCAACCGACGCAGTGGGTATTCACCCACAAAAGCTCATGCTCCAAAACGTGTTAGTCTATAAGGTGCCACAGGATTCTTTGCTGCTTTTACAGATCCAGACTAACACGGCTACCCCTCTGATACTTTCCTAGAGACTGGCTCCAGTGTGTGTGTGTGTGGGGGGGGCGTTAGCACCTTGCTGGCGTACGTGGCTCCACGCCTGGTGTGCTGGCTTTGTGGGTCCCCTTCCCAGGTGCCCACTTCTCCCAGTCACTGTGCAGAGAGCCCAGGCGCCGAACTCCGCTTCGTGGAGCCCAGGGATCGAAGTGACTGACAGCGCCATGCTGCATCGCTCTACCCCAGAGACTTTGTGGGTCCAGCCACAGGGACTTGCTCAGGATGGACCTGTCTGAAGCTGGAATTGAACCCAGGCCTCCTGAGTGTCAGGCCTGTGCCCCGCCACTGGGTCCCCCATGCTTGATTCTTTCCTAAGGTTGCTCCTACCTTATGAGCCTTGTTCCCCTCCTACCTTGTGAGCCTTGTTCCCTTCTGTTAACAATACAGCTGAGGCCATCTCCGAATCACAGCCAGCTCCTCTGCACACCCACGGCCGGCCGGGCAGCCGCCCCGCACCCACCTGTCCCGTCTTGTCCCAGGTTAGCCCCACTCCTGCGAGGCGCAATATGTAGGGACATAGCTGTGCCCACAGCTCACCACAGGATCAGGGCCTAAGCCTGATTGCTCTGTGGGGCAGGTGATGACTTGTATGCCATGTCTGCCCAGCACAGGGCACCCTGCTCCAGGATGGGGCTGATGGGCCTGAATGCAGTTCGAAGGATGCTAATTATAACTCAGCTTCTGCTCGTTATCATTAATTATCTCACAGCTGCAGTTGAGATCAGAGCTCCCTTGTGCCAGGCGCTTCCCAGACACAGTGTGAGAGACAGGCGCTGCCCCAGCTAGAATCAGGGCCCTGTTGTGCCGGGTGCTGCCCAGACATAGCGAGAGAGACAGGCGCTGCCCAGACACAGTGTGAGAAACAGGCACTGTCCCAGCTGGGATCAGGTCCCTGTTGTGCCAGGCGCTGCCCAGACACAGTGTGAGAGACAGCCGCTGCCCAGACACAGTGTGAGAGACAGCCGCTGCCCAGACACAGTGTGAGAGACAGGCACTGCCCCAGCTGGGATCAGGTCCCTGTTATGCCAGGCGCTGCCCAGACACAGCGTGAGAGACAGGCGCTGCCCAGACACAGTGTGAGAGACAGGCGCTGCCCAGACACAGCGAGAGAGACAGGCGCTGTCCCAGCTGGGATCAGGACCCTGTTGTGCCGGGTGCTGCCCAGACACATGTGAGAGAGACAGGTGCTGCCCCAGCTGGGATCAGGCCCTGTTGTGCCAGGCGCTGCACAGGTGGGGTTGCCAACGTTCTACTTTCACAAATCTGAACACCCTTGCCCTGACCCTGCCCTTCTCCGAGGCCCCGCCCCCTCTCACTCCATCCCCCCTCCCTCCGTCGCTCACTCTCCCCACCCTCGCTCACTCGCTCATTTTACTGGGCTGGTTCTGGAGGTTGGGGTATGGGAGGGGGTGAGGGCTCTGGCTGGGAGTGCCGGCTCTGGGGTGGGGCCAGAAATGAGGAATTCAGTGTGAGGCAGGTGGTTGAGGTGCGGGGGGGCGGTGAGGACTTCAGCTGGGAGTGCAGGCTTTGAGGTGAGGATGGGGATGAGGGGTTTGGGGAGTGGGAGGGGGTCAGGGCTGGGACAGGGGTGGGGGAGCAGGAGGGGGTCAGGGTGAAGAATCTAGGCAGCACTTACTTCAGACAGCTCCCAAAAGCAGTGCCATGTTCTCCCTCCGACTCCTACCCAGAGGCACGGCCAGGGGGCTCTGCATGCTGCCCTGTCTGCAGATGCCGCCCCCGCAGCTCCCATTGGCTGGGAACCACAGCAAATGGGAGCTGTGAAGCTGGCGCTTGGGGTGGAGGCAGCGTGCAGAGCCTCCTGGCTGCCCCTACGCGTAGGAACTGGAAGGGGGACATACCGTTACTTCTGGGTGCCGTGTGAAGCCATGGAAGGCAGGAAACCTACCTTAGCCCCATTGTGCTGCCAAGTAGACTTTTAATGGCCTGGTCAGCAGTGCTGACTGGAGCCGCCAGGGTCCCTTTTCAACCAGGCCTTCTTGTCAAAAACTGGACACCTGGCAACAGTAGTGCCAGCCACTAGACCCTGCCCTCCCCTCTGCTGCTGTGTCGGGCCCCAGATCACTCCTGCGAATTGAACACAAAATAGAGGTTTATTAGCCACCTGCAAGACCCAACCCTAACTTTCGTCCAAGGCCTGGAGGCAGCTCTCCTCTTCAGAGGCGGCGCTGTTGGGTGACGGGGACAGCTTCCTCCGCCGGGCCTGCATCCTCTCCCGCAGGGCACACAGGTTCTCTCCACGCAGCGCTGGCATTCTGTCGTGTACGTAGCGAAGGTGGGCGTGAGCACGATGCTGGTGGAACCAGCACACCTGGCCTGCACTCTTGCCAGGACGTGACCCTGGCTGCGGATGCTCAGTTTCCAGCCTGGCCCAGTGCCCACGGCGCTCCAGATTAGACACTCCAACTGTCCTGGATGTGTCCTCGATGGCATTTCCTCCCACGCCATTGGCTGGTGTGGCCACCCCGTGTGACCTGGCCTTGCCTGGCCTCCTGCGTGTGCCCTGCCGATTCTGGACTTCCTCTCCCACCAGGGATTCCCCTTCTCTGCTTCTGGACCTTGTTCTTCAACCGGTAGGCCTCCCTCTGCTGCCAGATCTCCGCTCTCTGCTGCGGGTCTGGATCCCCTCGCTGTCCAGTCCTCTGGCCCTGCCACTGCACCGCGGGCCTTCCACCCGGCTCCTGGAGCGGCCCCGTGGGCGAGAAGGGCTGAGTCCCCGACCCCTCTGCTCTCTGGGCTTTGTTCTGGAGGACTCCATGGGAGACGGCTGATTGGAGCCCAGGGATGCTGAGCCAGACTGTGAGACTCCTTTGCCTCCTTCTCCCTTGTGACTGCCGGTTGTTTTGGCGTCCCTGGCAGCGCGGCAGGCTGGGGGTGGTGGCCACGGGGCGGAAGGTCCCGCTGACGCAGCCGGTGTCCCACTGGGGTCATGCACCTTCCCCTCCCTGCATTCAGTCACTCTCAGGGTCACCAGCTCTTGGTATCCACCATACTCTGCTGAGGGCCCTGTTTCCTCTGGAGAAGGTTCTTCTCCCCTGGTCACGCTGTCTCCTCGCCTGGCATCGGGGGAGGCTGCTCCAGATCCCTGGGGAGCCCCATTCCCTGGCAGCCCCCTGGTCCGAGCAGCTGCGGCTGGCTCCTTTCTCCCAGCACCATCCATCTCCTCCGTGCTGGAACACAGCTGGCATCTCCTGACCTCTGCCCGCACGTGGATGTTGGCGTTGAAGGTCACACTCTTGGGGAATGGGGTGAGTTTCTTAGGGGGCGGCGGGGCTCCATGTGGTGCAGCCATTGACCTGTCGACCTGCCCTCTCTTCTCCACCAATGCCCTGGAGGTGACGCGTTTGAGGAAGCCCAGCATGATTCCCCTGAAGGTGGAGCCCTTCCCCTTGCAGGGGATGGACAGTGACTCAGCCCCTCTCCCTGGAGGTGCACGGGGCGGCTGTTCAACCCCAGGCGGTGCCTCAGTCAGCACCAGGGCCTCTGTCTGCCTCATATTGGTTCCAGCCCTGGGGCCTGTCCCCTCCGCTGGCATCTCTCTCATGCCACGTCGCCCCTTGGTGTCCCTCCTCTCCTTCCACCCCAGGCTGCCTTCTCCTTCCGCATCCCAGGCTGCCACGGCCTCGCTGTCCCAGTCCCCGACCATCTCCCACTTGCCCTCGGTGCTGAACTGGGACAGCCCCTCTGCAGACCGCGGGCGCTGCTCCGAGGGACTGGCTGGCCACCGGCTGCTGAACAGGGAGCCCACAAGCTCATTGGAGGCTGCGGACAAAACTTTGTCTCCCGCATTGTCTCTGGTTACAGACTGGGGATGATGTGCTGGTGGGGCCCACGTCTGGCCCCCCGCTTCCTCTCCATCCTCAGCGCCAGCAGGACCTTCATATGGGGGGGCACCAGCTACATGGCCCAGATCCTGAGACCGCTTGTAGGATGCACCTTTCTCCCCTCTGCAGGCATCATCTGACGTCTCCCTGTCCCTCGGGCGCGCGTGAGTCTCTAGCTGAGCCCTCGCCACGTCTGACTTCCCAGCCCCCTCGGCAGGACAGGGTGGGGGGCTGAGTCCCTCCTCACCAGTGGTGAAGTGGCTGTGGCACGTCTCACACAGGTACTGGTTTGCCTGGCTCTGGGACTCTCTGATCAGTCTCTGGCCCAAGGAGCCAGCTGTCAGGAATCCCGGCTCTCCTGTGCCCGCGGGGCGGGCTCTTTCTCCTAGGGCTTCCTGACGGGGCCCTCCCAGCTGGCTTTTCCGGCCCCTCCTGCGCTGCAGCCGGATGTTCATTTCCCGCCTGTGTTCCTGGGCAGCGGCTCTCAGCCGCTCAGCTGCCATGTCGGCATAGATGGCCTGGGAGCATATGACACAGGGTGGCAGGATGAAGGAGCCCAGGGCCTTCTGCGCCAGGTGGATGTCCAGCCGGTGTGCTGCAGCCCGCGGAGAAGCAAGATGCACCCGTGCCAGCGTGGGCCCCTTGGGTGCTGGGCGAGAGGCTGCACTAGAGCTTTCTCCCTCAGACCAGTCAGAGGCCCTGGACTCGCTGCCCTCCGGAGACGATGGAGAAGAGGCAGGCGGTTCATCTTTTGTCATGCTGGGAGTGCCCTGCCCCTGCCATCCGGGCTCAGCATGCATAGGGCTTGGAGCTGCCGCATCTCCTAAGAGAGTTGCTGACCCCCTTGCATGGATACGCTGTGTCTGCCACCCAAGAGAGCTGCCCCCTGGAGAGCGGGCGCCGTCCCACCCCTCTAGCTTGCAGCATGGGCAGTCCAAGCATGTGCAATGGCCCATTTCCAGGTGGCCCACGATTTCCAGAGACAGAGGCTGCTTCCCCCCTGGGCCATGGTGGCTGCGGCTCTGGGCTAGTCTACTGAAGCTGGATTCCAGCTCCAGCAAGATCC
Source organism: Mauremys mutica (assembly GCF_020497125.1). Taxonomy (NCBI): domain Eukaryota; kingdom Metazoa; phylum Chordata; order Testudines; family Geoemydidae; genus Mauremys; species Mauremys mutica. The sequence continues at coordinate 40,160,934 of NC_059079.1, read as the reverse complement.
TCTTCTCATTCCAAATGGCTGTCTCCACAGACGAGCTCCGGGAGCGCCTGCCGGTCCCCGCCATCCGCGGAGCTCCTTCGCCATCGTGGGTCCTCCACTGCCCAGGACTTTCCTCAGAGCTCTGCTCTCTCTGCTGTGGGTAAGACTCATGGGTCACCGGGCGCAAGGCCCGTCTCTGGGACTCCTGGGCCCTGTGGGAAATTCCCAGCACCTTCTTCCTGGGAAAGTCCCGGGTGGATTTCAGCTCTGCCTTGTCCTCCGGGAAGTGGCGTGGGGAGCTGGGGGGCCCTTCCCTGTTGCTCGTCTGGGAGGTCTCCTGGCTTCTCCTGCTGCTGCTCCCTAGGGTGTGTTGGGACACTGCCTCAGGGCAGCTGGCTTTGCCCTCCTTTACCCCCATTTCAAGCCAGTGCAGGGACCAGTGGGTGAGGGGCTCCCTGGGGCCTGGCTGGAGCTCTTCCGATTGCCCCGTGGAGAGGGCTGTAGGACCTTGGGGGAATGTAGGGAAGACATGGAGCAGGGGCTGGGTTTGGCCTCTGGGCTCTGCTCCTGGTGGGGCAGGCGGCAGGAACATCCTTAAGGACTCCAGGATCCTCTTGGGCAGGCCCCATCTCCGCTCCAGGGCCAGTTTCCTCATATGTGACTCCAGGCACTCCCTGGTTTCTGTGTGCAGGAAGAGCAGGCTGCCCGTGGCAACGCTCTCGCTGGCTGGGGCCTGGGCCCGCCTTGGGGGGGCCTTCCCAGGCGGTGGGGGTGTGAACGCACCCAGGGATCTCAGCACAACACGCGGTAAGCCCCACTCGTGCTGGAGCTTCTTTCTCAGGATGTGGCTCTCTAGATGGTCCCTGGCCTTGGCTGTGACCAGAGGCGGCCCTGTGACCAGAGGCGGCTCCTTGTAGCCGTTCCTCTCCGGCTCCTCAGCCCCCATGCGTCCAGCCAGGCCCATCTGCATCCAGGCCCTCCCTGCTGCGCTCCCCAGCAGCACAGCCGGAGCCTTCGGCATCATCCTCCGCAGGGACTCCTCCTGCAGCGTGGGCAGCCCCCAGAAATGCACCAGCTGCTTGTGTCTCACGTTCATGTCTAGTGTATTCATAGCTGTGGGCGGCAGGCAGAGCAGGGAGCCGGCCCTGGGCTTGGGGGGCTTCTGGCCTGCGCAGATCTACCTGGGGAGGCGTATCCTCTCCCCCTCCCTGGCCACTCTCTGGGATCTCTTCACCAGGGCCGGCCTCACCCCCAGCCTGATCTCTAGGCACTTCCTCGCGAGGTGCCACTGGAGCTCGTCCCTCCGCTCAGCAGCAAGGCCATGGGTTCTGCTGTCTCCTGCCAAGCGGCTCCCTGCGGGTACGTCTGGCTGGCTGGGCCCCAGCCGGCTTTGCCCAACGCCCTTTTCTCCACCAGCCCCAGGAAGCTGCGGGCCAGCCGGAGGGGCAAAAGCAGCAAACAGCCGCAAGTACTCCTGGATCCTCCGGGGAAGGCCCCACCTCCGCTGCAGCGTCATCTTCCGGAGGTGACGCTCCAGGCGGCCTCTCGTGTCCCCATCCATGAGCGAAGGCTCTTTCCCCAGGACGAGGACGTGCAGCTCGGAGCATTGGCGGGCTGTGGTCAGCCGCAGCAGCGGGGGCGCCGGCACAAAGGCTCTGAGCGACCGTTCGATGAGTGCAGGGAAGCCCCATTCATGCTGCAGCCTCTTCTTCCTGACGTGCAGCTCCAGGGCCTCTCTGGCCTCCGGGCCCAGGAACAGAGCCTCCCGTGCCCAGAACTCAACTTCAGCCTCACGGGGTGGAACCGGCCCAGGAGGCGCACTGGGAACCATCCTGCTGAGGGACTGGGAGTAGAGAGTGCCCAGGCCCCACAGGGCCGTGAGATGTTTGTGCTGCACATTCAGCTCTAGGTGGCAGATGCCCTCTGGGTGCACGAAGGGCAGCAGGGGGCTCCGGGCTTTTGGGGCCCTGTCCCCAGCAGGGATCAGCTTGGGGAGGGGCAGCCGGGACACGAGATGCAGCCTTTGCCAAGAGTGTCTCACTGCAGCGGGGACGGCCCCCAGCCGGGTCTCCACACATTTCTTTGCCACGTGGATCTGCAGCCGCTCCTGAGCGTCACGTCCCAGGCTGAGCCACGGGTAGGGAGCAGCGACCACTCTCCTGGCTTTCCCCATGCCACGCTCCAGGTGCACGGTGCTCTTGTGCCAGGGCAGTAGGAAATGCCCCTCTGCATCCTTTTCTGTACAGCTGCGAGGCCTGAACTCCGCAGGGGCTGAGGCAGGCTGGAGCAGCCACACCGACTCCTGGATCCTTCTGGGAAGCCCCCAGCGCTGGTGCATGAGTCTTTTGTGGAGGCTGAGCTCCAGCTCTCGTCTGCTGCCCTCTCTGAGGAAGGACAGCTCGGGCTGGAGAACGGCCACGTCCCCGTCAGCTGGCGGAGGGGCCTTGGGCTGGCCGGGGCGGGGGGGAGCCGCCATCAGGCCCCGCATGGATTTCTGGATGATCAGAGGCGGCCCCCACTCGTGCTGCAGCCTCTTCTTCCTGATGTGCAGCTCCAGCTCCTCCCGGGCTCCCGGTAGGAGGAAGGGCAGCTCCTGCTCCGTGAACTCGGTCCCAGCTGCGTGGGAGCTGGCGGGCGGCAGGGCGGGCGAGGGGCCTGCGTGGAACAGCTTGGCCAGGGACTGTCGGTAGAGCGTGGGCAGCCCCCACCTGAAGCTCAGGTGCTTGTGGAGAAGGTTGAGCTCCAGGTGATCCGAGGCCACCTGCTCCAGGAAGAGCAGCTCCCGGGGCTGCAGCTCCAGGGATCTCTGGCCTGGCTGAATCAGCCGGGGCAAGGGGAGCTTTCCCACCCGGTGGGCGGCTTCCTGTGAGTGTTGGGCCCTGCGGGGTATCAGGCCCAGACGGATCTCTATGTTTTTCCTGGTCACATGTCTCTCCAGCAGCTGGTGGCACGTGTCCCGGCTGAGCTGCTGGCGCCATGCAGTTCCCAGGGGCCCAGCTAAGGAGACAGCCACCGCTGTGGGGCCCACGGGTGCCACCCTGGAGGGTGATTCTCTTGGAGCCCTTCTCGCTGACAGCCCCCTGAGTGGCCGGCTGGCCCTTCTGCCTTGCGTGTCTGGATGTGTCCCCGGAGCTGCGGTCGTGGGAGGCATGAAGCCCCGCAGGGACTCCGGCACCCTCCTGGGGAGCCCCCACCTCCTCTCGGCCACCCTCCGCCGGATGTGGGCTTCCAGCTCCCTCTTGGTGGCCAGAGGGATGGGAGGGGCCCCGCTGCTGACACAGAGCTCCATGGCTGCCGGCCGGTCGCTCCTCTTGGGCCTGGGGCGCGTGGGCGGGGGTGGCATGAAACACCTCAGCGATCGCCGCACCAGGCCCGGCAGGCCCCATTCGTGCTGCAGCTGCTTCCTCAGGACATGCCTCTCCAGCAGCTCCCGGCCCTCGGGGGCCATGAAGGGAGTCTCCAGGGGGGAGAACTCGATGGTCACACCCAGGGGCAGCAGGGGGGCGGGTGGCACGGGCGGGCAGGGCACCATCTTGGCCAGGGACTTTGCGTACAGGGTCGGGAGAGCCCAGAGGTACTGGATGTGCTTGTGCCTCACGTTGAGCTCCACGCTGCCCGCCTTGCAGCTGAGCAGGGGGCAGAGCCGGTGGCGGGCCAGGGGGGCCTTGCAGCCTAGGGGGATCAGTTTAGGCAGGAGCAGGTCTCTGCGCCCCAGGGCAGCTATTTTCTGAGAGCTCCTCAGCACGGCAGGCAGCGCGCTTAGTCTGATTTCCAAGCCCTTCCTGGCAATGTGCCCCTGCAGCTCCCGAGTGTCTCTGCAGCAGTGCGAGCCGGGTGCGGATTTGGACGCTCTGGCGGGGCCCTGGGAGGCCTGGGCTGGGGCTCTAGCTCTGAGGCCGGGTGTCTGGGCTGCCCTTGTCACTGGGCCTGGCCCCCTTGGAGCCCATTTCCCAGACGGCAGGGGGCCGAGCCGGGAGTGTGGAGGTGTGGCTGGCATCAGCAGCCTCAAGGACTCCTGGATCCTCCTGGGCAGCCCCCATCTCTTCAGATGCACCATCCTTTGCAGATGCCGCTCCAGCTCTGTCCTGGAGCCGACGCTCAGGAAGGGCAGGGCCTGTGGCATCGTCACCACCCTGCCTGCCCCCGAGGGTTTGCGTGCGATGGGTTTTGGTGCTGGGGGCATGAAGATCTTCAAAGCGCTCTGCAGGGTGCAGGACAGCCCCAGGGTGTGCTGCAGCCTCTTCACCTGGATGTGCCGCTCGAGACTCGCCCTGACGTCACGTTGGAGGAAGAGGGTCTCCGCTTCGGCCAATTCGAGCCTGCCAGCCACACGCAGGGCTCCAGGGCTGACCTGCACCAGGGGTCTCCCAGGCAGAGACATCGGAGCTTCCTCCGTGGCTCTGGGTGCTGTGCTTTCTCGGTCTCGCTGCCGTTTGGCCTCCTGCCCTGACATCCTGGTCCCGCCTGGGGACTTGGCCAGAAGCGGCACACAATTGGGGCAATGCGCCTGCCTCTGGGGAGCGGCCTGGGGGCTCCTTGCTCTGCCTCTGCGGAGGAAACTCCCGACTCAGCCACGTTCCGCTTGGCTTGGAGGGAAGGACTCGTGCTGGGCAGGAGCAGGGCTGGGGTACTCCTCATGCCTGGGAAGAAATGGCTCGTGCTGGCTCGATCCAGTTCTCAGCTCCCAAGCGAGTAGGAGCGGCTCATGCTGTAGAGAAGAGGAGCTCTGGGCCTGCTCTTGCCCGCGAAGGAGAGTCTCATCCCAGAGAGAGGAGCAGAAGAGACATTCGTCCTGCTCCGTGGAGGAGCCTTTGACTTGCTGTGGGTGGGGCAGCCCCTCCTCATCCTCCCTCCGTTTTCCGGCTGCCTGCCTGGTGCTCAGGAGGGGAGCGGGACTTGCTGGGTGGGAAGGGGCCCTGCGCGGGTGGGAGGACCTGGTCGCCTACACATGTCCTAGAGCGGCACCACTGCAGCACATCCAGGCCTCTCCACATGGATCTACCCAGCAGGTTTCTCCCTTTGGAGCGGGAGGTGGGAGCAGGAGGTGACCCTGGCCCGGCAGGGACCCATGCGCTGGCCCTGTCAGCGTACACCAGCCGCTCGGCTTGCTGGGCCGCCTCGTTGCACAGGGCACAATCTGAGTTGTCACACAGCAGCTGGCGGATGGAGCGGCGCCTGGCAGCTCGGCGAGCACGGCGTGGGGGGTCCCGGCACAGCCAGTCACGCGGCTGTTTCACCCGCTGCTTCTTTGCACCTAAAACAGAACAGCAGAGAGGGCTTCTGAGGAGAGATGGGGCCTGAACGTAGCGGGGGCCACGGGCACCCAAACAGTGACCCCACCCACCTGTACCTCCCCAACCCTGAATCCCCATTCCTGCACTGCTCCTAACCCCGAGGCCCTGCTCCGTGCCACTCCTTCTCCCAGCGCCCCGCCCGCCTGTGACCCATTCCTCCCGAGGCCTCGCCCCCACACCAAGCCCCGCTCCTCTGCCACTGCTTCCCTCCAAGAGCCTGCCCCCTGCTTGCTCTTTCTTCTCTGCACGCCCTGCCTCCTGTTGCTCGCCCTTACAGCCAGTCAAAAGTCAGTGGGCATGGCCCCCCGGCCCCCTCATTCCAGTGCCCTGGCCCCAGGCCACTCTGCGCTGCTGCTCCAGAACCAGGCATGCTGAGCTTGTGAGAGCCTGGAGCCCAATGAAACACTCCGCCAGCACCATGCCGGGCCCCCTCTCAAACACTGCCAGTGCTGTGAACCTGGCCACGGTGAAGTCCCAGCGCCGTGAACCCGGCCCGGGCATTGTGCCAGGGCCATGAATCTGGCCGGTGCGCTATCCCAGTACCAGAAACCCGGATGGCACATGGTCCTGGTGCAAATAACCCAGCCGGTGCCCCATCCTGCAGAAATGGGTCTCGCCAGTGTGCGGGATCCCAGGAAATCTCTCTGGCAAATGTCAGGGGCTGGCGGCACCTAGCAGCGTTGGCCTTGCAAGCCCTGGTACGATGCACAACAATGGAGTGCCAGGGGGCTACACCCCTATCCAAGACAGAGCAGACGGGGTGAAATTAAGACAAGATCTGCTGGGCAGTGGGCAGTGCCTCCTGCTGGCAAAGCTTCCCTGTTCTGGGAAGGGCAGGTAGCTCCCCCCAATGCTCACCATTAGCCTGCACAAAGCCCTGGAGGACATGGGGACAACCTGCCAGAGGGGACAGACAATCGGGTGTTTGCCTCCATTGCTGCAAAGCCCCCAGACGACGGTTCATTAGCAGCATGTCAGCTTATCCCGGCTCCAGTCAGCACCTTGGCTCCTGCTCCTATTCCCAGGGGCAGGCCAAGTCTGAGGGGCCTCATGTGGGACCCCTGGGCCAGGGTGGAGGGCTTGGGAGAAGCCCTGGGATTCTGAGCCAGGGAGCCGTCAGGGAACGTGAGGCAGGGCCTTACCTTCTCCCTCGTCCTCCGTCCCCCTCCACCGGAGCCTGCTGACCAGAAGAGCCTGCGGGAGCCAAGGAAGCGGCAGAGTTACGTGGTACCCAGACTGAGGCTGTGCAGTGCCAGCCTGGTGCCAGGGGTGCCCACGCTTCCCTCCACCTCCTGCAGCTGGAGAACTTCAGGCTCCTTCGGCCATGCCCCGGGCTCCCCATCCAAGTGTCATTGGAACAATCCTGGGTCCCCCACCCTCCAACATCGGGGCATCGCAACACCAGAGTGGGTGATTTCTGCCCCCAGTGTTATGAGTCGAATAGGGACCAGGCCCTTGGGCTTCACAATGTGCTCTGGCTTCCTCTTCTCTCCCTGTCTCCCATGGTTCCCACCTGCGAGCCCAGCTCCCCAACTGATCTGGGACCCAAGGCAGGATCCCCAACTGACCAAACCCAAAGATCTGTCCTGGATTCCCCCTTTCTCCCCCCACCTCTTGCCTGCCCTCTCCCTGGCCGGCTGGGAGGCCAGGGACCCAGGAAAGCTTGTGGCTTTGGGAGGGAGCTGGGAGGGTTTGTTGGTCAGCTTCCCCCAGCGGAGGGAAATAACTGGCCAGAGCTGGCTTAGTGCCAGGGGTGCCAGGAACCCTGGGACCACGAGGGAGAGCCCTGGCATTTCTAGCACTAGCTGGTGGTCGGGGCAGTAAGGAACAACCAATGAATGGAGCCACGAGCTCTGTCTGTGGCCCTGTCTCTCTCTGTGGATGTGCCCCACCAGCCCAACGGGGCCTGGTCAGAACAGGGGGCCTCGGGCGCTCCCACCCACCCACCCTCCCTTCCATGAGGCTGTGTTCAGGCAAGCTCTGCTGAGAGCGCAGGACGGCTTGGGGGTGGGGGGAGGGTCCTCCTACCATCCTGCTTCTCCAGGAGAAGCTGTGCTGAGTCACGATGGCCACCCAGATGACCAGGACCAGAAGGACGCAGGTGTACAACACCCAGGAGCTGTCAAAGCAGGCACAGAACCAGCTCTGCATGATCCCCACTCCCGCATCAAACATGCTGGGGAGGACGGTCTGGACGCGCACTGGGGGTGGAGACACTGCACTCCCTGCTACTGCTGTGGCTGGATCTCGCCTGAGGGGCTGTTTGTTCCAGTGACGCATCATAAAGGGCCAGGACCAGGCGGGTCCTGACATCACAAAGGGACTGCAGGCATCAGAGGTGGGCAAGACCCTGGCTCCCTGCAGCCCCTCCCCAGCACCCCTAAGTACCCCAGGTACTTAGAGACTGTACCTTAGAGACTGTATCCTTTTGGAATGGCATTCACCAGCATAACCCCTTGGAGAATGGCATTAAATTGGAGTAACACCACAGTGAATCAGGCAGGCGCTGTGAGGCTCTGGATGGGACTGGTCCCCAGACCGGGTGTCTGTCTGTCAACATCCACCGGCCAATGTCAGAAGACGTGATACTGAGCTAGATGGACCTTTGGTCTGACCCAATATGGCCGTTCTTATGAGCCACCATCTTCCACCCTGGCACTGTTCAATTCAGAGACAGGGAGAGGAAAATTTTCAGAAGAAAATCTGATAAGCAATTCTCTGCTCAGTATGACTAAGGATATCTCCATTTACTGTACACATTCACACAACATTGCCCATGCTTGCATTTTATCAGGAGATTCGCTACATTTGATGCAAAGCCTCAACTGCGGGAGTCACATGATTATATGAGACTCTCAGCTTCCATGACAACAATAAGTAAGTTTCTGGCATTCATGGTTGTTCAGAAAAGAAAAAATGTGACCCAAGTGCATCCTAAAGATTGAAAACCCAGAAGGTGAATAAACAGAATCCAAATTTATTATTTTTTTAATAATGGTTTTGGATCCAATCTCTCGATTTTGACTCTGGAGGGTCATAACACTGAAATTATATAGTACAAACTGTTCTGTTTGCAATGCATTTGTGACCTTTTGATAGCCCTCTTATTTTTCATGTAGAGTTTAAATAAATAAAAGTAAACTGAGTTGTGGAGTTTTATTTTTGATAAATCTGGGAATTAGAGCGACAGCCATGCCTGTATTATTATTAGACCTGGTCCAAATTTTCAAAAGAAATATTTTTGCTGAATTTGCTGACTGGGCCAAGACAACACAGCAAGTCAGTAGCAGAGCCTAGACCCAGGTCGCTTGACGACATGTCTGCTGATGCACAGCCTACATTGTGTAGCGTACAGGCAGACAGTGCACGCAGGTACCCCTTCATGGGCTACAAGTCTGCCTGACTCAACCTGCTAGGCGTTGCCATTGTCTTTGGCAGTACACTGTACTCTGGTCGGAGCAGGCAATATAAAACTCAGCGTAACATTTCTCGTCAGGTTTAGGTCACACCCATCTACTTTTTCTGGGTACTAGACCTGCATGTCGGGACATCATTAAACCGAGGCTATTTTTTAAGGTACATGCAGGCCCCCATAGGGGTGGGGTGGGGACAGGGCCTTGGGGAGAAGGAGCAATGTGGGGTGGGGAGTTCGGGGAGAAGGGACAGGATGAAGGCACAGCCTCGGGGAGAAGGGGCTGCATGGGGGCAAGGGAATGGGGAGATGAAGCGGGATGGGGGCAGGGCCTTGAGAATAAGGGGGCAGGGAATTGGGGAGAAGGGGTGGGGTGGAGGCAGGGCCTCAGAGAAAAGGGGCAGGGTGGAAGCAGGGCCTCGGGGAAAAGGGGCGGGATGGGGGCAGGTACTTGGGGCTTAGGGTGGTGTGGGGACAGGGCCACGGGGAGAAGGGGTTAGGTGGGGGCAGGGGCTCGGGGAGAAGGGGTGGGGTGGGGGCAGGGCCTCAGGGAGAAGTGTGCCAGGCTCAGATATAATGACATGGGCCTATATCTTCAAAGGGTGTTTAGGCAACTAAGATTTAGACCCTGGTCCTTGTGCCAATGGACTGGCAATGTAATTTCCAGCCTGGCACATGGCACGGGGCAGGGGCAAACAGCGGTGCATAGGAGATGGATAAAGAAGGACCAAGGTTACAGCCAGCTGGTTATTTACTGAGGTCCCCACTTCAGCAAAGTGCCTTGACTTCAGTGGAACTCGAAGAGCTTCAGTTGCTTAGCTGTAGTGAGCCCAGTGTGTGTGTATGGGGTGGGGAGGTAGGGATGGGGGGTTGGACTGGAAAAAATGCACCAGCTTCCTTGGGATATCAAGACAGGGCAGGGAAGATACAGTCATACGGGGGGTCTGTTCTCTAGTACTGTCCAGTGAGAACTGGGGCTCCCATGGGCTTCACTTAAAGGGACCTAAGGAGAATGATTCATGGATTCCAAGTCCAAGTCCATCGTGATCATCTAGTTTGACTCTCTGTACAGCACAGGCCAGAGACCAGCCCCACAATAGTTCCTAGAGCAGAGCTTTTAGAAAAAGCAGCCAATCGTGATTCAAAAATTGCCAAGTGATGGAGAATCCACCAACAGCCTGGGTAAATCTCTTAGGCAAGGATTTATTGAAAGGGATACTCTATATCCTAGACAAGAGACAAGGACAGACAGTGATAGGTGCAGGTAGGGACTGAAGAGAAACAGACAAAAGAAAGTCCCATTCAATTACATCCTATGAAGGCAGACATCTAAATATCGACAAAGTCTCTAAGTGCTTGTGTACAAATGCTAGAAGTCTAAATACTAAAATGGGTGAACTTGAATGTCTGGTATTAAATGAGGACATTGATATAACAGGCCTCACGGAAACGTGATGGACTGATGATAATGAATGGGACAGGGGAATACCAGGGCACAAAATGTAGAGGAATGACCGTGTAGGTCATGCTGGTGGGGGAGTGGCACTGTGTGTGAAAGAAAGAGACAGTTAAATATAGTAAAACTCTTAAAGGAATCAAACTGAACCATAGACTATGGATAGAAATTCCATACTTGGATAAGACTATAGCAGTAGGAATATATTACTGACCAGCTGACCAGGATGGTGACAGTGACTGTGAAATGCTCAGGGACATTAGAGAGGTTACAATAACAAAAAATCCCAATACTAATAGGGGATTGCAACTATCCCTGTATTGATTGGATACATGTCACCTCAGGACAGGATGCAGACAGAAAATTTTCTAGGCACCACTAATGACTGCTTCCTAGAGCAGCTAGTATTGGAATCCACCAGGCAATAGGAAATTCTTGATTTAGTCCTAAGTGGAGCACACGGTCTGGTCCAAGAGGTGAATATATCTACAGCACTTGGTAATAGTGACTATAATGTAATTAAATTTACCATCCTTGTAGGGAGGGAAATACCAACAAAGCTCACCACGGTAACGTTTAACTTCTGAAAGGGGAACTACATAAGAACGAGGTAGCTTGCTAACAGACGTTAAAAGGAAGAGTGAAGTGCCTGCAATCATAGAGTCATAGAATCTCAGGAGGTCATCTAGTCCAACCCCCTGCTCAAAGCAGGACCAAACCCAACTAAATCATCCCAGCCAGGGCTTTGTCAAGCCTGACCTCTAAGGAAGGAGATTCCACCACCTCCCTAGGTAACCCATTCCAGTTCTTCACCACCCTACTAGTGAAAAAGTTTTTCCTAATGTCCAACCTAAACCTCCCCCTCTGCAACTTGAGACCATTACTCCTTGTTCTGTCATCTTCTACCACTGAGAACAGTCTAGATCCATCCTCTTTGGAACCCCCTTTCAGGTAGTTGAAAGCAGCTATCAAATCCCCCCTCATTCTTCTCTTCTGCAGGCTAAACAATCTCAGTTCCCTCAGCCTTTCCTCATAAGTCATGTGCTCCAGCCCCCTAATCATTTTTGTTGCCCTCCGCTGGACTCTCTCCAATTTATCCACATCCTTCTTGTAGTGTGGGGCCCAAAACTGGACACAGTACTCCAAATGAGGCCTCACCAGTGCTGAATAGAGGGGAATGATCACGTCCCTCGATCTGCTGGAAATGCCCCTACTTATACAACCCAAAATGCCATCAGCCTTCTGGCAACAAGGGCACACTGTTGACTCATATTCAGCTTTTCGTCCACCGTAACCCCTAGGTCCTTTTCTGCAGAACTGCTGCCCAGCCATTCGGTCCCTGCAAGCTGCATGGAAATAATTTAACAACCTCATAACAACAAAAATGATTAGAACAGGAGTACTTGTGGCACCTATAACAGGGTGTTGGCTAGGAAAGAGAAGCCAGGCCCGTTAGCCCTGTTCAAGAGGAAAAAGGGTTAGTTGGGCTGGCTGAGGGGCCATGCTCTAATTACCAGAGTGGCTCCACCTGCAGGTCTGGGTAGCCAGCCTGCCCTATAAAGCTGGCTAAGAGACAGGAAGGGAGGGGAGAGACAGGAAAGGGGGGGGGGGGTGTCTAGATCCCTGCTGGTTGGGAGGTTAGTAGTCTCCCAGAGTGTTGGTCTCTGTAAATACTTGTAAATAATAGGTGGTGGGAACAGGCACAAACAATAAAAGGACACGAGTGCTGCACCTCGGTTGGTCTCTGGGTGTTTTTGGTGCCTAGACTGGTGTTACATGTGGGGACTCATCCAGGATTTGATGCCAGTGACTGTGGTTGGTGACCCTGGAGATGGAAGAGACCCTAAAATGGCTGGTGAAGCAGCAGGAGGAGATGAAGCAGACCTTGGTCAATCTCCAGTTGGCCCAACAGACCGAGAAGCAGGCCTTCCTGACCTTACAGGTGGAACAACAACGGAGCCTGCAGGATTTTATCAGGGAGCAGACCTGAGCTCCTCCCTGCTCAGAGCCGCATGGTAAGGGGGCGGGGCTGCGAGCTCCGGTCCCGCCGGTGCCATGCCACGGCAGCACTGTCCAGGGGCCAGGGTAGCTTCTGGATGCGGTGTGCTAAGGCTCTGAGAGAGAGGAGAGGCGGGGGTAACCCAAAAGTGGCCCTGGACAGAGCTAAAGCAGCGTGGCTCGGGCGGGGCCTGAGCTCCTCCCCACTCGGATCTGCGTGGTAAGGGGGCGGGGCCTGTGCTCCTCCCCACTCGGAGCTGCGTGGTAAGGGGGCAGGGCTGCGAGCTCATGCCCCACTGGAGCCATGCCACCTCAGCGCTGTCCAGGGCCGCTCCTGGACGTGGTGCGCTGAGCCCCCGGGAGACGGGGGAGGTGGGGGTAAGTAGCATGGCAGGGGGACCAGGGGGGTTGGATAAGGGGCAGGGAGTCCTGAGGACAGTCAGGGGACAGGTAGGGGGCAGAGGTTCTGGGGAGGCAGTCAGAAAATGGGGGTTGGATTGTGGGCATTCTGGGGGTCTGTCAGGACTTGGTGGGGGGGCTAATAGGGGTCTGGGCAGTCAGGGGACAGGGAACGGGGGGGTTGGTGGGAGGTGGGGTCCTGGGGTGGTGGTTGGGGGGTCTTGGGGAGGTGGTGAGGGGACAAGGTGCAGGATGGGTTGGGGATTCTGAGGGGGGCAGTTGGGGGGCAGGAAGTAGATGGGGTCAGATAGGGGGCAGGGCCAGGCTGTTTGGGAAGGCACAGCCTTCCCTACCCTAAAGCTCATTCAGCAGTTTGAGCTTGCAGACAGCTATTTAACACAAAGAGCCAAGCTGTTATCTTTTCCATGGGGGAGGATCACATGAGAAGAGCAATATCCGACACTACCTACCTCCTTCCCAACCCTACCAAGGGAGACCCCCCTCCCCTGCATTCCCCAAGTCTCCAGAGGAGTTAATTTAGTGGTTCTCACACTTTTGTACTGGTGACCCCTTTCACATAGCAAACCTCTGCATGTGGCCCCCCCCTTATAAATTAAAAACACTTTTTTATATATTTAACACTATTATAAATGCTGGAGGCAAAGCGGGGTTTGAGGTGGAGGCTGACAGCTCGCAACCCCCAGTAATAACCTCGTGACCCCCTGAGGGGTCCCGACCCCCAGTTTGAGAACCCCTGGGTTATTTTATATTAATAACATTTTATCAAAGTATTAATTAAATGTTAACTTGCTAACTTGAGACCACGGGCGGAGACATTATGTAACCTTTTAACCACTGGCTAATGTGCTATCTTGTCTTGCTGCAAAACCTATCCCGGGGTGTGGAACTACCTACCCTGTTATTTCCTCCCGCCCATGGAAAATCTATATATTCTATTGTAATCAATTGATTGGCAGTGTCTCTGAGCCTAATAAGCAAGGTGACACTCCGCCAGCGCTGTGTGTAATAAACTCCTATGCTTGCCCTCTACAGAATTGGCACTCTCAGTTGGGTCCCACCACAGCCAGCATCGTTATGGAGCCAGGGCAGGGCTGTGCATTTCAGCTGTCTCACACCAACCCAGCAGCCTGTGGAACCACCCATTCTTAGTGCTGTTCCTCCCCCATCTCCCACCTACCCACATTCTGGTTTGCTGCACACAGTAGCTGTGTCTTGTCTTAATGTGACTTACAAGCCCCTTCGGGCAGGGTCTGTTTCTCCTTCAGTGTTTGTGAAGGGCCCAGCACAAGGGGCCCTGAACTGGAGCGGGGCCTCTGGATTTTTCCACAACACAAATAATGATCAAAAATAATCAACACACTAATCCAGCCAAATGAGGGCCTCCCCCTCCCTTTGCCTTAGCTACAGATGAAGGTCAAACCACGCTTGGCAGGTACAGAGCGTTAGTAACTTGAATGCAGGTGAACATGGCGTCCCTGTTGCCCTTGTCAGGAGAATTCATTCAGTCTCATCAGTGCTTAAAACCCTGGTGCTCCGCACTGGAGAAATACCCCGATTAGCCAGATGAGCAGGCAGGGAGTCCAGCTGTGGGAATCCAAGTGCCCTCCAGCTGCTGCAGTCCTGGAAAGTCTGACTCAGCCTGGAACATAAGATTTCAATTCCACTTAGGAGACACTGGGAGAAAGTGAAGCAAGAGGCAGAGAACAAATCCAATGCAAACACTAATCCAGTCTCTATCCTGCTCATAGCTCCCCCACACTCTTGTTCCCTGGCAGCTTTGGGGTGAGGCCTCTGTCCCCAGGCAGGACCTCAACTGTACTCTATTCACAGGAGTATTCTGTTGGTGTTGCTTTTTCTAAGTCTGTTCCCCCGAAGCCACCCTAGTGACTGTGATGAGTTGGCAGGTTTCTGAGTGGGAGCAGAAGTGGAGTCCCGGAGTTCACACCTCACAGGAGTGGAGAGCTCCAGCTAGTTCTAAAACGTGTATGGTGAAGGCACAGGCTTCCTCTTCCAGCCTAACCTCTGCATCCCACCCAATGAACAGCCCCTGCCAGAGCAGGAGTCCATTTCCCTCTTTGTGTGACGGAGAGATCGTGGTTATGGCAGGGAAGTCAGGATGCCTGGGTTCTGTCTATCATCCTGCCACTCAATCTGTGTGTGACCTCGGTCAAATAACGTCTCCCTGTGCCTCAGTTTACCTATCTGTTTAATGTGGCATGGTCATAATGACTTTCCTTTACTAGGTGTTTTGAACATTCTTCAGTGAATGGTTCTGCACAGTATGATGATAATTACTGGTGAGAATTACTCTGATCCCTTAGTAACAGCACCGTGTGCCTGCAGAAAATGCATCTGTCTCCCCTCAGGCATCTTTCTATAGATCTGTCTGTCTACTATCTACCCATCCCACCTGGGACTTTACAGGGAGTTTTAAACATTATCATTTGTTTTCTTACTAATCAACTACAATTTTAAATATACACAAATGCACAGAGCAGCCAATTCCTCTCTGACTCAGCTCAGAGCCCAAGAGTTCTTATCTCCCTTTGGGAAGGTCCCTTAATTACTGTTTACTCCCAAAGCTGGATAAAGAACACAGAAGCCTAGACAGGCTTCTCTCCAGCCTGTTTACATTCAAATGCTTGCTTACCTGCTAGAGGCTGAGTTGAACCTCCCTGGAATTGCACAGAGCTATATTAGAAATGGTGCACATCACTGTGTCAGCTTTTGGTGTGGGATACTGCTGCAGATGCTGGAGTGAGAGAGGTGTGGGACACGGCTACCTGAGGGGGATTCCCAGGGAAGACGTGTCTGTCTCAGAATTCACAGGTACCCACTTCTTGCTGAGGAGATCACCTGCTCGACAAACCCAGTGCAACGTGGACGTGATGGGACAGAGAATAGGTCTGTGGTCCTTTCCGCTCTGCACAGCCATTAAACATCCAAGGGCCCTTGCCACAGTGGATGAGTTTGCTTCAGTATCATGGGTTAAAATGTCCCTCTTTGCTGTACCCTCCTGGGCTGATGGCCTCCAGCCCCAAGGTGGCTGCATGTCAGTGCCACAGTAGATTCTTCAGGATGAAAATGGTTAGTAGATGTAGAATGCAAGGCCAAATTCTGAGGCCATGGCCTACTGTTTACTCAAGCCCCACTGAGGCAAAACTGCCATTGGAGTAAGAACTGTGTAAAGACCTCAGGAGCCAGCTGTGTGTTAATGCAGAGACACTTTCACCTTGTCATCCTCTTCCATTTCAGGGCTCTGGTTCTTAACGGGGGAGCGGTAGCTGTTAGAATTGTTCCAGTGAGGAGCCCAAGCAGCTCCATGGAGATAAAAGTCAGCTAAGAATGTTTCAGCATGGGCAACACATCTTTTCTCCTAGCTTCATTTGAGAAGTCGGCTCAAATGTTATGCTGGAAACTCAAAAAAACAATTCAGCCAGAAGCAGACACCTGGTATGTGTTGCAAACACTTTCTTAAAGCAGGCACCGTGGCTTAGCTGGCTAAAGCACCAGCTAAGCACAGGAGATCCTCGGTTCAATCCCCGGTGGTGCTGTGTTGTATGGCTTTGGGGGAGGGATAGCTCAGTGATTTGAGCATTGGCCTGCCAAACCCAGGGTGGTGAGTTCAATCGTTGAAGGGGGCCATTTAGGCGTCTGGGGATTGGTCCTGCTTTTGAGCAGGGTGTTGGACTAGACAACCTCCTGAGGTCCCCTCTAACTCTGATATTCTGTGTGAAATTTCAGTCCAAATGCTTAAAGTTTGGCAAATTTATAAGCAACTGAAAATGAGGTCTCCTAATTGAAGGTGTCAGACAGCCTTAACCAACAGTGGTGCCACCAGCACCACCTACAATGGCCAATCCATTAGTGAATCCTTTGTGTTTGACTAAGGTCTGGTCTACACTGGCATTTTACATCATAGAATCCTACAGCCACAGGGTGAAAAGGAACTGCAAGGGTCAGCTCATCTAACCTCTGCCAAGATGCGGGATTTGTTGTGTCTAAGCCATCCAGGACAGATGACTGTCCAGCCTCCTTTAGAAAACCTGCAGTAAAGGAGCCTCCATGATTTCCCGAGGCGTCTGTTCCATTGGCTTCCTGTTCCTACATTTAGGCAGTTTATCCTGAAATTTAATCTAAATCTGCTATCAGGGGCAGCTCCAGGCACCAGCACTCCAAGCGCGTGCCTGGTGCAGCAAGCCACGGGGTGGGTGGCCTGACGGTCGCCGTGAGGGCAGCAATCAGGCAGCCTTCGGTGGCATGCCTGCGGGAGGTCTGCCGGTCCCACGGCTTTGGGGGTAATTCGGCGGCAGGGACCATGGAACCTCCCAGGTACACCGCCAAAATACACAGAGCCGCCCCTGTCTGCTATGCTGTAGTTTGAACCCAGTGCCTCTTGTCCTGCCCTATGTGGCAAGAATGAACAACTTTTCTTCATCTTTTTTTATTTCAGAGCGGTAGCTGTGTTAGTCTGTATCAGCAAAAACAACGAGGAGTCGTTGTGGTGCCTTAGAGATGAACAAATGTATTTGGGCATAAACTAAAACCCACTTCATCAGATGCATAGAGCGAAAAATACAGTAAGCAGAATAGCACATGAAAAGATGGGAGTTACCTTACAAGTGCGGGGTCAGTAGTAACGAGCCAATTCAATTAAGGTGGATGTGACGTATTCTCAGCAATTGACAAGAAGGGGTGAATACCAGACCGAGGCCTTTTGTAGTGCTAACGAGGCCAATGCAATCAAGGTGGCCCATTTCCAACAGTTGACAAGAAGGTGTGAGTATCAGTAGAGGGAAAAATTATTTTTTGTAGTAACCCATCCACTCCCAGTCATTATTCATGCCTAATTTGATGGCATCCAGTTTGCAAATTAATTCCAGTTCTGCAGTTTCTCGTTGGAGTCTGTTTTAATTTTTTTTGTTAAAAAATTGCCAGTTTTAAGTCTGCCATTGAGTGTCCAGAGAGATTGAAGTGTTCTCCTACTGGTTTTTGAATGTTACAATTCTTGATGTCTGATTTTTGTCCATTTATTCTTTTGCATAGAGACTGTCCAGTTTGGCCAGTGTACATGGCAGAGAGGCATTGCTGGCACATGATGGCATATATCACATTGGTAGATGTGTAGGTGAACGAGCCCCTAATGGTGTGGCTGATGCGGTTAGGTCCTATGATGGTTTCCCTTGAATAGATATGTGGACAGAGTTGGCAATGGGTTTTTTTTTGCAGGGATTGTTTCCTGAGTTAGTGTTTTTTTTGTGTGGTGTGTAATTGCTGGTGAGTATTTGATTCAGGTTTGGAGGCTGTCTGTAAGCGAGGACTGGCCTTTCCCGCAAGGTATGTGAGAGTGAGGGATCGTCCTTCAGCATTGGTTGAAGATCCTTGATGATGCGCTGGAGAGGTTTTAGTTGGGGGCTGTAGGTGACAGCTAGTGGCGTTGTGTTACTTTCTTTGTTGGGCCTATTGTGTAGTAGGTGACTTCTGGATACCTTTCTGGCTCTGTCAATCTGTTTCTTCACTTCCCCAGGTGGGTATTGTAGTTTTAAGAATGTTTAATAGAGATCCTATAGGTGTTTATCTCTGTCTGAGGGATTGGAGCAAATGCGGTTGTATCTTAGGGCTTAGCTGTAGACAATGGATCGTGTGGTGTGTCCTGGATGTAAGCTGGAGGCATGTAGGTAAGTATAGCAGTCAGCAGGTTTCCGGTATAGGGTGGTGTTTATGTGACCATCGCTTATTTGCACTATAGTGTCCAGGAAGTGGATCTCTTGTGTGGACTGGTCCAGGCTGAGGTTGGTGGTGGGGTGGAAATTGTTGAAATCCTGGAAGACTGCTGCCATGTCCCCCTCAGTCTCCTCTTTCCCAAACTAAACATACCCACTTCCTTTAGCCTTCACTCATATGGCTTGAATTCTCTCCCTTTCATCAAGTTTGTCGCTTGCCTCTGGTCATTTCCAGTTTCTCTACGTCCTTCCTATACACTGGTGACCAAATTAGACACAGTTCTCCAGCTGAGGCCGAACCAGCTCCCAGTGCAGCGGCACTATCACCTCCTTTGACTTGCATGCTATGCCTCTGTTATTGCATCCAAAAATTACATTTGCTTTTTTTTTTTGCAAAAGCAAAAAAATCCACACACCTGAGAGTTGTAGCTATATCAACCTAACCCCTATATAGTTGGCATGGGGTCAGCGGAAGATATTTTTCAATCCACTTAGCTACCACCTCTTGGAGAGGTGGATTACCTACACCATTACATAAGAACATAAGAATGGCCGTACTGGGTCAGACCAAAGGTCCATCTAGCCCAGTATGTGTCTACCAACAGTGGCCAATGCCAGGTGCCCCAGAGGGAGTGAACCTAACAGGCAATGATCAAGTGATCTCTCTCCTGCCATCCATCTCCATCCTCTGACGAACAGAGGCTTGCCTTAAGACTCTCCTCAAGGTGGTTTTTTTGCAGCGCTCAAACTGAGGAGTTTCTGCACACACAGTGGCTTGGCAGCATGTACACGTCTGCAGTTTGAGCGCAAAAAGCTGCTTTATCGTGCAGAAACTTACCAGTGTAGACAAGCCCTACATACCAAGATAAAAATAAACATTGATGTGACTTTTGTTCAGCTCTGGTGATGTTTGAAAGGGAGGTCCAGTGTGGAGGTGGTCTACAATGATGGTTGAAAAACAAGACAGGCTCTTTTACACTCAGCTTAGTGCAGCATGTGTTTTTTGGGAAGACTTAAGTCTTCAGGATTTCTGTACCCCAAGTCACATAGCCTTCACTTGTAAACAATGTTGGGTTGGAAAATGCTGCTGAAAACCACATCATGTTACAGACACCAAACAAATGAGTGGAATGGGAAAGGGTCTATCAAAAAATGTCAAAAAACAAAACAAAACAAAAACTTATACATCATAACCCTCCCTTTGCTTGAAATAAATATACAAGCGAGGCAGTTCTACCTCACCCTTTCTGTGTAGTTGTACTCTTTAGAACTTGTTCAACTGCAAAGTGTGCCAGTTTATATAGCGCAGCTTCTGCTGCAAGATCCTCTTGCCACCAGCTGTTATCGTAATTCACAATCATAATTGGGAGGTGAGCTATTTTGACAAATTTAGCACAAAAATCAATTTGTAAGCAGAAAAATAGGCTATCTGTAACTGTTGGGTAGGTTATGAACAAGTTTCAGCCTAGGAATTGTTTATGAACTGTAGTTTGTAGATTCACCATCGTGTGCTAGGTCTGCTTGATCACATAGTATTGTTTCTGTTCCCTGATTGGAGGAGAATGTATGTAACAAAGAGGGAGAATCTGTGATTAAGTCACTGAACCTTTGATCTTCTCTGGAGAGGACAGAAGCAGCTTACATGGTTGGCAGAATTATGGCATTTGGAATCTTTTTCTTTCCTGGACACGTGAATCACACCTTGTTTTATACATCACTGCTAGAAAAACCAGGCAATTCTACACCATGCAATCTGATTTTAAAGTTAAGTTTGTCATTACATTCACACAACAACTGTAAGTTGCACATGTACATGCAATCCTAGCAATCAAGAGTGAGGTTAAAGCTTTGACTAGCTATTTAATGATTGTGTGTGCTGGCTGTGACTATAATTGGTTATATTGTCCTAACTCCAGGAGAACAGTTACATGTCCTTGTCCATAGTAAAGTGAGTAATCATGTAGGTAAAATGTATGATAAGACCACACAAAATAGCAAGCTGAATATAAACTTTGCCCTTACTTTCAGTCAGTTCAGTTAATGTTTGAAAGGAGGGTCCATTGCAGAGGTTTTCTAATTCTTTGAGATGAGGTGGAAGATTAGCTTGCAGTAAAGGCAGATCAATTAATGATGGTGATTGTGAAATCCTTCAGTGCACCCTGACTGTATGTCTACACACTGCAACTAGACACTGGAAGCTGGCCTATGCAAGCTGACTCAGGCTCACAGGGCTCGGGAAAAAGGGCTGTTTAATTGTAGCGTAGATGTTCGTGCTTGGGCTGCAGCCTGAGCTCTAGAACTCTCTCACCTCACAGGGTCCTAGAATCTGAGCCTCACGGTATGGCTACACTTGAGAGTTGCAGCGCTGGGAGTTACAGCACTGGTCGTACAGCTGTGTAGGGAAAGCGCTGCAGTGTGGCCACATTTGCAGCGCTGTTGGGAGTGATGCATTATGGGCAGCTATCCCAGCGTTCAAGTGGCAGCAACGTGCTTTTCAAAAGAGGGGGGTGGGGTGCAATGTGACAGGGACCGGGGGAGAGAGAGAGTGGATTTTTGGAGCTGACACTGTGTATCAGCTCCCTGCCTTGCAAAATCAGAAAATTTTCCCAACCCCTTACTCTTAATTGCAAACAGCCTGCAGACCAGATAAGCAGCTGCTCCAACGGACTCCCTTTCTCTCCCTCCCCCTGCTGTTTCTCTCGTCAAGCAAACACTCTTCCCCGTGCCTGCCTCATTCACAGCAAGGTAGTGGGTTTATCTCATTTGATTGTTCAGTCAGTTACAGATTGATCACGGCAAACAGGAGCTGTGTTTGTTTTTTAGATAAGCAGCTCCTGGAGCCCCGAGTTCACAACAAAACAAAGAGAGGCAGCATAACAAAACAAAGGGAGTAATTTAGTTAAAAGCATTCTGGGATATATCCTTATACCCAGTGATGAGCTGCCAAAATATTAACAACCGGTTCCCTCCTCCTCCCCCACCGGGACTCCTGCCCCATCCAACCCCCCCCCAAGTTCCTTGACAGCCCTTCCCCCAGACCCGTGCCCTATCCACCTCCCTTCCCTGTCCCCTGACTGCCCCTTGCCACCCCATCCAACCCCTTCTGTCATTCCTGATGGCACCCCGGGACCCCTACACCCCATCCAACCACCCCTTCTCTCTGTCCCCTGACTGACCCTGGAATCCCTACCCCTAACTGCCCCCCACCGCCCCATCCAACCCCTGCTCCTTTCTGACTGCCCCCGGGAACCCTTACATCCCCGTTCAATCCCCCTGTTCCCTGCCCTCTTACCGCTCCAACACTAATCCACCCCCCCAATTCCCCTGCCCTCTTCCAACACCCGCTCCCTGCCCCCTTACCACGCTGCCTGGAAGTGGGGGCCGGGCTGGGCTGGGACCAGAGCCACCCAGCCGACGTCAGTGCCGGACCCGGGGGCCGGACCCAGGAGTCGCGCTGCCCGGCCAGACCCGGGGGCCGGACCCTGGAGCCCCGCCGCCCCCGGGGGCCGGACCCGGGGGCCGGGCAGGAGCCGCGCCGCCCGGCCGGACCTGGGGGCCGGGCAGGAGCTGCGCCGCCCGGCCGGACCCGGGGGCCGGGCAGGAGCTGCGCCACCTGGCCGGACCCGGGGGCCGGGCAGGAGCCGCGCCGCGCTGCCTGGCGAGGTCGCAGCTGGACCCAGGGGGCAGGAGCCGCGCCGCCCGGCCCCAGGGTCCGGCCACGACCTCGCCGGGTAGCACAGCGCCTGGAGCCCTCCTCCCGCTGGCGCCCCCACCCCCTGGCCCCAGCTCACCTGGTGGAAGCCTTCTCAGCCCTCCCAGGCTTCCCGCGCGAACAGCTGATTCGTGGGAAGCTGGGGAGGGGGAGGAGAAGCCGGAGGAGCTTCCGAAGAGGAGGCAGAGGCGGAGTAAGGTGAGCTGGGGCCGGGGGAAGGGCAGGGAGCTGCTAGAGCTTTTGTTAAATTTAAAAGCCCTTTTGGAACTAGTTGTTCCTCCAGGAACAACCGGTTCTAAAGGGGCTTCTAAATTTAACAACAGGTTCTCGCGAACCGGTGTGAACCGGCTGCAGCTCACCACTGCTTATACCCTGGAGGCCAATAACAGCACTGGTGTGTGGCCACACTTTACGACCAGCGCTGCAATGCTTATACCCCAAGCAGACCCAGGTGTACGGCCAGCGCTGCAGCCAGGGAGTTGCAGCGCTGGATGTGCCCTGCAGGTGTGGACAGTTACTAATTGCAGCGCTGGAAAGCCTCCACCAGCGCTGCAAATCTCAAGTGTAGCCATACCCTCAGTGTGCTTTCAGTATTCAAAGAGCAGAATACCACACAGAGGAGCACATACATCCTGCTGCCACAGCATGGAGGAGCAGGCTTGGGGCTGACCCTCTGAACAATATCATTGACTTCCTGAAATCTCTATAGAAAGAGCTAGTCAATTTCCCCCAGGTGACAAGTTAGGAGAACAAGCCTCCTATTCAGTCCCCTGAAAACACCAAGAGTTAGTGAAAATCCAGTCAGCCTTAAAATAAATAAATAAATAAAAGTGCATGTGAGGAAACAGATGCTGAACTAGGTTAGCAGCCCATGGTACCTCACTCACACCAAAGATATCACCCGCTTATTCAAATATGATCAAACACTCAGCTGAGATTTTCTTATCATCTGATATGCACAAATTCAAAGTTGTAGTTTCTACAGTAATTACTTTGAAACAGTGTGTATGCAAACAATAATAAAAAAAATTGAAGGCAGCAAAATACTATATAGTCTAAGGGCTTGTCTACACTTACCGGGGGATCGACGAGTAGCGATCAATGCATTGGCAGCTGATTTAGCGGGTCTAGTTAAGACCTGCTAAATTGACCGCAGATCGCTCTCCCGTCGACTCCTGTACTCCACCAGATCGAGAAGCTTAGGGGGAGTTGATGGGAGAGTGTCTCCTGTCAACATCGCATAGTGTGGACCCCACGGTAAGTAGGTCTAAGATACATCAGTTTGAATTACGCTATTCACATAACTCATATTGTGTATCTTAGATTGGATTTCCCCTGTAGTGTAGACAAGGCCTAAGAGAGTTACAGATGGTCTGGAAACATAACATTGGCATTCCAAACTTACTTCTTAACTTAGTTTTTGCATTTAATTGTAGAATGCTGTTGTAATTCAGTATATAAATTTCCAAGCTTTCAATAGTGCTAGCTAGGCACACTCTCCCTTCAATTCAGAGCAAATTTCAGAATGCAATTGTCATCTGTCTGGGATTAAAACAAGCGACTCTAGTATTTACTAGAATACCACTTTGAGTAACAAAGGAAAAATGGTTACCTACCTTTTGTAACTGTTGTTCTTCGAGATGTATTACTCGTGTCCATTCCATTCTAGGTATGTGCGCGCCCAGGTGCACAGTTGTTGGAGACTTTTGCCTTAGTGGTATCCGTAGGGTCAGCTGTGCGCCCCATTGAGTGCTGTGCTCACTCGTCAGTATATTAGGCGCCGCCGACCCTATGCCTTTTCAGTTCCTTCTTGCTGGCAACTCCGACAGAGGGGTAGGAGGGCAGGGAATGGACATGGGCAACACATCTCACAGAACAGTTACAAAAGATAGGTAACTGTTTTTCTACGAGTGCTTGCTCATGTTGATTCCATTCTAGGTGACTCACAAGCAGTATCCGAGGTGGGCTCAGAATTCAGTTTGGTGGCTTGTAGTACTGCTTTACTGAAGCCAGCATCATCCAGGGCCTGCTGGGTAAGTGCATAGTGGGATGGGAATGTATGGACAGATGACCAGGTGGCTGCCCTACTGATTTCCTGGATAGGCACTTGGGCCAGAAAGGCTGCCAAAGAGGCCTGCGTCCTGGTTGAGTGGGCAGTTACAATCCCCGGGGGTTGCACCTTCACCTGATCACAGCAGTAGTGAATGCCAGTGGTGATCCAAGAAGAATTCTTTGTGCAGACACTGGGCAACCTTTCATCCTATCAGCTGCATCGATTTGCAGAATGGCTTGGTCCTTTCAATGCAGAAGGCTAGTGCCCACCTGACGTCAAGGGAATACAGCCTATACTCCTCCTCTGACATATGCAGCTTTGGAAAAAAGACAGGTAAGAAAGTGTCCTGGCTTGTATGAAACAGAGGCCACCTTGGGCAGGAAGGCTTGGTGTGGCCTCAGCTGGACGTTGTCTTTGTAAAAGACCGCATAGAGCGGTTCCGAGGTGAGTGCCCTAATCTCGGCGACACGGTGGACAGATGTTATTGCGACCAGGACACGACCTTCCAGGACAGGTGAAGGAGAGAGCAGGAAGCCAGAGGCTTGAAGTGGGGACCCAGGAGCTGCGACAGTACCAGATTCAGGTCCCATGGAGGGAACGGGGTCCTTGATGTGCGGGTAAAGGCGCTTAAGGCCCTTGAGGAACCTGACCATGATATCCGGGGCAAAAACTGACCTACCCTCAAGTGGTGGATGGAAGGCCAATATAGCTGCCAAATGGACCTTGATAGATGAAGGGACAGGCCTTGGGAGCTTGAGATGCAGAAGGTAGTCCAGGATTAACTGCAGTGATGTTGCTCAGGCCGAATGCCTTTATCTGACCTCCAGCAGTCAAACTGTTTCCATTTGGCAAGGTAGGTTGCTTTGGTGGAGGGCTTTCTGCTGTCCAACAGGACCTGTTGGACTTTGGCGGAACACTGCCACTCCTATGCATTCAACCATGCAGCAGCCAAACCGTCAGTTGCAGTGCCTCCAGGTTCAGATGCAAAAGACTGCCGTGGTTTTTTGACAGCAGGTCTGGTCAGAGCGGCAGCTGTAATGGAGCAGCCACCTCCAGCAGGGTGCTGAACCAGTGCTGGCACGGCCAAGCCAGTGCTATGAGGATCACCTTCACTCTGTCCTGCTTGATCTTCATGAGGACTCTCAATTAACGGAACTGGGGAGGAAGGTGTAAAACAGACCCCCCGACCATGGGAGCAGAAAAGCGTCTGACAGGGAGCCCCTGTTGATTCCCCGAATCGAGCAGAAAACGTGGTACTTCCTGTTCTGTCTAGATGCAAACAAGTCCACCTGGGGAGTTCCCCACTTGTGGAAGATGAAGCTGACCCCTTCCAGATGGAGGACCACTCAAGGTGAGATGAGAAGGTCCTGCTGAGGTGATCGGCCAAAGCGTTCTTGGTCACAGGGAGGTGAGTGGTCACGAGATGGATGTCATGCTGCAGACAGATGTCCCAGAGCCTGAAGGCTTCCTGGCAAAGGGAAGACAATCTGTGCCGCCTTGCTTGTTGATATAGAACATAGTTGCTGTGATGTCCATTAGGACTTGGACTGCTTTGCCTACTACGTGAGGTAGGAAGGCTTGGCAGGTCAGGAGAACCACTCTGAGTTGATATGGAGGGAGCGGTCATAAATTGGACCAATGACCTTGCGTGCTGAGATTGCCCAGGTGGGCTCCCCCACCCCAGCTCCAACACATTGCCCAGGTGGGCTCCCCCACCCCATTGGAGACAAGCGTCACCGAGGGGGAAGGAGTGGCAAAGGGGACTTCTGCCAACACTGATGTAGGATCCTGCCACCAGGTGAGTGACGACAGTATGCACTTCGGAATCCAGACCATCCAGTCCATGCCGTGTCTGTTGGGGATGTAGACTGATGCCAGTCACGCCTGCAGGGGCCTGAGGTGGAGCCAAACATGCCGGACCATGTAAATGCAGGCCACCATGTGTCCCAACAAGTACCCGGGAGAGGGCTGCATATCCTGCAGTCCAAGCCCTGGAGCTGCCGCAGTGGGAAGAGGCGCCTCTCCTCCAGCCCAGTTGCTGCTGCAGTGACAGAGCTGCAGGGAGTCCTCTCTCCCCGCCGTAGCCCCAGAGCACCCTCCTGCACCCCAAAGCCCTCATCCGTGGCCCCACCCCAGAGCTCTCACCCCCAGCCGGAGTCCTAACACTCCTGCACCCCAACTCTCTGTCCCAGCCCAGAGCCCCTCATCCCCAGCCCCACCCCAGAGCCTGCACCCCCAGCTGGAGCCCTCACACCCCTTCCTTCTGCCCCAGTCCTGAGCACACTCCGAACCCCTCAGCCCCACCCCCACCACATGAATTTTGTTATGTGCACTGATATGAAAGTGATGTGTCACACACCACCTCCATTTTGTTGCACATAACAAAATTCATAGAATCATAGAATATCAGAGTTGGAAGGGACCTCAGGAGGTCATCTAGTCCAACCCCCTGCTCAAAGCAGGACCAATCCCCAACTAAATCATCCCAGCCAGGGCTTTGTCAATCCTGACCTTAAAAATCTCTAAGGAAGGATATTCCACCACCTTCCTAGGTAACCCATTCCAGTGCTTCACCGCCCTCCAAGTGAAAACGTTTTTTCTAATATCCAACCTAAACCTCCTTCACTGCACACTCCTTGTTCTATCATCTGGTACCACTGAGAATAGTCTAGATCCATCCTCTTTGGAAGCCCCTTTCAGGTAATTGAAAGCAGCTATCAAATCCCCCCTCATTCTTCTCTTCTGCAGACTAAATAATTCCAGTTCCCTCAGCCTCTCCTCAGAAGTCATGTGCACCAGCCCCCTAATCATTTTTGTTGCCCTCTGCTGGACTCTTTCCAATTTTTCCACATCCTTCTTGTAGTGTGGGGCCCAAAATTGGACACAGTACTCCACATGAGGCCTCACCAGTGCCCAATAGAGGGGAATGATCACGTCCCTCGATCTGCTAGCAGTGCTCCTACTTATACGGCCCAAAATGCCGTTAACCTTCTTGGCAACAAGGGCACACTGTTGATTCATATCCAGCTTCTCGTCCACTGTAACACCTAGGTCCTTTTCTGCAGAACTGCTGCCTAGCCACTCGGTCCCTAGTCTGTACCAAGAAGGAAGAATCCCATGCACTAAGTGCTGGACTCTGCATTTGTCTTTGTTGAACCTCAAATTTCTTTTGGCTCAATCCTCTAATTTGTCTAGGTCCCTCTGTATCCTATCCCACCCCTCCAGCGTATCTACCACTCCCCCCAATTTAGTGTCATCTGCAAACTTGCTGAGGGTGCAATCCATGCCATCCTCCAGATCATTAATGAAGATATTGAACAAAACTGGCTCCAGGACCAAACCTTAGGGCATTCTGCTTGATACCGGCTGCCAACTAACCATCAAGCCATTGATCACTACTCGTAGAGCCTTATGGTCCATTTCTCCAGCCCATACTTCTTTAAGTGGCTGGCAAAAATACTGTAGGAGACCATATCAAAAGCTTTGCTAAAGTCAAGGAATAACACGTTCACTGCTTTCCCCTCATCCACAGAGCCAGTTATCTCATCATAGAAGGCAATTAGGTTCATCAGGCATGACTTGCCCTTGGTGAATCCATGCTGACCTTTCCTGATCACTTTCCTCTCCTCGAAGTGCTTCAAAATTGATTCCTTGAGGACCTGTTCCATGATTTTTCCAGGGACTGAGGTGAGGCTGACTGGCCTGTAGTCCCCCCCAGATCCTCCTTCTGCCCTTTCTTAAAGATGGGCACTACATTAACCTTTTTCCAGTCATCCGGGACCTCGCCCAATCACCATGAGTTTTCAAAGATAATGGCCAATGGCTCTGCAATCACATCCACCAACTCCTTTAGCACCCTCGGATGCAGTGCACCTGGCCCCATGGATTTGTGCTCATCCAGTTTATATCCATCCATGACAGTACTCCCGTCATGTGAGTAATCCCACTAAGTCTCTGTTATTCCAATCACATCATAATTCCTTGACTGAGCCAGGACTTCCAGTTCTCCCTGCTCGTTTCCCAGGCTTCTTGCATTTGTGTATAGGCACTTAAGATAACTCGCTGATCGTCCCGCTTTCTCAGTATGAGTCAGGAATTCTTCCCTCTTGTTCTCTCCTGCTCTTGCTTCCTCCTGGTATCCCACTTCCTCTCTTACCTCAAGGCTTTGGTCTCCTTCACCCGGTGAACCTAGTTTAAAGCCCTCCTCACTAGGTTGGCCAGCCTGCTTGCGAAGATGCTCCTCCCGCTCTTTGTTAGTGGAGCCCATCTCTGCCTAGCAATCCTTCTTGGAACACCATCCCATTGTCAAAGAATTCAAAGCCTTCTCTCCAAATCAAATCTTCCACGATTTGACAGTCTCTACCCAGGGAGGATGGACGAGAACACCACTTGTGCCTCAAACTCCTTTATCCTTCTTCCCAAAGCCGCAGGCTGCAGTGATGCGCTCAAGGTTATTCTTGGCAGTATCATTGGTGCCCACGTGAAGAAGCAGGAAGGGCTTGATGAGTCCGGCAGTCTCTCTGTCACATTGGGAATCCTAGCTCCTGGTAAGCAGCACACTTCTCGGTTTTCCGGGGCAGGACGGCAGATAGATGACTCAGTCCCCCTTAGGAGGGAGTCCCCGGCCACCACCACCTGCCTCCTTCTGTTGGGAGTGGTGGTCGTGGAACCCCCATCCCTAGGACAGTGCATCTCATGCCTTCCAATCGGTTCAGTCTCCTTCTGCTCATTTCCTTCAGATGTATCATCTAGTCCACTCTCTGCATTAGTACCCGTGGAGAGAAAATGAAAATGGTTGCTTATCTGTATCTGCATTGCTGGTACATGGATGCTCCTCTTTCTTCTTCTAGAGGTCACATGCTGACAATTGTCTTCACCGTCCTTCTGTCCCCACTGCACAGTCTGCTCTGACTCTTCAGAATGTTGTCCCTGCAGAAGCGTATCCTGATGTCTGTGCAAGAAATCTTCATTTTCTCTTATGCAACGCAGGGTTGCTACTTGTTTCTCCAGTTCTTGAACCTTCTCTTCCAATATGGAGACCAGCTTGCACTTTGTACAGACAAAGTTGCTTCTGTCCTGTGGAAGAAAGACCAACATGGCACATCCTCTGCAGGTCACAACAGCTTGATCGCTCACCATCCATATCCCCTTCCTTCTAAGAGCTTCCTCAGCTGTTGCAGTAACTACTCAGAGAAGCCTCAGTGGACTCTCCCCAGATGAACATGAAAACATGAAAAGCCTCAGTGGGCTCTCCCCAGATGAACTCCCAGTCAAACTCCCTCTGTTAGCTGCTCTGCTGTTCGCCGCTCAGCTGGTTCGCAGCTTGCTGCCTTGTTATAACAGTCAGGCCCACCTGGAACAAAGCACTCCCAATTCACACTTTTCAAACAATCAAGCACATGGTCAAACTGACAAACCGTCCCCACAACAGACACTCAGATACTCACCACCAATACAGCCCTGCCTAATGCAGCACTTAGAGTAGCTCCTCTTGGACAGATCCCAGTCAAACTCCCTCTGTTAGCCTCTCTGCTGTTAGCCACTCAGCTGGTTCATTTCACACCTGGGTGGGAAAAATTAGAGGGAACGCTGCCCCACAGGTTCCAATATGGCCACTGATTGGGCCACTGTCTCTGCTGCCATGTGGTCACTGCAGTGCCACACCTGTCTCACGAGTCAGCAGCAAATCTACCCTTCTTGGTGAGGTGCTAAACTCCCGTTCCAACTCGGACTGCTGTCCTTCCAGCGACCAGGGAGGAGCCGTCGAGGCCTGAGTCTGCCAAATGACTTTGGTCAGTGACCGGTGAGGGAGGGCGAGGAATGACGCCTGCCCAGTGAACGGTACCAGGGTGAAGGGGATCGGTGCTGTGACAAGGAGCGGCCCTGCCTGGGTGGGGACAGACATCTGGGCGACCATCTGGGCAAAAGCAACCTGGGCCATGGTGATCTGTGATGGGAAGCTCCCTGGTACCGGTGGTGTGGGGACTGATTCCTCAACTCCAGTGTCCCATGTCTTGTACATGGAATGTGCATTAGGACCTGGGCATTCTAGCTGGAGACCTAGGGTAAAGTGCCGGGGTCTGAGGCCATGGAGATGGAGATCTGTGGCTGTGGTCTGATGATTGAGGGTGCTCCACTGCCCTAAGAGGCTGTCCCATGATCGGCATGCCTTAGATGTTGGGGTCTTAGCCGAGTCTGCCTCCTGGTGCAGCGCCTGCAGTGCCAGTCGGCCTACTTGTTTTCTTTAGCCGCCAGGCCCACTTCAGACAACAAAGGCCCTGGGAGAGACCTGGGTCCCCTTCCACTCTCCAGAGTTGGATCCCTGGTCAGGCTGGGGTGGGGGGGTCTGACCTTTGCGGTACCCCTGTGAAGTCCCGGGGCAGGCACATGGCCTGACATCAGTTCTTTGCCTCAGACCCCTTTTCCTTCCGGTGTCTGGGGTGGGGTGGGAAATCATCTTTTTTTTCCACTTCTTAGGCACTGGTGCTGGCGGTGCACTCCACACCAAAGCTGAAGTGCTCGGGCTGGGGTCTGTGTGGGAGAGCTCTGATGCAGGACAAAGCGCAGCCTCCATAAGGAGGGCCCTCAAGTGGATATCCCACTCCTTTTGGGTTCTAGGTCAAAAGTTTTTACAGATTTGACACTTGTCTTTTCTATGGGACTCCCCCAAACATGTAAAGCAGCTGTCGTGGAGGTCACTGATAGGCATCGGCCTGCTGCATGACGAACATGGTTTGAAGCCCGGACAGCAGGGCATGCTTTGCTCCAGGACGAAGTCCCAGCCGAGATTCTAACTACCAACTAACCTAACACTTAACTTAAAATACCTACAAACTGTGCACAAAGAAGATAAAGGTTGTAAAGAACTGCTAATGCTCTTGCGATCTGCAAGACAAGGTTCTCCAACCAATCGTCACCGACGGTAAGAAGAGGGTGTAGGGTCAGCAACGCTTAATATACTGACACGAGTGTGGCACTCCAGGCGGCACCACAGCTGACTCTACCGATACAGCTAAGGCAAAAGTCTCTGACAACTGTGCACGTGGGCATGCACACACCTAGAATGGAATCAACATGAGTAAGAACTTGAAGAAAAGTGGTTAGGGATGCAATTATAGATCCTTTCTCAGTTTGTAAAAGAGGAATCACTATGACGTGTTGCGCTTCTTTTATGATTAACTGATCTAGGTGTGGTTTAATGAACTAGAATATGGCATAAAACTGTGCCTTCTTCAGAGCTTTTATATCATGGGTGGCCAACCTATGGCTCTGGAGCCACATGTGGCTCTTCAGAAGTTAATATGTGGCTCCTTGATAGATACCGACTCCGGGGCTGGAGCTACAGGCACTAGATTTCCAGTGTGCTGGGGGTGCTCACTGCTCAACCCCTGGCTCTGCCACAGGTCCTGCCCCCACTCCACCCCTTCCCACCCCCTTCCCTGAGCCTGCAGTGCCCTCACTTCTCCCCCCTCATCCCCAGAGCCTCCTGCACGCCACAAAACAGCTGATCGGGAGGTGCGGGAAGGAGGGGGAGGCGCTGATTGGTGGGGCTGCTGGTGGGCTGCTAACATATTACTGTGGCTCTTTGGCAATGTACATTGTTAAATTCTGGCTCCTTCTCAGGCTCAGGTTGTCCATCCCTGTTTTATATCATACTGTAGTCCTGTTTTTGTTTGATCCATTTGGCACAGTGGACATCAGTTGATACTACTTTATTTTCAAAATCTATCTACTAGGCCTGATTGTTTTCTCCCACAAGTTTTATACAGGTGTAAGTCAATTGTACATACAAGGACTAACACTGTTGAATTCAATTGTGAGATTAGAACCAGGACTATTCTGTCTGATGAGCATCTCAAAAGATCATTGATTTCCTCAGAGGGAAGTAATTTAAATCCCATGCAATCTGTTGGTTCTTCTCCTTAGCATCTCTCTCAACTGATTAGTACCTGTTTCCTTAAATCAAGGTATCTCTAAATAAAGCTCTTGTTAGGAACCATAGCCCTGTGTCAGTCTTTTCCTGTAAATACAAGAAACGAGCAAATTCATTATACTACTATTTCACTAAAATAAATACAAAGCAAATCTGAAGACATACATTTTTGACTGGTTGATGGCATTTTCAGTAGTTTTCCTGCTGCATTACAACCATCTCAACATTCTGCAGTGCGAAGTAGAACTGATGGCAATATCATATGACTAAGTCAGTCACTGAAAGGCAGACCTTTTCTGTCTATAAAGGAGCAATAGATAGAATCCGTTCCTCTGATGCCTGCCAGGACTGCTTCTTGAAATGACTGCTAGTAATCATAAGTCTCTTAATGCTGCCCTCTACTGATGTATTTGGGCTATTGATTTAAAAATTCAGTTTTGTTTAAAAAATATGTATTTTGTTTTAGGAGGGAGGTTTGTTTGTTTTTAAACATCACAATAAATCAAAGACGTGAAAAATGTTTTTTTTTAAACTTTATTTTCAAATTCAAACCCTTTGCTGAGCAATGGGCACTGTCTCGATTCTGGAGATTTGAAAAGGGGATCAATGGGGATATGTTTTATTTATTTGATTCTTGTTATGTATCACCGTCTTGCTTCCATCCTATTGATTCCCTGGGAATCTGAAATGATGGTTGTTTGGCAGAACACATAGAAGCAATGTCTGCGTCAGGGAATACAGCAGAGAGATTTTAAAACATTGTAAACCGTGTGTGTGTTGCTTAATACTTCATCTGTTCAGTAGCCTGACTGCATTCTGCTTTGTACTGTGATCCTGTCAGCTAGACAGACTAAGGATGCCAGGTCCAACTCATTAAGGAATTCAGTCCCTTTCAAAGAATATCTAGGTATGACAGAAAGTGGTAGTGGTGGACCAACCAATATTGTCTTCTATAGACCCGCCTAGTTTATTGTAGCCACACTGTCTTCTCCATACGAGACTGGAGTTTATCCTATTACTAAGATAAATGCAGCTGGAGTAGAGAAATGTTTTCTTCATAGTGAAAACTACTAGAGCTCCATTGCTAGGATAAACATTTGTGCACTGTCACACAAACCCAAACTGAATCCAGTTTTAGAAACTGAGGAGAGTGCCACCAAAGAGGAAAAAATCTGAGCATGACCTGAGCAATTTGTTTGCTAAATGTGTGCTGCTATGAAAATACTAGTAACGTGAACTACTGCAAATAGGTACTTAAAAAACAAAACAGTGGGAGGTAAGGCCCACCATGAGTTTCCTTGAAAGACATGTTGTGTTGGGGGGGAGGGGAGAGGAGAAACACCCCACCCAGGAATGGATTTTTAAAAAAAGGGGGAAATCCCATACATCTTTCTAAACATTTGTGTTATCGATGCTGAAATTACTTACCTCACCCTTTCCTGAAATTCTTTGGGGGAAAATACACCACTCCCACCATTAAAATGAAAACGAAGGAACAAATTCACCAAAGCCACAGTGGTATCTTCACAAAAGGAGCTCTGCTACAATTTTTTTTGCCTGTAAGCAATTCCCTGGAAAGAGTCCTGTTCCCAACCCATCCTCACCAAAATCCATTCTGTAATCTTCCCTGACAAACCCTTCAGTGTTTCCATCATCCAGCCTCCACCTCAGTACCTCTACATCCAACAGTATCTCAGAATCTTCTCTAAGCGGCAGCTGTTTCTCACAGCAGTAGTGATGGCCAGTGTTTTCTTGTGAGCTCTAGCTGTGGGATGGGTAGTTGAGGAAGGCGTTCTTTTCGATTCTTTAGGAAGTAGATCTGCTTTGGCACTAGATGTCTCTTACTCCTCATGTGCTATCAGCATACACTTCACATGAGGCTAGCTTTAAATTCAAGTGGCACTTAGCTACATGATTCGTTGGGATTTACCACAAAAATAAACTGACTGGGGGTGGAAATGCTCTTTAAGAACTTCAGTCTTCTGCAGCACAAGTGCAGCCAAGCTGCATGCATTTTCCATTTAACCACAACAATCCATTTGCATTAGTTTCAAGCCTCTCTTTTCACGGAAGATGACTAGACTTACCGTGGGTTCAAGCGACCTTCTGAGGACTGGATACACTTGCTCTACAGGCAGATTCAATGCGGCACAGAATGATCAAGTCACATCCAAGAATCTGGCCAAGTTTTAGATTTATGCTGTATAGAAAAGGTACTTTCTGATGTCCCAAGTTCCTGACGATGCATCAAGGACTCTTTTGCTAGAAGATCTTAATAGAAACCTTCAGGAGTACTTTATTCAAGCACATCTGTTCTGAGAATTAGCCAAGTGCTTTACTGTTATAGCCTGGCATCTGTTTGAAAACTAGTTATAAGTAACTATATCTAAATGATGTACATTGTACTGAGTAAGAATTAAGTGTAATTTAAGCTTTGTGATTTTTATAAGCCATTCGTTACTAAACGTGAATGAACTTTACATTTTATATTTACACACTGAGAAATCCTCCCTTGCCTTGCTAAAAAGGGATAATTTAAAAGGTGTTAAAGCTTAACGCATTTAATCCTTTTAAAATCATACACAGGAGGTAAAAATTCTTTCCCAAGTAGGGAAGAGATATGGCAAGACTAGAAAGTATGATAAGATTAAGCTGTTATTTACAGATACTGATGAGTAGCCATCAGATGTGCTGAAACAGCGTCTGCAAAACTTAAGCTTTTGTTTATAAATGTATAGGCTAGAAACGCAAAGAAAATTTTCTCAAATGGCTTGTCTTCACTGCAGTGTTACCTCACGGTATAACTAGAGTTGCCTCTAACCCAACTCCCAGCTACATACACAAATCTCTAGCTTGAGTTATCTGGTGTTTTAAATTTGAGCTAGATGGTCTGCCATGGGCGGTGGGTAGATGCATAAGTACTACTGAAGCATGAGCTTATAATGCAGTAGGGACATAGCTACAGTCTTCAGCTGTAACTCTGAGTTGTTAATCAAATCACTCTGTGTAACCTGAGTTGTTTTTGTAGCATGGCTGCTCTCAAAATTTAGTAATTTAGCAAACTGCTGAAGTCAAGGCTTAAGTGTTAAAAGACCCAACACATAAGAGAAGCACCATGGCTTCGGTGAGTTGGTTAGTGAAAAAGGGTAGAAAGAGAGGGACATTGCTCATGGACCATGGAGGCATGGCAGGTGTACCACTTACTTCTCAAGTGTGGACGATGAGCCAAAGCTAGTTTGGGAAGTTGACATAATGACTACCTGAACACTTGTTCCTGTAGGTTATTCTGCTTTTCTTTAGCAAATTTAAGTAACTTAACTTGTGATGTGTCTTTAACTCTACAGTATAACTAACCAACCCCAATTAACAACCAATTATTTTGTTTGATTGCTAAACTTCAGAAATAAACCAACATACGGGAACTAGCTTTTTTATTTATGGTAGTGGGGGAAAAAACACCTTTCAGTATCATGAGTGGTGTGTGTCTAGTACAACTAAGATAACTAAAACTAATAAAGACAATTATTTGATAGACTATAAAAACAATAAAAGCTCCCTGCTCTTTTGTGTCAACAGGTTAGTTTTCTAAAATGTCTATTCATAGCTTGTGCTAGTGTTCCATCTCCATAAACTGTGCTCAAAATAAAGAACATTATGATGATTATTTGGCTGGTGTGCTGTTTAAGGTTTTATTAAAGCTTTGTTAAAAGTTTTGATGCAAGTCATCCTAACCTCCCCACATACACACCTCTATAATATAGGCATTAAAAAATATAACAAGTAGGGTTTCTTAAACTCAAGAACTCATATGAAAGCGTTTTAAATGATAATAAAACCAGGTTTCACTGAAGAAAGAATGTAGACGTATTGCATAGGTTTAGTTAAATAGTAATGAGTAAGTACTAAGAGTGATCTTTCTTTCCCTTGTTGCGACTGGAGTGGGGACGAGGAGTCTATAACCCCTTCCACCTGCCTTACAAAGTACTAGATCTGGATTTGATGGTAAGGTTTATTGCTCCTCAAAATATTTGTATTTCACTGCCAATTAAGCACCTTTACATAGTCTTTCCCACATGATTTTAGAATATATAAAACTGCTTGTCTTTCCTATAGTTCTGAAAATTAGTATCTTGTACTTTCAGATAGTCGAAAAGCATTGATTTATAGCACTGCTGCTTCAATAATCGAGTAAGAATGCTAGCCTACATTGTTCCCTTGGCTTAGCAGTGTTTAAAATTATAATTGTTTGGTATTTATCTTATGGTAATGTCCAGAGGCCTCAATCAGGACTGGGGCCTCTTTGAACTTGATACTATTAATATATTTTTGCAGATATGGTCCCTACTTTATTGACATTGGTCATACTAGTGTAATTCTCAATCCAAGAATGAACGACCAGCAGCAACTCATGTTCATTTGAATGAAAAAAAACAACAACTCTCTCTGCTGGTACTGTGCCCCCAACACAATAGCAAGGCATTAGTTCAGTACTGTTTCCAAGGCAAAACAAGAATTCCTGATTCACTAAAACTGATTCTTATCCCCATTTTTACTTTCAGAGAGCACATCAATATCCTCAAGGCAGGAAGAAAATATCATTCACCCTGGAGCCTAGGAATGTGTCTTCTGACATTAAAGCTCTGAGGCATAAACATGTAAACTAATTCAGTATTGTGTTTCTGTAAGAGGTAAACACCTCATCACCAAAAAAAAGAGTAAGTATAACACAAAGTGAAGGGAAAAGGAATAATTTATTAGAGATTTAACAAGCGGACTAATATACATTTTTCATATATCTGTCTTGTGATAGGCTACAATGTGTTTAAAAGCATTTGGAACCTTTAAGAATGAAGAGAATTAAGTCTTGTTTTAAAAACATTTGAAATGCTACTACGCACTGTTCAATAGTCCTGTTGATCACATTGCATCTTCCTGTGGCTTGGTAACACTTGAAAGAGATGGAACACAAAAGGAACCTGGAACATTATAAAGGCATGTTAAAAGTATAAATGACTGGAAAATTACTGTGTTCAGTTGTCAGAAGCTTAACTGGAAAGTTGAAAAATCTTAAGATATAGAAAATTAGTAAATCATGTCTGAGCCAGCTAAATTTGGCTTACTACATACAGCATGTATTAGTTTATAAAGTTAAAAAAAAGTAAGGTTAATCACAGAATGCTGTAATACAACCCCCACAAGAAAATTATAGATTAGTAGCCGTAAAACACTACCAGAAAGTGGGAAACAAAGGTAGCAATGAATAAAGTTTAGCTTCAGTCTTCATTACTTCATTATGAGACATTGCTAGATTTTCTGTTCTCTATTCTAAAAAAAGGAAAAAGTTACGAGAGAAACTAAGTGCAGGTTGCGTCCCATAAACTGGGACACAAGCTGTCATTAAATGAATGTATTACTTAAAAAGACAACATCAAGGATTGTTTTCTGCTTATAACCACCCCATCAAAACTGAAACATTCTAACACACAGTGTGGTGTTGCTATTTTTTTAAAAAAGGAACATTAGCTGATATAAGGCAGCATCGCTCCACTGAAGTCAATGGAACAAGGCCAATTTACACCAGTTCAGGATCTGGCCCATAAAATAAAGAATTATATGGATTTAGAGAAGGAACAGGGAGGAAAGGTCACATTTTGAGACTAGAAACATTCATGGTGTCCCTCTAAGTAAGTGACCTGATTCACTAACTTCCTCCCTGAAAAAGTCCCCTTTATAATTTTAAAGTATCTTACTTATTTGAACAGAGATTTACAAAATTGTAAAAAGAGTATAAATTCCTCCCCGCACCTACACTAAAAGAGAACTTGGAGGTATTTGAGTGCTATGGAAAACATTGCACAAAAAAAGGATACAACAAGAAAGGATACACTCTGCATGACAGTATTACTGCAGTATTTACGCAGGAATGTTTCTAAAGAAGAACAGCAGAATGTGGTTTAATTTTACTTGATTCTCAGTATTGCATTTATACAACTTTATTACCTATTACGAGATTGTTCGATAAAATATAGCTGTTTTGATCCCTTATCTGCAAATTGGTGCACACGAGCTCTCACTAATGATGACTACACTCCCATAAGCAAGTGAGACTCTTAACAAATTGAGGAACTATTAGGAAAATCCCAGCATTTACTGTCCCATTCAGTCAGTGGTCTGCATTTTATATAAGGTTCTGTTTTTCCATCAGCTCCATTTTTTTATTTTTTTAAATTATGCTTCCATCCAATGCAGTCTTTTAAGCTACTTTTCTCCCTGAAGCCAGTAACCTTTGCGACATTAGCTTCTTCACTGCTCTCTCATATAGCTGGCATTTTATTTATATCAGAACTGGGCACCCAACCGTTCACGAAAATATTAGTTAGCGAAGGGAAAGGGAATTCCAGCCAATGAAAAGTCAAAACTATATATTTTTCATCTTCTGGGAAAGCACGTGCATTACAGCAGTGGTTCTCAAAGCCGGTCCGCCGCTTGCTCAGAGAAAGCCCGTGGCAGGCCGGACCGGTTTATTTACCTGCCGCATCCGCAGGTTTGGCTGCGGTTTGCCGTTCCAGGCCAATGGGGGCTGCGGGAAGGGCGGCCAGCATATCCCTCGGCCCGCGCCGCTTACCGCAGCCCCCACTGGCCTAGAGTGGGCACCATGATCAGCCGAACCTGCGGACGCGGCAAGTAAACAAACCGGCTCGGCCCGCCAGGGGCTTTCCCTGAACAAGCGGCGGACCGGCTTTGAGAACCACTGTATTATAGTATCTTCATAAAGGAGAAAGTAGCAATACTTAGAATAATTACTGTCCATTAAATTTAGCTATTTTCACTGTTTAATAAATAATTTGACACTAATAAAGTGCCATATAAAGTGACACTTAAGTAGTATGAGTGTATCAATTTACATTTGCTGGGTATACAATTCACATTTTACAGTATTTTTATTTTACTTGATTTACAAAATTTACTTATAAACCTGAATCTTCAGATTTCATACCATAGAAACCACTATTTTGCATCAAAAGCTAGTGTACATTAAGTCATTTTGGCTCTTGGCAACCACAGAAGAAAATATATTCAAATAAAATTAGGGTTCATGTTTGTTATTCTTTAGCAAAAGCAAAGTAATTCAAAGTTAAACGAACTTAGCCCTCCACTGCGCCACTTTGCCTGAGTTCTGTAGTGACCAATTGTACACACAACGGTGTTACGTATTCCATGATATTTAAGATACAAAAGGATGGGTTTAAATGAAGGTGTTTTGACTAACTCAGTTTATTAGAGACTTTTAATTTGCTATCTGCAAATCTAATCCTTTTACATTGTAAATAAAGGCCAGGCAAGTATGACAGCTGACTCCAAAATAGTAACTCTGAATTGACTGTTAAAAACATGATTAGTGATCAAATGAAGGTCTAGTCGTTTCTGTTTATATAACTTCAATGCCAATTGAAACTAGTAGTTAGTGTAGTCAGAAACTAGACTAGGTGACTTCTTTTTTTACAAGGAACAAACTGGGAAGCCTAGAATGTCTTCAACCAATGTAAGAAAATACTTGTGAACAGCATTTGTTTTTAATTTGATAAAAATCAAACTGCTAACTTTGCCAAATGGAACCAAAGCTTATTCAAAAGTAGACTACACACCACCTCAATATTGCACAAGACAGAAGTTTCAGAGGGAATCTTACCAACAATTAAAAAACATTAGAAATACCGCTAAAAGCAATATATAGGTTAGATAGCATGGCCTCCAGTGGACACATCTACAAGAAAAATGTCTATTTTAATAAATACTTAATTAGCGACAGCAATGCTGAGCATCTCAAAACAATTTTAAGAAAATGTGCTGTTATTTTTCCATCAGAAACAGCAACTTTGAAATTAACTTCATTTCAACTAACAATGACCAATAGACAAAAAATTTAAACATAAGAACTTTTTGGAGGCATTTTCTCAGATAAGCTCAAATTAAGACCTCATCTATACTAGGAAATAGGAACATGTTTTCAAACTAACACGATGTTAAATATGCTTTTGTTGGCAGTGTGGACAGATATCTTACAAGCAGCAAACACATTTTTTAATCACAACTATCCATGTCCACAAAAAGGGAAAATCTTGTTTAACATCACATTAGCTAAAACATTTTCTAACACCATGCTATTTCCTAGACAAACAAGGCTTAAAGGGACCTGCAATGATGCACAGATCCCACTGACTAAACACAGGGTCACCAAAGCAAAGACTCATTGGGAGATGCAGCAAGGAAACTGAAGTACTATTTATGGGGTTATAGCAATGAAGCAGTAATTACTTCTGGGGCCGATAGCCCTGCTGGAGTATGATCCTGAGGTGTTAGACTGGCAGTATCCTACTCTCTCCTATGTGCCACAATCCCTTAAAGTTAACTTTAGGGTCAATGGTTTGAGGATTGAATGTCAACACACATCATTGCTACAATTGAGGACTGGGATGTAGACTCTGATTCTAAAAGGGAGAAGTGAAACGTTAACACAGGTCAAAACTGACAGCCTCCTTGCACACTGGCTTCCTGATACATTTCCTTCGTAGACTTCCCCCTTCCCCCCCATGTGCTCAAATAATGGACTGGTTTCTGTTTTGTTTTTTTTTAAAAGTCTGAACGTTCTCTTTCCTTTCTCACTAAATCTACTTACCTTTAGCATTGTTCTATCTTTTTCTTTTCTCTTCTTTGGAATCCTGTTTTGGTCTAGCGGATCGTGCAAATTGCTAAGGTTTTGTTAAGGACTACAAGGCCAAATATAAGTGACAATTGTTAGCAGGAAACCAGAATCATTTACTAGAGAAATAATAATTTCACTAGAAGGTAAACAAAACTTTGAAGAATGAATGTTTGGAATATATACGTAACATACATGTACTCAATCCAACTTTCTCTCTTACTCCAGTCACATGAAGCTACACTTACCCTTTCTTCAAATCAGATGGAACTATTTCAACATCACAGCACTTATTTGTAGTTAAAAAGTAGATTATTTTCTGTGTGATCCATGATTTAATTGGCATATATTAACTAAAAAAACACCTCTGAATTTAAACTTGTTACATCACATGATTTTTTTTTTAACTTGAATACAAACTTTGGGAAGGAACAACTTGTTGATCCGTAAGGAGAGTTTAAGAGTGAGTCAGAATCTTCCACAATAATGCCTCTGATTCTGCAAACACTTACACACTTGCGTAACTTTAGTCAATGGGACTACTTATGTGAGGGACGTAGAATATGCATAAGTGTTTGCAGGACAAAGACATAAGTGATTTTATTTTAAATCTTAAAGTCATACATACACATTTATTCTTCTGTCTCAGAATGAAAGTCTAACCCATAAAGTTTTAAATGATCATTGAAGCAAATGTGAATTAAGTGATTATTACATTGTCTGTAATTTTAATAAGAAATACCTATTCTTTTCTATAGTCATTTATGAAAGAGAGTGAGTTTACAAGAACAGGAAGCAAGAATCTCAGGAACTGACCTAAATTTAAAGGCACTAAAATGAAAATGTTCAGAAAAGGATACAACTACCATGGGCTTTTCAAACAAAACATATCCATTTACTTCTTTTAAGGCTTTGGTAGCTGATTTTTCATTAGGAAGGCCAATGAAAGCCTGTCCTTTCATGCGACCTTCTTTCATCAAACGTATGTCAAACCTGGAAATAAAATTGGGAAACGGATGAAAGGTTTAAATTTTACCCCATCTCCACCACAGTTTACAATAGGAATAAATTTCACATACTGCAAGTTGAGGAGCGAATGGAAGTGGCAGTGATGCCTATATTCTGGTACAGGCAGGGTTGTCATTAGACAGTGATGTATTTTTCCAGGCAAACTTACTAGCCACTTGTCAAAAATCATCATTAGAAGGCAGGACAGCAAGTTGCTGTACTACTGCAACAAATACCACATACACAACCAAACATTTAACAGATGCATAAGCACCTAGGACTTCAATCATTACAATGCTGTACACTTTGGCCAGTCCAGCGACATC
Organism: Mauremys mutica; assembly: GCF_020497125.1. Taxonomy (NCBI): domain Eukaryota; kingdom Metazoa; phylum Chordata; order Testudines; family Geoemydidae; genus Mauremys; species Mauremys mutica. The sequence continues at coordinate 40,118,919 of NC_059079.1, read as the reverse complement.
AGGAACTGGGATTCGGCTCTGTGTTCTAAAGGCACAGTGCAGGGTCTTTAGACCCAAATGTACCACTCCACTCAGTAGGTGGCAGTTGTGTGCACACCAAGTAAATTATAAATGTTGCATTAAAAGAAACCATCCAGTCCTTCCCCACTGTTATGCGGTAGGTGTCAAAAAATATTCTGTTAATAGGTACACCACTTCCAGATTAAATACTTAATAACTGTATACAAAAATTTTCTACTCTCCCCTAACAATTAACATTTTCAGGCCAAAATGATTTTCTCCCCCCAAAATTAGAAGCAGTCAAAAGGGGCTCAAAATGACTGCAACTTCAACTGTAGTTTTCACTATTGCTGTAAAAGTTAGTGCAGTTTAATTTTTACCAATAATTGGAATAACTTACATAATTCGTTCAGTTTCTGATTGAAAGTCAACATATCTTCCAAAAATAAACTTGAGATCCTGAAATTAAAATGGTTGTGTAAGGAAAGACAGCAAACAAAGAAAAACAACAGAACATTTTCATAAATCCTTACTCACCTTTTCTTGAACTTGTTTTGACAAATTCTTCACATAAATCCTGCAGTTTGGATCACCTGGCTCATAGTTTTTGAAAATGGAAAGTTTTTCCATTTCTTGACCACAACAGAAAGATGGGGAAAAATAATCAATATGCATGTTATATGACTTAATAAATCTGCATTTCACTGCTTTTTAAAACCTCATTTAAAAAAATTATACACTAACAAAAACAAATATCTTACAACATAAATAGTAAATTATAGACTATGTAATAGTAATGTAACTTAATTTAAAACAAAATTTCAGTAATTTTAAAATATTGATTTGTATATGTTAAAATAGAATCTAAACTAGAGAAAATACCTCCTCTAGAAAGTCTGCCTTTTTCCAATTCCCTTCTAGAAACAAATTCTGATGGTATTTCATCATCATCATCATCTTCTTCTTCTGTGTCCTCTTTATCATTAGAGCTAGGAGCTGGGAAGATCTTTCCAAATCCTGCATTAGTTATTTCTTCTGAAGTTGCATAAAGATCTGAAAGTTGAATACAACATTGTACTCAATGTTTGTAAGAGTTGATTCACATTCCAAAAGAAGGGGGGAAAGGGATGGACTGTAAGGCCTGGTCTACACTAGGCGTTTAAACTGGTTTTAGGAGCGTAAAACCGATTTAACGCCACAACCGTCCACACTAGGAGGCACCTTATATCGATTTTAATGGCTCTTTAAACCGGTTTCTGTACTCCTCCCTAACGAGAGGAGTAACGCTAGTATCGGTATTAACATATCGGATTAGGGTTAGTGTGGACGCTGATCGACGGCATTGGCCTCCGGGAGCTATCCCACAGTGCACCAGTGACCGCTCTGGACCGCAATCTGAACTCGGATGCAGTGGTCAGGTAGACAGGAAAAGCCCCGCGAACTTTTGAATATTTCCCGTTTGCCCAGCGTGGAGCTCCGATCAGCACGGGTGGCGATGCAGTCCGAAATCAAAATAAAAAAAGAACTCCAGCACGGACCATGCGGATGTGATCGCTGTAAGGGCAGGCAAATCCGTTCTATCAGCGCTCCGTTACAGAAGATGAAATTCAGAATCCTTTTTTAAAAATCTCCAGACAGACGCCATAGCAGGGACTCAGCGCACTGCAGCGTGACAAGCGTAACGGAAAGCCAAAGAATCAAATGGACGCTCATGGACTGGAGGACTCAAGCTATCCCACAGTTCCTGCAGCCTCCGAAAAGTATTTGCATTCTTGGCTGAGCTCCAAATGCTTCTAGGGACAAACACAGTGTCCGCGGTGGGTCAGGGCATAGCTTGGCAATCTACTCACCCCCCACACACACCCCCAGAAGCAAAAGGGAAAACAATCCTCTGACTCTTTTACATGTCACCCTATCTTTACTGAATGCTGCAGATAGACACGATGCTGCAGCCGTCAACACCAACATCATCACTCCCCCCCTGCCATGGGTGGCTGATGGTACAAAAGGACTGGTAACCGTCCTCGTCATCAGCCTATTGGCACATGGGGCAGTAACCATGCTGACTAGCATCCGTCAGGTCGATGAAGGGCGCCTGGCCCTAATTTTTTCTGGTGGTGGATGGTGCAATATGTCTGGTAACCATCGTCATCATAGCAACAGGGGGCTGAGCTCCATCAGCCCCCACCCTTCATGTGTAAAGAAAAGATTCAGTTGCCCCTGGACTAGCAGAGGGATGCTGGGCTTCTCTCCTACACACTGCTTAATGTCCTGTCTGGACTATCATAGCAGCTGGAGGCTGCCTTCCACTCATTTCTCACTAACAAGTCACCATGTCTTATTCCTGCATTCTTTATTACTTCATCACACAAGTGCGGGGGACAATGGTATGGTAGCCCAGGAAGGCTGAGGGAAGAACGGAATCAACAGGTGGGGTTGTTGCAGGAGCACCCCCTGTGAATAGCATACAGATCATAATTTCTGCAGGATCTGACACAGAGCAGCTGTGCTCTCTGGTTCTATGATACAGTGGTTATCTAGTACACTTGCCTATATTCTAGGCAGGACTGATTCTATTTTTAGATACCAAAAAGGAGGGATTGACTCAGGGAGTCATTCCCAATTTTGGCTTTTGCGCCCCTGGCTAAGAGCAGCCAGGGGCACTTATGACAGCAGCAAATGGTACAAAAGGACTGGTAGCCATGATCATCTTAGTTCCAATTTATGGAAGGGTTTGGATGGTGCAATATGGCTGGTAACCATCTCTGCTGTCATGCAAAAGCAAAAGCATGCTTCTGTGTAGCACTGCTGAATCGCCTCTGTCAGCGGCATCTAGTACACATACAGTGACAGTCACAAAAGGCAAAACAAGCTCCATGATTGCCATGCTATGGCATCTGCCAGGGCAATCCAGGGGAAAAAGGCGCGAAATGCTTGTCTGCCGTTGCTTTCCCAGAGGAAGGAGTGACTAACGACATTTACCCAGAACCACCCGCGACAATGATTTTTGCCCCATCAGGCACTGGGATCTCAACCCGGAAGTTCCAAGGGGCGGCGGGGGAGGCTGCGGGAACTATGGGATAGCTAGGGAATAGCTACCCACAGTGCAACGCTCCAGAAGCCGACGCTAGCCTCGGACCGCGGACGCACACCACCGAATTAATGTGCTTAGTGTGGCCGCGCGCAATCGATTTTATAAAATCTGTTTTACAAAACCGGTTTATGCAAATTCGGAATAGTCCCGTAGTGTAGACGTACCCTAAGCCAGAAAATCCTGAAGTTTTAAAAGGGGTTAAGTTCTGAATATAAGTCAAGATAGAAAGGAATTTTAGTACATACATAATGATTATTTGTCTTTTGCAGATGCATGAAGAACAATGTGTCCTAATTCCTACTTTGACAGAAGACATCTGCTTCACATAATGCTCCAGCATTTACTTTACTGGAGAAAACACCTTTCAGCAAGATCCATTCTTCCCTCTTGTCAGCATTACGCTGTTTTATAAGGTTTGCTAAATTCTCATTTTATATTCCATAAGAATATCTACAGGAACTTCATAATATTGGGAAATAACGCCGTAAGAAACCTTTATGCCCCAGCACTATAAAGACAGTGGGACAATATGAGCCAAGTGCACATTGAGGCATTACAGAAACTGACAACTACAGGAAGGCTGCTTTCTTCAAAGATCTGAAGAAATCACATGAAGCACACATGAAGTGTCTTGAAATGCCTCTTTACCCCAGGTGAAGTCTTCAGCATAATTTGTAAGATTGTTAAAAATATTAACACAAAAAATTCACTTTAAAAAGAGAAAAATACTACATCATCTTGTGTTGATGAGGCAATCTTAGAGCCATAAAATCCTACCCCCATCCTGAATTGAAACTGAACAGAGTCTTGTAAAAGACAAAATTCCTGAAAAAAATGAAATTTAAGGCAGCAGGTTTACTGATTGAATGACATGCTACACTATGGTGAGCAGAGCGGCATTGCTATGGCACTGTAACTATGCCACCATAATGCCATAGCATAGACGCAGTCTACAGCGATGGAAGAGGTTTTTCCATCGCTGTAGGAACACTGTCTCCCCAACAGATGGTAGTTTACACAAGGTGTTAGGTCAGCATAACTCTTCACGCTCCAGCATCGCAGCTATGTCGACCCAAAATTTAAGTGTAGACCAGGCCTTAGGGTTGAATTCCTTAAAAGAAAACTCACATTAAATAAATATTAAAATAAACCAGCACTATTTAGAGTCATCATTCTTCAAGTCACAGAACATAAAAATATTCAACTCATATATGATGTTGTTATATACATATTACCTTGCCCGTTCTTTGCACCTTAAAATATTTCAAATTATTTAACAGAAGAATTTAAGGATAAGCATTCTTACCATTGTTTTGGTCTCTCTCTAAACTTTTCTGAAGAATGTCCGGAATGTCTGCAGAAATTTGGAACTTAATTTTTTTATGACCTACAGATTGCAGCTGCTCAAACACATCCGAAGGTGATAGCGTAGGGTGCAGATTACTGTTTAAAACAACAATATGTCAATCTCACTTAAAGTTTAAATGGTCAATGGAACAGGCATGGTCAAACAAAATATATGTATCTTTTCCAACTATATTTCATGCTGTTTACCGTTAGCAGATCAGTTTTCTAATTTTCAAAGCAACTTTAAACTTTAGACTTAACTTTTTGTGGGTTACATTTAGTTCATGAGTGATGAGATATGTTTAGTTGGCAAACAGCAAAAACAAAGACCAGAAATTACCGTATACTACAGGTAGACTCGCATACAAAAGAAAATTATCTTAAGAGAAATATTAAATGGAATAATATGAGGCACAACTAAATACACTTTCTTAAAGATTGCATGCCAAGGAAAATAAATTAGTCTTGTTTTATGTCTCTACACAAAGGAGGATTGAAAAGATATTAGTTTAAAAAAAAAAAAAAAGCTTAGCTTCAATCTTAGGCTCAAAATTAGATGAACGTTTCTGACCATGAAAGGCGTGAAGTTCTGGAACAGTCTTCCAAAGGGAGAAGTGTGGGTAGTGGGAGGGGGGGGGGGAAGGGAGGACACTAAATTGTTTCTAGACTTAGCATAAGTTTACAGAGGGGATGCTATAACGAGGATGCCTACAATGGCATATAGCCCATCCATGACTGCTGGAGATGGGACTCTAGGTGGGGAGAGCTCTGAATGATTACAGAAAATTCTTTCTCCAGTGTCCAGCTGTTGCGTGTCACCACATCCTCAGGGTTTAACTGATCACCATATTTGGGGTCCGGAAGCAATTTTGCCCCAAGTCAGATTGGCAGAAACCCAGGGAGGAGGAAGAGAGGGGAGCTTGCTTTCCTCTGCAGCATTGGATGCACTAGCTGGTTTGATCTACAGTAAAAGATGGATTCTCTGTAACTCAAAGTCTTTATATCAAGATTTGAAGACTTCAGTAACTCAGTCACAGATTATGGGCCTTTTATAGGCGTGGATGAGTGAGGTTCTGTGGCCTGCAATGTGCAGGAGATCAGACTACATGACAATGGTGGTCCCTTCTAGCCTTAATGTCTGTGAGTCTTTTATATTAGCAAACAGGTCCTCTCTTGGCTGGAAGATGCTCTTATGAGTGAGAACAAATGATATAACGACATAACAAGAACTAAGAATGTAAGTTAAGCAAATGATTTGAGAAGCAGACTGTATAAAATTGTTATTTGGCTTCAATGACTGGTAAACATTTTGGGTAAAAGATATCTTTGTTAAATATTCAGCACCAACATTCTTTCAATTAGAGTGCATGGGTGCACGTTAATTGTACTCTAAGATTCCACAAGGGCCCTTCAGCAATACTATGGAAGACCAGACTTGACACCCCTCATGTTTCCAGGGCTACTTCTAGACCAGGATTTAAAGGTGTGATGTCAGATCACGTTAGCTAATTCACTTTAACAACATGTACAATTCTAGTAAAGAAAGGGCAAGATGCACTTTAGCAATCTGTCAAGTTAATGCCTAGGGGACAGCCTAAGCTTTAAGTGCACCAATTTGGCACATGCTAAACTACAACGTGCCTTATCTGAAATAGAATTTTAGAAGGTGTTAAAGTTAGTATCAACTAAATTGGTCTAAGTAGAAAAAAATATTTTAAACCACAATAACCCCCGCAACCCACCCTCCAAAACTTCCAGGCTTTCATCTTAAAGAAGCAGAAAAGGGCACAGTCCGATTTAAAAAAAAAATCTTTTGCAACTCATCTTTAACGACCAATTTCTTAAATCACCAGGACAAAAATAAGTCTAGACTAGTTTTTCCTCAAAAAGCTGAGGGAAAATTAAGTGATTGTTTTCTTTCCTTCACAGTTTTCTGTTAGAGTTCTGCAAAAGCAGAACTGTCTTATATTATTTAAATGAGCCACAAAGCAAAAATATTAACAAGCGTCCTCAGCTATTCTAACACAGCATAAAAATGTGCCATTTAGTTTTCTTCAAGTGTGTAGGGAAAAGTGTATACTTGTATAAATACATTTTTAAACAGTTGATTGTCAGATCAAAATATTACTTCTGTTTTTTAGGGACACAGTGGAATAAAACTGGAGTTGCTAAAACATTTAAACAAAATTATTATTTTCTGTATTTTCATATTTCCCTACTAGAGATGGCCTAAGCCTATTCAGATCCATGTTCCAGCCTTTAGCCAGAATGGGTAGAGGAGAAAATGAAGGTTCTGTTCAGATCTATTTCAAACCTGATATAAAACAAATTGATAGAAACAAACAGATATGGTTGAGGCCAGAACAGTCTCAATAAAGGGTCCATGGCTGTGGAACTGGCTTGAGATCAAGCAAAGCTCAAGTCTTGGAGACTTCAGAGCATGATACAAGTGCCATCTGTTTAGGGAAGTTTTAGTAACAATTGGAAGGGATCGCCTACAGCAGTTCATCTTGCAGTAGGACACACTGTATTAAAGGTTCTGAGGTAGAAAAATAAAAAATCTTGAGCAAGGCACTTTTTTGTGATTATTCCTTATACTCAATACACGATGAGTACTACAGAAATACAAATAATATTAATACAATACCTGTGGGGAGCAGATGTGGGAGCATTCAGCAAGTCTTTTATCTTCTGCTTTTTTCTCACACTACGCTGCTTTGTGGATATTGGTCTTTTAGGCTGAATGGCTGCTAATTCCATCAATTTAGTCATTCTAAATTGGAAACACAATAAAGACATTCAAAACAGTTCAGTTTTTAATCTAGAGATGCCATCTTAGAAATGTAGCCTCTTATTTCTGACCAGGACTTCTGAAACTCAAATGTATTGAACTGTTCTATTATATCCCACACATCTGTGATACACTAGCACAGGGGTTGTCAACCTTTCAGAAGTGGTGTGCTGAGTCTTCATTTATTCACTCTAATTTAAGGTTTCGCGTGCCAGTAATACACGTTAATGTTTTTAGAAGATCTCTTTCTATGAGTCTATAATATATAACTAAACTATTGTTGTATGTAAAGTAAATAAGGTTTTTAAAATGTTTAAGAAGCTTCATTTAAAATGAAATTAAAATGCAGAGCCCCCAGACCGGTGGCCAGGACCTGGGCAGTGTGAGTGCCACTGAAAATCAGCTTGCGTGCCGCCTTCGGCACGCATGCCATAGGTTGCCTACCCCTGCACTAGCAGAATGCAGCTACACATTACTTATTATACAGTAAATAATGTTACTGTAGAACATTTAGATTGAGGAGAACGTGGGTTATTAAATTAGAGTAGTACTTGGGCATGAGAAAAGGGTGTATAAAATCTGCTTAAATTCACCAAAGTAAAAAAAAAGGTAAATTTACAAGAAACACAGAATTTTCACTACTATATTACGACTCATAAAAGGAAATCTTTGCTCAAAGTAATGTTAAAAGTATTTGTTCTAATTAGGATTAGTTAAATTCTTCAATCTTTCAAGGAATTTTAGATACTTTTAAATTGGAAGCAACAGATTAGCAGTGAGAAATATTTTTAAAGACTGCCCTAAAGGCCTAATCCCACATAATACATGGCATAATGCATATAATACACAATCAGTTTCTGGCCTTGTAAGTCAGGCAACCCCTTGACACCAGCTTCAATGCAGGATAATAGTGGGGTGGAGGGCTAGAGAAAGTCAGTTTTCCACAAATGTCATAAAATAAAAGAGCCAATCCAAAAATCAAAAGCAAGTGGCACAGCTACTTAATGAGAGGAGACCACATGCAAATGAGCGTTGCACCTCCTGCATCATATTCGGTATAGAGCTCTGTTCATCCCACCACATATGGGACTGAACACTCAGCATGCAGGTGGGTAGAAAGCTGACATCACTTCCAGAGCATAGACTAGATTTTCTGTATGTCTTCCCTAACAGATAAGAGATCCACCCTATTCAATAGGAATATTGGAAGAGTTGGGAGAGTAAAAGTGTACGGAAACTAGTAGTGTTAATTTTTGAGCCACATGACTATATTCATCCTTGCCCTGACTTTCAGAAGAGTGCTGTCAGCCTTAAGGAGAATATTAAGAACTGAAGCTTCTTTAAAATTTATGTCAGGAAAGGCCACCTATATATTAGAATAGCTGGGGATATTCAGTCACAAAATTGGAGCTTCTGTGGGCCAGGAGGCAGAGGATGATTTTGGCTGGATTGAGACCTACAAGAACAGCATTTTTTTTTTTTAAAGCATGGTTGGTTATGATAATTACAAACCTCTCCTTTTCTTCCTCATCAGCACTTTCATATTCAGATTCTTCTCTGCTAGATTCCTGATCTTCCTCTTCTTCAGGCAAAGGAGGCTCCTCCGGAGGCAGTGGTGGGATAGGTGGTGGCGGCACAGGCGCTGGTAAATATTCTTCATACTAATCAATGAAAGATATAAAATTGAAGTCTTTAAACACTCATTTTGGAAAAATGTATGTTTTAATTTCTTCTGCATAAATAAAAAGCCTCAAATGTGATAAATTGGCAGATAGCAAAGAAAGCTTTTCAAAACAAGATGTTTATTGAGATCTATCTACTCACTCCTGGCAAATTCAGTTTCATGAGAATTTTACATCAAACAATTCAAATTCAAAAATAGTAACAAAATACTTAATTCTTCAAATTAAGATTGGGAGTGAAGGGTGGGGGAAAGAAAAGATTAATTAGAGCACTTCAGAAACTAAGGAAGGAAAAATAGCTATCTTCTCCAGAAGTTTTGCTTTTCCATTCTTAGTTTTACAGACTAGAAAGGAACATGGTGTGAGCATACGATGGGAAGCCAGATGCTCCCAAATTCTAATCTTAGCTATTATGCTGAATCTCCTCTGACTTTGAACAAGCCATAAACTGCTTCCCTCTGTAAAATAGGGATAATTCTTATTTACCTACAGGTGTAGTAAGGATTAGTTATTGATTACAGAGATGAAATTACTGTAGGAATATTCTGAGCAGTTTCCTGCCAAAATAACCTCACCCTGATAGGATTCCCAATGCACTTTGCTGTAAAGCTTACAGCCACTTGGATGAACAAACATGGAGACCGTTGCAAAAAGTGCAGAAGTCAATGAAAATGAAAACATTCAGTTCCCTATAGAAGCTGCTCAGCACTTTAGAGACTGGGTCTTTTGAACAGTTACTAATTTTCACCTGATCCTGTCCTATAAGATACACAGGATAGTTTCAAAAATATCAGGGAAAATTCACTGGTCTGCTAAATTTACTGTGCATCATGTAACCTCCTAAAGAAACTACCCTCCCAATCCCTGAAAAAGGAGAAGGTGGTGATATGCCAGGGAAAGCTGTGGGACCTGAGCTTCCCTATGTCTGATCCTGCTAATGGCATAACTTACAGTAAGCCCGCCGAAGCTCTAACATCTGCTGGAGACGGGGAGCTAGAGCCAGCTCCCTGTATCCAGAGTGGAGAACTGGGGCCATAGATTCAGGTCCTCCCTCTCTCTTCCCCTTCATAACAATCCATTAAATCCTAGGGCCAAAGTGAGTGATTATGTGATTTTCATATCAGAAGTCAGAATCACATAAGAACTCTCTACGAATGCATAGATCAAAGAACATTTCATGTGTTAGTTATGCAATAGACTAACCATGTGATATTCAAATGATTTTCATGTTTCCTATAACTGCTACAAGATATTGTTTGCACTACCATAATCTCCATTTTACTGCCCTCCATTACTTTTGAAATATTCTGAAAGATATTACCAAAAGGTGACAACACATTGGTTTTCATCTCATACTGTTGGAAAATTCAGTTTTCCTTGTGACAGAAAATAGACATACACCAGTTTGGAGCCCATACCAACACATCCAACAGCTGCACAAATGTCTAATCAACAGCAAATACTGATGAACCTCCTAGGAAAAGGCACACATATTAAATGTAATATACAAAATTTCTTACCATGGGTGGTCGAGCAGTAACGGGTCCAAAGGGTGGGGGTAGATTCATTTTATTCATAAGGTGCAGCACCTGAAATAAAAATTAGGTAACAATTCTCTTTATAAACAAACTAGCTCTTTGGCACAGTACTTTCTAACTCTTTAATACGATTTTTTAGTATTCTACTCAATTGTAAATCATACAGGTAAAAATCTACTGACTTTTACAACAGCCATGTTTTTTAAATGAAGAAATGTTATCAATACAGTAGAACTTCAGAGTTACAAACACTTTGGGAATGGAGGTTGTTCCTAACTCTGAACAAAACTTTATGCTTGTTCTTTCAAAAGTTTACAACTGAATATTGACTTAATACAGCTTTGAAACTTTACTATGTAGAAGAAAAATGATGCTTTTTTAAAAAGTAGTTTACACCTAACAGTACTGTACTGTATTTACTTTTTTTTTGGTCTCTGCATCTGCCTGATTGTGTACTTCTGGCTCCAAATGAAATGTGTGATTGACTGGTCAGTTCGTAACTCTGGTGTTCATAACTCTGAGGTTCTAGCATATAAGCTATTTGCAATCTTCCATTTCCACTCCACTACGGGGGGTGTCTTTTTGCAATTTTTTTCAAATAGAAGTATACGTTAAAACTCAGTACAACTATAATAAAAACAGTTACTGTTATTGGTTTGGGTTTTTTTTAAAAAGTACTTAACACTTATATTGTACTCTATCAGCATTATTATTGTAAATTAGCTAAGCACCCCAGGTGAGATCCCTAATGGTGTATACTGGTGTAGCTCCACTGAAGTCAGAGCTATGTCAATTTACACCAGCTGAAGATCTAACTCCATATGAAGCTTAGCTTTGAAGTTAACATTCTGCTATGAAGAAATAAAGACTAAACTTTTAAAATGTAGCTAATGAGTTAGCAATGGAGGCCAGACACACCTGACAGTGGCTAAGTACAATTAACACAAAGGGTTTGCTCTGAGCCAATTTACAGTATTGGGTACCTGAGTCAAAAACAGTACAAAGAAATTATCCAGTGAAGTATTCAATGCTAGTGAAATTACATCCACTTCTTGCCAACTAAATCTTCTCTATATTTATCTCAACTTATTTAATAGCAAAATGTTAACTCCTAGCACTGGAAAATCAAGTCTTAATTATCCACAGGAACTAAAGTAATAGCACTATTCTATAGGATAGTTACTATAGTATATATTATTTAAAAAAAAAGAAAATACTAGTATTTGACTTGTATTCCTTTGCTTTTCTCCTTCTTCGCTTACCTGTACATAAAATTTAGGCACGCTTGCCAAGGCATTTGCTATATTTGCTAGGATTGTACTTGAAGGCGGTGGATACAGATATTTGAGGCAAGAGTTTATAGGAAAGGTTAGCCTGAGGAAAAATAAACATTGTAGAAAATTTAAAAAAATCAATAAACCAGCAGCAACTTCAAATAATCTTACATTTCCTGAACCCTACAGGTAAAATTAAAGAAATATTTAACTTCTGAAATACCTCTTAAAATAAATCCTCAAAGCCAACTATGGTTAATAGAATATAGCACTGCATAAAATCCAGACATCTCAGCCAAAAAAAGTACAGCACAAAACTAAACCTTGAATTTAAGAACTGATCTCCTGTCCAGAGTTATCATACTTAATGATACAAAACAAAAACAAATAAAACCCAGTGGAAAGGATATTAAGCCTCATGATTCAGGGCTTAAGCTGATATCCTGACCTCTAGTAGTCAGAGAAGACCTAACAAAAGGGGGCAGATAGATTACTCCATCATCTGTCTTCTGCAGGTGTTTGCTTAACACCTTCCTCTGAAGCATCTGATGCTGGCTACTATTTGAAACAGGATAGTTGGGCTTTGAGTCAGATGCAGTATAGCAATTCCTGAAGATTAAAATATGTTAACCACAACATACTGTAGACAACTTTGACTTTTCTTTCCTCAGTTTGTAATAGTTACAGTGCACCCTCCCTACCTCCAATAAGCTGTGTGTGGTTACACATCTATATTAAGGCCCCAACTCCACCAACCCTTATGCCCATACTTAAAACTTTAAGCATTAGAGTAAAGTTAATAATATAAATAAGTATTTAGAGGATAGCAGACTAATACAGTAACTATACTATGCCAGGAATATAATAGTTAAGCAGCCAAAGAATCAGTACTCACCCATGCCTGGGAGCAATTCCATTCTCTATTTTAGGACAGCTTGGCTCTTTCCGTTCTCTCTCTTCTTCCACTGGTGGTTCTGACCTGAAAAACAGATTAGTATTAATTAAAGTTGGGCAAAACTCCAATGAAATATGTGATTCACAATGCCTAGAAGAATATGAAACACGTTTCACATGTAACATTCATAAATTTATTCCAAAATACAGTGGGTTAGTCTACTGGCCTTTACAACTTTTGTAGATGGTGCTAGTACTGTAATTATAGCGCCTAGACCTTTAAGACTTGTCCTGAGCTCTTCAAAAAAAGCAAAGAAATCCAGAGTTAAATGCATCATTCCCCTTCCACCCCCTTGCCCCCACAGTGCCAAATCTTATGAAAAAAAAAACAATGTCATATTACCTAATGCTTGGAGGTTTGTACAATACCAAAGTACAAAATTGTGATTTGAGAAATATTTCAGCCTTATTTCAATTTCTCTTCTTTTGTGTGTACAAGTCAAATGTTTATTTTACTCTGTGGTTGATTTTACTTTTACATAAACACATATTTGACAGACAAAAGCTTTTCATACACTGTATAATGTAAGTAGTCAGGCAACCAGGTAGTCAGATCTATTCTGATATAATTTTGAATTTTTAAATCTTGTGACCTGAAATCATGAATTTAGAAATTTTAAGTCTTTCATTCTTTTACTTGATCCCCTAATGTGTTTTTGGAAATTAAGTATTATATGAAAGATTATAAAATGAGACCCAAACTATCAACTCATTGGTTATATACTTACAGATTTAGAATGAATGGGGCTAAAAAAGGCTTATATTTTGAAGAATAACTACACATTTTTGTATTGTATTCAAAATCTTAAAAGTAATTCGATAATATTATGAATTAATCACTAAGGCCCAAGCCAGGTCATGCAGGTCACAATGCCCAGAGCAGGAAGCTGGGCCCTTCCTCAGGGGACAGGAGCCACCACTGTGGGGTGAGTGCAGGGCAGGCTCACTCTCCAACCATCCCCCTTCTTCATGGACTGCCCTCTGCACAAGACCTGTGACCCATCTACAATCTTTCCATGAGTAACTGGTGAGTCAAGATCAATCATTTGGGAAACACTGGATTAGGGTACTATTCTATATAACGGTGGCACAACTGGACCTAAAGTCAGTAATGTGGGCAGGATTTGGGCCTTTAGTCTAGAGATCTATTATTGTTCTTACTGTAGAAACTGAATTAAAATATGTTAATGTTTTTAAATGGACATGTTTTATTTTTTGACTGAAAATAAATGACAATTAAGATATTGTGAACATTTTAAAAATGTTTTTTCTTATTGTTATGGTCAAAGTTATAAAAAATTCTAAACATGGAAACAAGCTATTATGCACATACATACCTTTTATTTTTCTCTGAGAGTGAAGATTGGCTAAGAACATGAACATTGTCTTGTTCCCTTGCAAATTCAACAACTAAAGTGTGACCTAAAAGTCTCAGCTGATGCAGTCTTGACAATGCCTTAAAATAACCACAATAGCAACAAAGAATATTAACATTCAGTTAAGTTAATAAATGGAAATATTGAAATACAGTCCAATAAGAATAATATTTTCATCATTTTTCAAGGATCAATTTTTCTTCCTGATATTTTTCACCTAAACTTCTACTAGATACAATGGAACAGGCAAAAGCTTACCACAACACTTGCCAACCTGCGTGGAAGTTGCTTTTGTAAAGGGAAAAGTAAATGCATTAACTTGTATTAATTTTCTGAAGTGCTAAGTCAAGGCTGTCAACAATCAAAGTTTTAGTGATTACATATTTTATTTTTAGCTTACAAAGATCAAGCCTCTTTGGTTATAGCAAGTTATTTTTGAAAAATGTTGATATTGTACAGGAAAAATGACACCTGTATCAATATTAGTAACAGTCAGATATCCTTCAAATAAGAAAGTAAAGCCAAAATCTATTCAGCTAATCTGTTGCTCTCCATGTAGAACTTAAAACATTCTATATTTATTAATAGAACAATGATTAAAAATAGACTGGTAGAACACCTGGAAAATCATATGATATGATAGGGTCTAACCAGAACAGTTTCTCCAAAGGCAAATCATCTCTCACCTATTATTAGAAGTCTTTGAATATGTCAACAAAGCAATGAATGAAACAAAACCAGGTGGCATCATGTATGTAAACTTTCAAGAGGTCTTTGAGGGTATGTATGTCTACACAGCAACATAAGCCCATGCTTGAAGCCAGACTCAGGCCTAACCCCCTTTGTGTCTACACTGCAATTGCACTAACCCAGGGCCTAAGTTCCCTCTAAGCTGCACAGCCGAGCAGGGGCCCAGGGCTGCGGCGGGGAGAGATGCCTCTCCACCAGCACGGACCTACTGCGGCTGGGAGAGGCACCGCTCCCTGCCGACCCCAGTGCGGACCTGCCGCGGCACAGAGAGGTGCCCTCCCCGCCGCCCCAGCATAGACCTGCCCTGAACTTGCTGCAGCTGGGGGAGAGGAGCCCCTCCCTCGGCCCAGCCCGGCCCCGCCCCACAGGAACTGCTGCAGCTGGGGAGAGGTGCCTCTCCTCCAGCCCTGAGCTGCTGCAGCGAGGGGGGGGGTCCTCTCTCCCCACTGCAGCCTTGGGGCAGCTTGCACCCCATACCCTTCATCCCTGGGCCCACCCCAGAGCCCGCACCCCCTGCATCCCAACCCTCTGCCCCAGTCCTAAGCCCCCTCCTGCACCCCGAGCCCCTCATTTCTGGACCAACCCCAGAGCCTGCACCCCTAGCCAGAGCCCTCACCTCTTGCTACACACCAACCCTCTGCCCCAACCCTGAGCCCCCACCCACACTCCAAACCCCTCAGCCCCACCCCCACCACATGAATTTTGTTATGTGCACCACACATCACCTTCATATTGGTGCACATAACAAAATTAATTCTGCACATGGATGTAAAAAATTAGAGGGAACACTGCCAAGGGCTCAGACACAGGGTCCCAGAACCCCATAGGGGTGGAGGGTCCAAGCTTGACTTAAGCAGGGCCCATGCCCTATTGCTTTGCAGCGTAGACACAGCCCCATTGACTTGGGTCCTGGGAGTCAGATAGAAGAATCCCACAGTTCCATGGGACAACTTCCTTAGTCCTTTCTATCCCAACCATCTACAATCCACTCTATTAAAAATGGAAGCCACCCACCCTTTGCAAATGGTAGCAGCTCAGATCAGCATTCACCCATTTTCTTCTGATCACTGATCTGCAAGCACACTATCAGAGAACCTTCTCAGTTTGCAATGTAGTGCGAACCAATCAAACCCTTTGCACAGCGAGCTGCTTCCTGGTTGCGTGCAGGGCAGGCAGTAAAGTTTTCCCATGGTGCACCACGGTTCTAGAGCAGACATTTTGTGGGGGAGAGGGGACACTAGGGACTCTGGGATATAGTTACTTTGACTCAGGTCTGTGCACTGCACTGTGGAAGCCAAAGTCCTAGGTTTGAGCATGGGTTATAAAAGTCTTAACCTAGGGTTAAAATACAATGTAGACACTCAAGATCAGTGCACCCGAACACGGCTCAGTGGACTCAAATCCCAATAATCCTGGGCTTAAGTTGCAGTGTAGACACATGCTGAGAAATTTCTTCACAAGAGGCTATTAAAGAATCTAAATAGTCATGTGGTGAGAGGGAAAGTATGGATCAAAAACTGTCCAGTGAAGACTGAGGAACTTCAGGGACATTTAATCAAGCTAGTCAACACAATGGCAAGTGAAGTTGAATATTAATAATTGCAAATTACTCACTCACTTTACAGGATTCTAATCATATCAACTCAGGAAAATATGGGGGCCTCTACATACTCCATTCTGTTCTAAAACAGTTCTCAAACATAATACTCCTTTCCACACAACTCAAGAAAATCATGCTAGAACCCTAGAATCAACAGCCATGTTTAAATATGGTTGTAGTTAGCATGGTTCAAATCTCATTGCATATAAAACAATGATCTAGAACCAAGATTCCTGAACTGTGAATTTATGAAGCTCTGGCAAGTCAGCAAGCCTGTATTTTGGTGTGCAACTAGAGTTGATAACTAACATTTTTTCACATTTGTGGCATGATAAAGAACAGCAGAGCCACTTGTAGCCAAGTCACTATTCAACTGACACATTCAACATCACTTTCTTGAAAATTATAGTACACAGTGTGGCCTAAAACTGCATGCAGAAGACCTGGGTTCTATCTCTAGCTCTTCCACTGGTCAGCTGGGTGACATTGAGCAAATCACTTCACCCCTCTGTGCCTCAGTTTTCCCAACTGTAAATGGACATAATGAATCTTACCTCCTTTTTGAATGAATATAAAATCTGCCAACAAGAAGTGCTAAATAACATTATTATTACTTCTCTATCTTGTTTGCAAGGTGCCTATCAACATGACAACATCCCTGCTCTTATCAAAGTAGGACAAACATTTTTTCAGGGTACGGTCCTGAATCTGCACACATCACCACCTGTGAAGTCCTTCAGCAATCGTTATAGCAAATGTTCAATTGTAGTTGGACACACACTTTATGTTTGCTATAACCAAACCTGTGATATAACCTGCAGTATGAATAGCATACTTATACCTGAAACAAATTTTACTCTACTTTAGAACATAAGAAAGGCCGTACCGGGTCAGACCAAAGGTCCATCTAGCCCAGTATGTGTCTACCGACAGTGGCCAATGCCAGGTGCCCCAGAGGGAGTGAACCTAACAGGCAATGATCAAGTGATCTCTCTCCTGCCATCCATCTCCATCCTCTGACGAACAGAGGCTAGGGACACCATTCTTACCCATCCTGGCTAATAGCCATTAATGGACTTAGCCACCATGAATTTATCCAGTCCCCTTTTAAACATTGTTATAGTCCTAGCCTTCACAACCTCCTCAGGTAAGGAGTTCCACAAGTTGACTGTGCGCTGTGTAAATAAGAACTTCCTTTTATTTGTTTTAAACCTGCTGCCTATTAATTTCATTTGGTGACCCCTAGTTCTTGTATTATGGGAATAAGTAAATAACTTTTCCTTATCCACTTTCTCAACATCACTCATGATTTCATATACCTCTATCATGTCCCCCCTTAGTCTTCTCTTTTCCAAGCTGAAGAGTCCTAGCCTCTTTAATCTTTCCTCGTATGGGACCCTCTCTAAACCCCTAATCATTTTAGTTGCCCTTTTCTGAACCTTTTCTAGTGCTAGAATATCTTTTTTGAGGTGAGGAGACCACATCTGTACACAGTATTCGAGATGTGGGCGTACCATGGATTTATATAAGGGCAATAATATATTCTCAGTCTTATTCTCTATCCCCTTTTTAATGATTCCTAACATCCTGTTTGCTTTTTTGACCGCCTCTGCACACTGCGTGGACATCTTCAGAGAACTATCCACGATGACGCCAAGATCTTTTTCCTGACTCGTTGTACCTAAATTAGCCCCCATCATGTTGTATGTATAGTTGGGGTTATTTTTTCCAATGTGCATTACTTTATTTTGTATCTTTTTCCCAAACTCCAATATTGGGAGATCCAGGAAATGTTAAAATTTAGCTGGAAACTTAGAAAAAACATTTGCTAAAATATTTAATGAAAAGTCCAATACAAACCTTTACAGCTGAATTTTCATTGGGGAATGTAGCAAAAGCTGTATGTTTCTGGAAAAAAAACATAATTATTTGTCGGTTACAGCTTTTTAGATCAGAGTATGAGAGATCTCAGCCATATACACACACTTTTGGACTACAGTTTTTTTACCAAAGATTTAGCACTAAAAATTATATTTAAATTAGATTTTAAAGGTAAATTATAAATGAAAATTTCAAAGTTAATTAAGTTATTTGCAGGTTTCAAGTTTTCTGGTTTTTAGTCTACTAAATGTATGTTTGGGGCAAGAGATGGATGACCAGGGAATGCATGGCTCACAAAAAGGAACAAGAGGGAGGAAAACAGTCAGCTCTGTGTCCATGAAGGCAATGGAGGTCTGCAAAGAGGTAGAGGGTTGTGGGGAAGAAGTGAAGATTTGCCAATGTAAAATTAAAGCATGCTTAGTCTGTGGCCAAGCAGATGTTGGGGAAGTTTATCAAGCCCTGATTTTCACGTGAGTATACTATATCTAAGTCATCAGAATTGTGTATTAGACATAGTTTATGATACAGGCTTTTCTAGTGAATAAAATCAAAGTCAACAGTGCCAACTGGTGAAACATCTTTATCAAAGCAATTCTTACCAACGCTCCTTTCCTGTGGCAAAGGCAACATCACACCTAATGCTATGTTCTGACATTTGGGAGGTTTTTCTGCTTATTTTCTAGCCTGGATGATTTACCTCTTTTTCCTACGTACAAGCCACTTGTTCCAAAATGCGTTCTCAGATTTCAAATCTGAAACAAACTATCATTTGATTAATAGTTTAGACTTCAGCCTAAAGTTTTATTAGCTGGCATAATTTTATATGTATATACTGGAACCAAATTTTACTATTATTTTGGCATTTGTTTTGCATCTTTTTACAAAGACCCTGCAAACACTAAAAACACATACTTAACTTTATTTTCCCAAATGGTTCCAGTAACTGAATTTTAGACGGAGGTTTAAACATTATAGTCTGTTATAGTGAAAAAGCATTAAGGGTCTAACAGAAGATGATAAAGAAAATTCACATTTCAAGATGACAGACCAAATATTTAATAGGGCATTGCCACAACTACTTCCTGGATTGAGCTTCTCTATTCTGGAGCTGTCCAACATAAATTATTAACTGCACTAGTTCAGGCTTTTAAGTCATCTTGCAGTTTAAAAACAATTTGGCTTTCCCACCTCTAACCAACAGTCCACACATCTTTGATGTCTGGGAGATCTGAAGTGTCCACTTGCACCATTATAATAATTTTTGTCACTACAGAATTCTAAGTTAGAGTTTGAAATACCTTTATTTACTATAAAGGCCATTCTAAAATTCCTGATTCAATGGGGTTTGACAACTTTCAACCCCAAACTGGAAACATTGTTTTTACTCCTATGACCCTGAAGGCTAGCCCCACTATACATCAATAAAAACTAAAGTTGTGTGGTTATTTTCAGAATGCTTTCATAATAATATTGGGCATGGGAATCATATTGCATAATTTTGGTGTATTATTTAGGGTCCAAACAAATCTTCTGTCATCCATTTATCATTGTCACAACAAAAGCTCGATCCTGAAATAAGCTCTATGTGGACAGACTCCTGTGTCTGTCTGGAGGCCCACTGAAATCAACTAAGCTCTGTGTGAGAGCCAGTCGGGAATTTTTCAACATGTTTTGAAGTTTTATGGGAACGTAACAGTTTCAACAAAACTTCAGTTGGGTCCAGGATGGAGAGATGGGAGGATGCCCCAGAATAGCCTGGCGAAAGTGGCGATTAGGGTGCTCCGCTGCACTGTGGGAGACGCAGGTTCAAACCCCTGCTCTCCCGAGGGAGCTGTTGCTCGGTGCCCAACTTACATGTTCAGGGACTGGAACCTGGGTCCCTAACCACTGCGCTACGGAGCCCCACACAGATCTAACTCTGCAGCAAACAGGTGCCAATAGCCGGGAGGTTCCTTCTCAAACATCATTATTAGGGAGCGGTGCCGAGGCGGCCGGACAAGAACAAACGCGTCTCTGGGACCAGGAAAGGGGCGGGAGAGGGGAGAGGCCAGGCCAGTCCCCCTCGCGGGTCAGGCGCCCCGCCCCGCGCCCCCGGGGGCCGCGGCTTCCGGGGAACGATGGGACGGGGACAGGTGGAGCCTCCTCCCGCAAAGACAGCGGCACCGGAGCAGGGGGGAGGGGTAACCACGCCCCCGCCCCGCCCGCCTCAGACCCTCCCGCGAGAAACCCGCCAGGCCGCCCCCGCTCCTACCAGCCGCCCCTGGTCGGACAGGACCCGCACGGACGCGGCCCCGAAGTGCCTCAGCAGATCCTCCTTCTCCGCGGCCGTCAGGTCGGCGGGCAGGTGCCGCACCAGCAGCGTCCGGCTCCGCCGCCGCCAGCGCCCCACGCCCGGGGGCCCGCCCCCTGCCGCCGCCGCCGCCTTGTCCTCCTCAGAGCCGGGGGCCGCCATCCTGCGGGGGGGGGAACCGAGGTCAGACAGGCCGTGCGAACCCGGCCGCGACACCCGGCGACGGCAGCTACAACCCTCGCGAGATCTCCGGCCGTGAGGGGCGGGGAACGCAAACCTCCCGAGAGTCTGTGCGCTTCCGGGCGGTGCCGGCGCGCGCCTCGGCTGCTGAGAAGGGGGCGGCCCCTTGGGCGGCGGGCACGGAGTGGAGCCTGGGCGGGGCCGAAGGGATCCCGGGGCTTCGCTCCCCTGACTCCCCCTGCGTGCTCTGCGCTCCGCAGTAGAAGTGGGTTCGAAGTCACTTCGCTTTCAGAACGCGTCCACACGGGGCTGTTCTGGGGCAGCTTTGGCCGCACGGTTATCAGTTGCCCTGGGTAGCCGCGCCCTCCGCCGACTGCCCCGGCCTGCTGGCTGCTCTGCGCTGAAAAATTAGATCAGCCGGGCTATGTTGCCCAGAGTGTGAAAAATTATGTAACCTGGGGAGCCCCCTGCTTAAGCTAACCTAACTCCTGAGGTTTTCCCCATTGGACACATGTGGTCCAAGATGGATTCCAACGGGGGGAGGGAGGAATAAAAAAATCAGTGTGCCCCACACTAAATCACTGCCTGCATGTGTGCAAAGCAGACTAAGTACCAACCAGATATTGCCTGCAAAAGCAAGCATAGTTGCAGAGTATATATATATATAGCAGTGTGCTTTTCTGCACAAACTTTGGGCACATCAGGCATAGAGATGGAAATAACCTCAAGAAAGTTATCATGGAAGGAATGGTGACAGGTCATTTTAGTAGGGACGACAGGACAGGTGAGCGTGTGGGTAGATGGTGAGTGACAAATCACTGGGAGGTCAGCTGCTGAATTTGCAAAGCTGGTGATGGCTCCAGAATGCTTCAGAAAATTCTGCTATGCCAGTGCCTGTGTTCAGACATGAATAAACGGACTTTACTTACTTTTTCTCACCATGGCAATAGCATTTTCAGAGGCAGCCAGAACTTTGAAGATGATAGTGGCATAGGAAATAGGTCCAGTGCATGGCCTACAGCAATATTAAGTCTGGAGTACTCCCGCTTTCAAAGTCTCTTGGAAATACAGTTCTGGTATCAGCTGCTGTGGGTAGAAGGGAGGGAGGTGTTGCAAAGGCACATTTGTGGTGGTTTTATGCTTCTGCATCCTACTTCAGCATCCTGCTTATGTTGGTCTGAATTTTAGTTTGTTCCTGGGTCATGGGGCAGGCAAACTTTTCATTTAGCAGGAACTTGAAATGGTCTATCAGGTTTCTAGGCAGAGCAAACCTCCCACATTCACCCCATGTAGCTCATTAATTCCAGTCATTAATCTGACCCTCAGTCACCAGACAACAAAACAGTTCCGTGGCACCAATTGATGGTTTTCTCCCAGAAGCCTGGAACAACCGTTCTCTCTTCCACTTAGGGTACGTCTACACTACAGGATTATTCCGAATTTACATAAACCGGTTTAGCAAAACAGATTGTATAAAATCAAGTGCGCGCGGCCACACTAAACGCATTAAATCGGTGGTGTGCATCCACGGTCCGAGGCTAGCGTCGATTTATGGAGCGTTGCACTGTGGGTAACTATTCCGTAGCTATCCCATAGTTCCCGCAGGCTCCCCCGCTCCTTGGAATTTCCGGGTTGAGATCCTAGTGCCTGATGGGGCAAAAATCATTGTCGCGGGTGGTTCTGGGTAAATGTCGTCAGTCACTCCTTCCTCTGGGAAAGCAACGGCAGACAAGCATTTCGCGCCTTTTTTCCCTGGATTGCCCTGGCAGATGCCATAGCATGGCAATCATGGAGCCTGTTTTGCCTTTTGTGACTGTCACTGTATGTGTACTAGATGCCACTCACAGAGGCGATTCAGCAGCGCTATATAGCAGCATGCTTTTGCTTTTGCATGACAGCAGAGATGGTTACTAGCCATACTGTACCATCTACCATACCATAAATTGGTAATAAGATGATCATGGTTACCAGTCCTTTTGCACTGCACCATTTGCTGCTGTCATAAGTGCCCTTGGCTGAGATCAGCCAGGGGCGCAAAAGCCAAAATTGGGAATGACTCCCTGAGTCAATCCCTTCTTTTTGGTATCTAAAAATAGAATCAGTCCTGCCTAGAATATGGGCAAGTGTACTAGAGAACCACTGTATCATAGAACCAGAGAACACAGCTGCTCTGTGTCAGATCCCGCAGAAATTATGAGCTGTATGCTATTCACAAGGGGTGCTCCTGCAACAACCCCACCTGTTGATTCCGTTCTTCCCCCAGCCTTCCTGGGCTACCGTAGCATTGTCCCCCCCACTTGTGTGATGAAGTAATAAAGAATGCAGGAATAAGACACAGTAACTTGTTAGTGAGAAATGAGTGGAAGGCAGCCTCTAGCTGCTATGATAGTCCAGACAGGACATTAAGCAGTGTGGAGGAGAGGAGCCCAGCATCCCACTGCTAGTCCAGGGGCAATTGAATCTTTTCTTTACACATGAAGGGTGGGGGCTGATGGAGCTCAGCCCCCTGTTGCTATGATGAGGACGGTTACCAGCCATACTGCACCATCTACCAGGAAAAATTAGGGCCAGGCGCCCTTGATCGACCTCACGGATGCTAGTCGGCATGGTTACGAGTCCTTTTGCACTGCCCCATGTGCCAATAGGCTGATGATGACGATGGATATCAGTCTTATTGCACCATCAGCCACCCATGACGGGGGGGAGCAAGGATGTTAGTGCTGAGTGCTGCAGCATCGTGTCTATCTGCAGCATTCAGTAAAGATAGGGTGACATGTAAAAGAGTCAAGAGAGGATTGTTTTCCCTTTCACTTCTGGAGGTGGGTGGGGGGGTGCGTAAATTGCCGAGCTATGCCCTGACCCACGGTGTTTGACCCTAGAAGCATTTGGAGCTCAGCCAAGAATGCAAATGCTTTTCGGAGACTGCAGGAACTGTGGGATAGCTTGAGTCCTCCATTCCATGAGCGTCCATTTGATTCTTTGGCTTTCCGTTACGCTTGTCACGCAGCAGTGCGCTGAGTCCCTGCTATGGCATCTGTCTGGAGATTTTTTTAAAATGATTTTGAATTTCGTCTTCTGTAACGGAGCGCTGATAGAACAGATTTGCCTGCCCTTACAGCAATCACATCCGCATTGTCCATGCTGGAGCTCTTGCTTTATTTTGATTTTTAACTGCATCGCCACACGTGCTGATCGGAGCTCCACGCTGTGCAAACAGGAAATATTCAAAAGTTCGCAGGGCTTTTCCTGTCTACCTGGCCACTGCATCCGAGTTCAGATTGCTGTCCAGAGCGGTCAGTGGTGCACTGTGGGATACCACCCGGAGGCCAATACTGTCGATCTGCGGCCACACTAACCCTAATCCGATATGGTAATTCCGATACTAGCGCTACTCCTCTTGTTAGGGAGGAGTACAGAAACCGGTTTAAAGAGCCCTTTATATCGATATAAAGGGCCTCTCAGTGTGGACGGGTGTGGCGTTAAATTGGTTTTACGCTCCTAAAACCAGTTTAAACGCCTAGTGTAGACCAGGCCTTAGAGATCTCAAGCAAGTTCACATCTTACAGTGCTACCACATACTGAAAAAATGTTAAGACCATCACCACTAATACTGGTCTGCTGTCCCACACCTTTCCCCCTCTAATTGCACTTGCCATTGTCCCGTTGAGGAAGAACCCAGAGACCAGGCAGAGAAGTGCAGAGATGGTGAATGCATACTAAAGAGAGAAAAGTTAAAGGGGAGAAAGTTTGCACTATTTTTACCTTGGATAGAAAAAAGTAGTGTACTGATTATTTGCTTCTCAGGACATTTAATCTGTGGCAGTTGGACTGCCAGTGTTCATTTTTACACTGTTTACTTTATGGCAGCTGAGTTTCCAGCATTGTTCACTTTGACTAATTTGCTTTTCAATCCCTTGCTGCGTGAATACTTTGACACCAACAGAGGACAGGAACTTCCAAACACCCATTTTAATGAAGAATCAGCTTGACAGGACACGTGTGAGATAATGTCATAGAAACACAGACAGTGCAGTAATATTGTAACATTGTATTCAAATAATTTCACTTTCCTCTTTTTTCATTTCTCCCTTCAACTTAGGGATAGCAAAGGTCACTTGTTCCTGTCCATGTGTCCCCCCCGCCCCAACTTGCATTTAGTGATGCCCATATTAACAATGTACAGAAGGGGATCAGATAAACATTAACTTAGCAAAACACATTTTCATGATTTCAGCTATAAATATTTCCTCCCGTTTCTATAAACATTTAGTCATTGCCAAGCCAACCCATGACTTTACCTGGAGCCTTCCAGGCCCCTTATTATAGTTCTAGCTTAATCAATCCAGTTTGTACCAGTCAATTTGTCTCCAACTTTTGCTGACTTTTAGAAATAATTTTATTTAAACATATTGAGTTGGACTTCTGTTACTTTGGACAACGTAGAATTAATGAGATGAGGCTGCCAGTTGGACATTGTTCATCTGGGGGATGCTAAATGGGAATGGAGGTGGAGGGGGGGGAGACACAAGGACTGGGAGGTGTGAGCTTTACCATCCTGGCTTCCACCCTACCATTTCCTGAATCCCGAGATCCACCAGGTTGCTGATAGGTCTTCATCAACCATTTCCTAAATTAAACTAAGTTTCAAAATCTTGTCTGCTGCAGATACGGGAGGCTGATAAACTTCATAGTTGCAGACCAGTACAGATTTTGACAGCCCCTAGCTGGCTGTGATTGTGTGTATCACTTTCAAAATTCTTGACTTAAGAAGCATCTATTTCTAAAAAGTTTGTTTTTATAAGATGCTGGAGAGGAGAGAACAGAGTTAAAAGTTAAATGTTACTCAGCTCAGCAGTTAAGAATCAAATGGATAGAACAAGCCAAATGAAATGTGGTACTGTACCAAACTATGCCTCACAAGCTGCAAAGGCCCAATTGTGTGATAGATCCAAGATAAGGGAAGCCAAAAGTTAGTTATGAAGGAAATTTGAAGTTGTGGAATTCCTTCCTTGAGTGTAAATGCTGTTTCAGTTCCCACAATTTTCATGACTTTCTGTTTTAAAGAATTTAACAATAAGTGAGAAGCCACAATATTTGTGTGGAACATAGGTAACTTTGAGAGTAAAGTGAAGTGAAAGTGAAAACACTTGAAAGCCACTCATATAGATGCACATTTTTTTCTCTTGTCTTTGGTGGGCTAGGAACCAGTCAAATAGGTCTGATTTCACGAGAGACTTCAGAGCTTTACTATTAAAGAAATCAAAACAAAACTAAATATTTTAACGAAGTTTTAAAAACTGATATTTTTCCAAATTTTTAAACTGTACAAGAAATTTTGAAACAATTTGAACATTGCCCCCACCTAGTACCCATGCTATTCCAAGCAGCTATTTGCAAACAAATTCTAAACACTGAAAGCAAGTTCATAGTGAAAATAACTGGCCAATCTGGAGGTGAAGTGAACATAAGTTTTCATGAACTCTGAAGATGAAGTTTGAGTTAATATTCATGTTGATGCACTTAAGATGAAAGCATTTCTTCATGAGCATAATGCATAATGCTTTTAGATCTTAAAAGCATTCATTCAGTTCTCTTGCTGAGGTGTGATTTCTTGATGATAAATTCACAATTTTGAATTGGTGCTAAGTCGCCTAGTGGCAAACGGAATTACATTTTCTATTCAAGAAACATTCTCTTTCATAGTTGTAATGTATAAAGCCAGATTCTCCGCAGCATGGGTCTGTTGCACCAATCAGGTGGGAATAAAGGAGCCATAATCTAGGTGCAAATTCCTGAGTAGAACTGTGCCACAGCTGAGTCTGCACCTCTGTTCAGGGCTTAATTTGTGCCACGGCTGACACCTATAGGTTTGCCAGTTCATAGTCCCGGCACCTCTGGGCTTGCTGAATTAGTTATGAATGTAAAAAAAATTGCTTGAGCCCCAGCACCTCTTTCATTACAAATTAAGCACTGCCTCTGTCCCCTTTTCCCAGCTCCTCTCCAGCCTAGGAAGAAAGGCAGTAGGAATGGGAAATGGCATAGCTATGCTGTTACAACAGTCCTCCATGACTTATAAGCTCCATTGAGGATCTTCCATCAGTGGTGCAATCTAGAGCTGCATGGCAACAGCTCTAAATCCTGCCAGAGTCAGCTCTAAGAATCACAGAGTTGTAAGTGGCTCTCTGAGGGTCCCATCTCTGTTGCACTGAGCAGCTCTCCGGTATAGGAGATAATCTCACCTATAGTGTTTAAGAATAGTATTGGCATAGTTTTAAATTCAAATCAGTTCCTCTTGTTTAAGAGTATCAAACATGTTTTCGAGTAACTCCAGTATCCCTTGATGTCCTATTCAAGACAGAAATCACCACATTGTTTATGTGTCATTTATGTACTTAGTTCAGATGCTAACCACATGTTCACAATGCCCCTAACAAAAAGTTGCCACCACCAATGCAGCCCCAACAAAAGCATCCAATCACTTCTTTCTCTCCAAACAGAGTTTGCTCTGTGAAGAATGACTTTTGACCTTTTTATTTCTTAATACCCTTTGTTCTGGTTGCATTTTTATTCATCTGAGTGATGAACACTTGAAGTTTTTGTTCAAAGCAAAAGCACTGTTTTTATACCTGAGACAGCTTTACATTTATTTTACTGCATATGAGCAGGAGTTTTCTAGTGAGTACACCTCCTCTTTATTAGTTTCAAGTGCTACATTTTAATAATAAAGAACTATTAAAAACTGCTTTTAACAGATAATGACCAAGAAAAACTACATGCTAATTTTAAAAATAATTCTAGGGGGTCTGTTCTCAGATTGCTGAGTGCTAAGGTGCTGCACTAAGTGAGTTTCTTTGTATTTGCTTTTCCATTTTTAAAGAATATCTTCATTTTTTATGAATTGTTGAAATAGGCTGACATCCTCTTGCCCAACTCTTTGGTCTTGGCTGCGGCACTGACCCGTACACAGATGTGGATCAGATTGCAGAATCAAAACCTTACTTTTCACTCTGCATTCATTTTTATATTTTTAGTGGGTATATTTTTCATCCAATGCAACCACAGTTATATTAGAAACTAGTGAACTATAAAATTTCGAACAAACATTCCGTTGTATACTGAAATGAGCATCCTTTAAACTTGGGGTATGTCTACACTCATCTGCAGTTTGACTACAAAGGTGTTAATAGAAGCATGCACCAAGTGTTATAACTCCAAGTGGAGGCTGTGAGCACAAACTAAAAAGTTCCTACTTCTTCTTAACATACTCCTCTTCAAACAGGACTATGTTAATGCAAACTAGGAACCTTGTCGTACATGCCTGCAGTGTACAAATGGGGGAAGCTACAGAACAGCACTTCAGACCACGCTGCTTATTAACACCCCTGTAGTCCAAACTGCAGGGAAATGTAGACATGCCCTAAGCAGTGCACTGGATTGACATTCTAATTCTTCCTAATCTTGCTCAGAGCTATCTAACTCAAAATACTCTGTCAAGCAAGATTTGGACATTGCAATCTTGAATTTCCTTCTTCCCCAAAAACGTTTATATAAAGTATATACCTACTTGTGTGGGAGGCATGAGTACAAAAGACAGAAAAGGGTGGAGTTTTTTTGTTTTTTCTCAAAAGAGTTAAGGCATAACAAGAGAGGGATCCAAGCATGAGACTTTTTAAATACCAACGTGGAAAGCCAAACCTCTGGCAAGAAGGAACAGATTTCTAGCTTTCCAGCCTTTTGACTAAATTTATTTGACATTTGTCAAAATTCATTATTTCCCTTTCATTCTGTTTTAAAATTCAAATATTTTCTGCCTTATTTCAAAGTGGACAAAAATGTCCTAGTTTAATCAGTCAGGGAATATGCATCACAGTATACATTTATTACTCATGGATCAGGGCTAATTTATCATTTAGTACCCAGGAACATTTTGTTCCAATTTCAACATTGCAAGATTAAAAAACCGAGTTCCAAATGGCTTTGAATGATTTCTGTTTTTCATATTGCATACAAACGTCAAAGTCATGCATAAATTTCAGTGCACTCCCAATATCTTGTATATATTCTCAGAAGATCAAGATTTTTTTGTCACATTAAGTTGCAGTACACCTTTAGACTGGTATCATGTATTCACCTGTTAAAAATATTAAGTTATTTTGCTGTTTCTGAGGGTACATAATTTGGAGCAGAACTTCTCCATCAGTGCATCCTGTTGCAGAAGCAGGTTACATCCACTGGTTGGGTGGGTGGGGGGAATGTCCAGGTGTAGCAGCTCCAGCACCTGATGGGACCATATACAATTTACTGATCCAGCATGCCCTCACCACAGACAGCAACCACCAGATCCACACACATTTTTTTGTTGTTGGGCTTATCCTTTCCCATTTTAGGAACATGACTCCTTTCAGATACATGTATTCCCTTGTCCATATTGTCTCATTGTTGAGCTGGTATATGCACAGAGGCCTATGCTTCTGAAATAAGTCCAGCAAGCTCGTGAGTTCACAGTGCCCTGCCTCTTGGCATCAATTAAACAATCTAGGGGTACTTTGTCACTGACCATCTCACAAAGGCCTATTCCTTGATGTGAAGCCAGCAAGCTAGAGGTATTGAACTAGTAATTGGCCAAAAGGCTGCGCACCAACTTCAGTCCAGCATGCTAAATCTGTTTAGCTAGTTATTTCACAAAGACTTACACCATGACTTCAGCTCAGAGCTGCTGAATCAGTAACTTCACAGAGGCCTGTAACTTGTCATCAGCTCAGCATGTTCAAGTTCTTCAGCTAGTGGAGCTTCATATCAGACCAGAACACTGGAAGTATTGAGTTATCTTCAGAGAGACTAGCACGTTACATTGTCTTTGCACTTCTAGATTCTGGGCCTGACATAGAGTTGCTCTGACTGCAACAACCCTCTATGAGAACCCCCAAAATCACACTCCAGATCCCCTGACTCTCTGTCCTTGGTCACTAGACCATCCTTTCTCCAGTAATAGTTATGCAGAATAGAGAAGTGGAAAAAGGGTGTGGATATTACCAGTCATTCATTTTCAGACAGTTTTAAAACAGATCCTCCTGTGCATAGTGCATCTCCTGTCAGCTTGTGAGAGAACATCAGGCAGGCAGGGGTTATTTCAATAGCAGTGTGCTGTTTTAGTAGTCTCAGGGAAAACAGTTTTAATTATTAAAGAAAATTAAAAAATATACCAATCCATGAGTATGGTCAAAATGACAATGCTGCTGGGAAATCAGATTTTCATAGTAGGAATCCTGTATGGCTGAGTATTAAAATTAATAGTGTACTGTGACAAAGAGGCATTAGAACCGGTAAAGACAGAGGACTAAATATCACACAGTTAGCATAATGGTTCTTATTACTACTATTATTCATTTGTATTGTACTAGTGCCTAGGAGCCGCAGGCATGGTCCAAGGCCCCATTTGCTAGGCACTGTATAAGTGCCTAACAAAAGACAGTCCCTGTCAGAGTTAGCATCATAGTTGCTACATTTCATTTTGCTTATCATACAATGGACCAAATTTTGAGGATTTGACTCATTTACAGTTTACCTAGATAAAGTGTAAACATGGAATAAGGATCTCAAGATTTTTCCACTGGGACTGCAATGTACATTACATGTATTAGGGCAGATGATGATAACTGCAGCACAAATATGTGGTATTTCTTTGTTGTCATTTACACCAGTGCAGAGTGGGTACAATATGCTATCCTGATCTGGTAGCATTTTGTACCAACTTTGCTGTCAGTTAACAATAGTGTAAATGACTGCACAAGATGCAAGGCAGTGATGAATTGGGCTCCAGATTTCTATTTTTAATAACTGACCACTAGATGATGCTCTGACTCCAACTATGTGTGAAGCTGGAAGTCTTAAGATTTTTTTTTTATTATTATTATTCTCTCATTTGGTAGATTTTTTTTTATCCTCTGCAACATTCTACAGATCAGTTATATACAATATGAAACAGATACAGAACCAGTATCATCTCTGCCTAGCTTCTCTCCTTGGCTACATCTACACTACAGACATCTACTAGCATAGCTATGCTGGCCAGGGTATGAAGAGGTGTGATCCCAGACTGACATAACTATGCTAAGCCCCTACTGTAGATGCAATTATACAAGCAAAACTGCATTTGCCAGCATAGGTTGTTTTGCTCAGGGGAGTGTGGAAGAATCTATGCCAGCTCTGGCAGCACAGCTTTGCCAATATAAACTGTTTCAACACAAAGAGCTCTTTGCCAGTATAGTCTGCTGGTATAGAATCGTAGAGCTGGAAGGGACCTCGAGAGGTCATCTTATCCAGTCCCCTGCACTTGTGTCAGGACTAATTATCTAGACCATCCCTGACAGGTGTTTGTCTAACCTGCTCTTAAAAATCTCCAATGATGGAGATTCCACAACCTCCCTAGGCAATTTATTCCAGTGCTTACCCACCTTAATCCACCCCACAGAAACATTTTCCAATCATTGCTAGTGTTAGTAGTGACAATTTGTCTGTTTCTATACTACTACTACAAACAAGTCATCTGCCTCACCATCATCGTAGGCATTAAAGTCTGTGCCCTCTCACCACAGGCCACCAACCATTCTTTTGATGTTGCTTTCTTCTAAGTATCTGGTCACTTGATCCATATTCTATAGCTATGTTGGTCCAGGACTCAGATTTTCAAGGTTCACATACCACTTTGTTGATTGCTTTTTCAAATTGCAGAAGAGTACTGTTATTATTTCTGCTTTTGTATTAATTAACTTGCTACCAGTTTACATTTTAATTTCTCTGAATTCTTGTAAAAACTTTTCAATAATGTCATTGTTAGTTCCATAATTATGTCTGTCATCCTGGAACTACAGTTGCCAAACTGAAACTGAAGAGAAACGGGAAAGTATTGCAACTGTTTACTTTAGAGAAGAAATAAATAGGAGAGGATATTGTGACCTAAGAGTT
The DNA here is from genome assembly GCF_020497125.1 of Mauremys mutica. NCBI lineage: Eukaryota > Metazoa > Chordata > Testudines > Geoemydidae > Mauremys > Mauremys mutica. The sequence continues at coordinate 40,087,197 of NC_059079.1, read as the reverse complement.
CCTCAGTGCTAACAGGCAAAGGACCCACTATACTGTAACTCATAACAGGCCTGTGTGATTGGGTGGATCTCACCACTGTGGCAGCTCCTCCTGGCTGTCCTGGGGATTGTGCCGCACTCTGTGCTCCCCACTTCTGGGGGACATCTCTGTAGTCCCTGTCCAGCCACTTCTCTCAGGGCTGGTCTACACTAAGGGGAAAAATTGATATAAGATACGCAACTTCAGCTACGTGAATAACGTAGCTGAAGTCGAAGTATCTTATATCGATAACTTACCCGTCCTCACGGCGTGGGATCGATCTCCGGGGCTCTCCAAATCGACGCCGCCACCGCCGTTCGCGGTGGTGGAGTTCCGGAATCGATATAAGCGCGTTCGGGGATCGATATATCGCGTCTAGATGAGACGCGATATATCGATCCCTGAAAAATCGATCGCTACCCGCCGATACGGCGGGTAGTGTAGACGTAGTCTCAGTAGTGACCGCAGTCTACTGTCTAGCCATTTCCGCAGTGGCAAGGAGCGGTAGGGGAAGACCCAGGCCTGCCCACTATTCCTGCTCCAGGGACCCTGTAAATAGCTGCTACTTGCTGCGTCCCCTCCAACTGCTCAGTCTTTTCCTGGGCCACTTCACCCGCAGCCCTAGCACCTTCTTCAGCCTTACCTCAGGGCTTCAGCATGCCAGTCTTATCAGCCAGCCAGGAGCTCACTCTCACTCCCCTGATCCTGCCCAGCACTGTTTTGCCCCAGGTGCTAGCTTTCTTCCACCTGCAAGGCAGCAAGTTCTACCTCCTCAAACTCCAGGGAGCAACTGAAAATGCTCTGTTCTGCAGCTCTTCTTATGTGGGCCTGCCAGGCCCTGATTGGCTGCTCCTCCCAGTCCCTCTCCTACTGGCTGCTTTCTGTGCAGCTTTTCTAGGGCAACATTAACCCCTTACAGGCCAGTGTGGGGCAGATGCCCCATCACAGCCTGACATACTCACTACTCCTAACACACTGTTGTCATGATAGGTATCTTGTAAGGTATCCTATGGAAGTTAGTGTCACACTGGTCAGGAATATCACTGTGTGATTATGTACAGGTTGTGTATCAAGAATTATGTTTGTGTGCTGGAAATATGTTCTTAAAATGTGTTTGGGAGGCAGTGGATAGATCAAGCCTGCCCCTAGACAAAGGAATGTGGATTTACCTGTCTGACTAGCTTGATTACAGGCAGAGGACAATGGAAGAACATTTACATATAAGGTAAACAAAGCAATCATGCTAACAAGCAGCAGAGAAAACAATTTAGTGAACACACTGGGGTCTGAATCTGCACCCCATTCCCTTCTTTCCACTTCTTTTCTTGTTCTCTTTTTATTTATATGGGTAAATAAACTTTTTCTTTTTAATTTTCTTTGCAAAGACTAACTCAGCTTGCCTTTTGGCAATTCACACATTATCCGTACTCATTCTGACCTCTAAGACAGAGCTTTCTTTGCTGGTCAATTTCTTTTTCCATTCCTTGTAGACTTTCTAATTATTCCTAATAGCCTTTTTGCGGTATGGTTGTTTTTTTTCTTTCTTCTTTGTTTTTAGGTCCAGTTAGGCCTGGAGCCTTTGCCTACATGTTTTTTCCTCTCATGCTTGCCTACTCCACATTAAAGTCCCTGAGCTCTGAAGTCCAGCTAAATTCACTAACTAGTTCCCTTAATTTCTTAAAGTCTGTGATTTTTGAAATTGAAAGCCTTAGTTACCAACCTTCCATTTGATTTATACTGAATCAGCTAGTGATCACACAATCCAAAAAGTTATTTTTTTAAAACCAGCTCTTCTATAATGTCCTCACTAGTTACCAAAACTAATATACAATAGTCTTTTTTGTTTGTTTGTTCAGTGAATATTTGGTGAAGACACTGGTCAGCTATCAAATCCAGGAATAACTGGGCCATGCCATTATTAGTAGCAAATGTTCTCCAGTCCACAATTCTGAAGTGAAAGTCTCCCATAATTGGCACTTTTATCTAGAAATCTTTGATTCTTCTAATGCTTTTGAATACGAGTGAGACTCCTAAGAAAGTTTTCAAGTACACAGTTTTCCATTCTGTACAGAAAGCTGCTTTAAAATCACAAATTTTAATGTTTAATGATTAGATTATTGATTCTTAGCTTGTGGCAAAGCTAGTCAAACTTTTTACATGCTAACAAATAGAACTGCATTGTAGGGTAACCCAGCCTCTTGCCTCACACTAGAGGCAAATTTAGAGCAAATTTTTGGACTATGGCTTTGATAAATTCAACTCAACCTACCACCACATTACAGAATGTTCTATTAGAGAGCTTTCAAAATGAAAAATCCTCAGCTTTCTTTCTTTAGCTCATGCTTCCTTTCCTAGTCCAGTAAGGTAGATACATTTCAAGCTGATTAGCCTTAGGCGCTGAGTGTTCCATTCAGTTTCACTGAATTCTGATAATGGTTATGAAAATATTTGCATACCAGTTGCTCTATTCACCAAGGGTGTATTGTATAAGATGCTGGGTACTCTGACTCATTATAGCAAAGCCTTTTACTCACAAGCTTAACTTTAAGCATTTGAATAATCCCATTTACTTCAGACTGGACTGAGACCAGAGTGCTCGGTATATTTCAGATTTGAAACCCAAGGAGCAGATTCCAATTTACATTTTGCCCTGGCCTTTGAAGGGGATGGTAGTGGCATAAGAGACACTGCCCATGAGAGTACTCGGGGAGCTCCCTCCCTCAGCTTTCTCACACATAAAGGGAGTGCATGTGCACTGTTCCTTTGTATGGCATAGCCTGTGACACAAAAATACCCAAACATGGCTCTGCCTCCTCCCTAGCCCTTCCAAGCCCCCTCAGTGATTTGCAGAATCACAGACACTGGTAAGAGCAGTCTTTGCACTGAGTATATTGGCTGTTATTTTGCAAGGGTTGTTTGGGGAAGTCTCTTTGTGATTTCACCCATCCCTACACAGCCAAGACAAACCTAGCCTCAGTATGGCTACAATATTTTGCTTACAGCTATCATAATACTTTTTACTACATGTTTTGAAAATCATTTAAGCAATATGGAGAGCCCAGCCTCCAATATGGGGAATAATGCTAGAATGAGTTTTACCATGCTTTTGTTCCCTCCAGATTGGACTAGAGAAGCTATTGATTGATTGGCTTTCCTGATTAAACTTCGTGTAAGCTTCAGTTAGTAAAAAGGTGAAAGGAGCCTCTTATCTGCTTTGAAAGAACTACATTATTTGTAAGTCAAAAATTATTTTTGCAAAAGGTCATTCTTCTGATTATTAGTCATTGCAGCCTTTGCCCAGAAAAATCTCCTTGACAATCTTACTTGCTCCTATACATTTTTCATGTATTTATTTATTGAGGCAACTCAAGGTTTACATGTAAATTCTATAAAGCAAGACCTTTTAGTCTGTCTCTCAAAAACTTCTTCTACAGTGCCTGGCACTTGGCCTGTCATGCGTTTTAAATTTAACTTATTTTGACTAAGATTTCACTAGTTATTGAATTTTATATCTGAGTTTGTAAGCCCCAGCACTGTTTTTATTGTTTTACTCATTTTATTATGCAAAATGTTTTTGATGTAAACTCTATTGACTTTGTTTATATACAGAATAGAAGGGGGTCCTCGGGCTTCATTTTCCTCTGACACCAGTACAAAAATAAGTAGTAATTCCATTGAAACAACCGGAATTTTGCTAGTATGGGGGTTGGGGTGGTGAGTGGGGGAAGAGTTTGAGGGAAGAGAAGTGGCCTGATGTAGGAGGCTTGGGGAATTGAGGGAAAAGAAAGGGTATGTAAGGAGTGGGCAAGCAGAGAAGAAGGAGCCAGAGCCTTGCAGAGAGAAAACTGTCAGGAAGTTTGGGAACAGACAGAGAGGACAGAATTGGGTTGGAGCAGAAAGTTGAGAATGATCACCCATCTCAGGGCATAGTGGAAGCATACCTGATGCTACAGCTGTGATCGGGGCGGCTCTAGGAATTCCGCCGCCCCAAGCACGGTGGCACGCCGCGGGGGGCGCTCTGGCGGTCGCCTGCGGATGCTCCACCAAAGCCGCGGGACCAACGGACCCTCTGCAGGCACGCCTGCGGGAGGTCCACCGGAGCCGCCTGCCGCCCTCCTGCGGGACGCCGCCCCAAGCACGCGCTTGATGCATAAAGCTGAGAACAGTACATTCTTTCTTCAAAGATAGAGCATGAGAGCTGAGGGACTAATTGATGGCTTTGTGTTGTTGTGGTTTAGGGTGGTGGAGGAAGTGGTGCTGATAAGGGCTAGTGGGGATTCTGTGTATGTACACCTGTGGGGAATTGCTGTCCATATAACATTTTTCACATCTTTTCAGAAACTGCAGGACCAGCTCAGTGCATATCTTTCCCTTTGGTGGAGCAATTTTAAAGAAACTCCATGAGGGGGAATCTCAGAGTTTTTCTTCCTTATGCCCCCTCTCTTGTATATATTGTCACAAGAAGTACGGGAGGAATTCTAGAGCCTTGGTTTTTTGGTTCAGAGAGAATCTTCTCTTTGAATTTGTTTCTATACTCTTGTAATAGTCTTTTCCCTTTCTCATTAGATACCAGTCGCTCTCCCTCCCCCTGACCCCCCCCACAACTTTTAAAATGTGAGGTAGCTTAATTTCTTTGAAATTCCAGAGGCTGGAATGGTTTTATTTTTCCTTGTAGTGGTTTTTGCTACTCCCTGGTGTTGACCACTGAGAGTTGCATATTCTTAATCTTTCTTATAGCAGTAGCAGTCTTCATCCCTTCCTGTTTCTCCCAGAATATTTTTTTCCTATCAGATTCCTGCAATTTAGAGACCCTCATTTTGTGATTTAGGTGCCAGATAAGTGGTTTGCTCATTTTGTGCCAAAACTCTACTTGTCTGGTGCCTCACCTGGTTAATGCTTCCAGAGAGTATTAACCAATGAGTATGTACAGGCTGCTTTCTTCTTTCACATTCAAAAAGAAAATATAGGCCTATATTTTGAAAATCAGCCATCAGTACTTGAGTGCAAATCAGGTTGCTGGGCTTCAAAATGAATGCAAATTATGGATGCTATTAAACATGCCTGTCATTTAGTACCTACACTGAATTACAGATGCAAAGTTTTACTCAATTGTGGAGACTCAGTTAATCTTTTATTGTGTGAGATAAATGGATCATTTAATACAATATAAAATTCTCTTAATTCTTTAATGCAGTATTTTTCTGCCCCTTTAATACTCCAATGGAGCTGAAAACAGGTAGAATCTAGAGTCATTTGACACTGGATTAAATTCAGTTTTTTTGCTTTAGGATGATGTCATCTGCACAACATTGGGATGCAGCCTTAAAAGGGTGTGTTCTCTGTATATGTGATTTTTTCTAAATCAGGGGAGGGTATTTTTTACTTGAACACACAAATCAGTCCTTAAATAGCATTTCAAGCATACATGAAATGAGCCAACTCACAAGTGCTGCAGTTTAGACAAAGAAAATGGAACATGTTCTGATCAGTTCAGACAATATGTTTATATTGGAAAAATATCCCCTCTCTCTCTTATAATAGTCTTAAAAATAATATAGTTCTTGATCAGGCAATTGTGGGACAGGTCAGATCATCATTGAGTTTATTGTATTGTGTTGTGCTTAAAAAAGTCTTTTACAGCCAGAACTTTATTCCTATCAAGAAAAAAAAAATTTTAAACTGACATACCACAAACAAGCTCCTGACATACTTCTGCTTTCAACAATTTTTTAAAGAATTTTGTAACAAAGGCAAATCTGAATTCAGAAATTCTGTTGAAAAAAAGAGCTGTAATTTCTCCAGGAAAATGTGTTCCACTTCCCAAAATGACTTTGATAAATAAAAAGCTAAAGTGACCTTGACATTTGTAAATCCTTTAAAATGTATCATGTATCCTCGGGACATAAAATTCCATTGTAGATCTATTTTTTTTTACATTAGGCATTAATAGGGATGTTCCAGCCAGTTTAAAATGAATTTGGTGTGCAAGAAAAGTACTTTAAAATAACCTAGAAATGCATCAGCAACTAGTTATTGAAGCTACATGTTATTGCAAGTTTGAGACTTCAATTTCCTTCTGTATCTTTCTATGACTACATTACATGTATATTCACTAAAGGTCAAATACTTCAGTCCTTACTCAAGCAGAACTCCCACTGACTTCAAAGCGAATTTTGCTCATGAGAAGGCCAAATTCTGTAGCCTAAGTGTAGCCATCTTGGGGCAAATATATTCCTTAATGTGTTTTGAATGTATTGTTCATCTATTTAACATTAACACACAGTATATTCTGGTCTGTAGTACAGCTCAAGTGCTGATCTCTCATGAACCTCTAAAAATCTAACATACGCTTTACCACAGTGATCTACAAGTGAAATATCACTCCCAGAGGAAACCATTTGTCTTTCTAGTAGATGACTAGAGCTCATATCTTAATGTTCACTCAGTAACCTTAGGGTGAGACTGTGTTTTGTGCATTGTCTCAGGGGGCAGAATTCCTCCCCAGCTCCTTCCTACACAAAGAGTATGTCCACAGTCCATCATCCCTTTGTATAGGACAGCCTGCTCTTCTCAATGCAGCTGGTCAGCTGGCCTGACCCCTCACTGCCTCTTTCTTTCCTGTGTGGGATGACTTCTGAAGTATGTCAGGATGGAACAGTTTCTGTGCACCACAAGTGAGGAATTGTTATTATAGCTGGACTGCTTACCACAAGCACAAAGAATGGAAGCTAGAAGGCTCTTCCCTTCTGGGCACTTGTGCTTGGACCAGGCACAATCTGGCTGGTTCTAATTAGATTTGTAAGACATAAAACTTACAAAGGTTGCAAGCCCGAGCAAACATGTAACACACAAATATAAATTAAAACAATTCTACAATAAATTCAATGGTTTCTTCATAGTCATTTCCTTCCCCCCCCCATCAAACATGTAGTGGATAAATCACATACTATAGTCAGTCTGCAGTGGTGAACAGAATTCCTGGATTCACCCTATTGAGGAGAAAAGTCCCTTTTGGCTACTAGAATAGAAACACAGTGTTGTATATCATGTGTTCAGAATGTTAAAGGCCTTTAAAGAATTTAAATACTTGAGTTATTTAAAAAAAAACCACCATACATGCATAATGCACACTTTCTTGCCATTAATTCTAAAACTTACTGTGCTCTGCTAGGCCTATTTTAAACAGGTGTTCTGATGTGAACATGTATGAAACATTTTAATTTGGCTAGATCTTAGGAAGAGAGCTAGAATGGTTCCTGATATTTTTACCACAAAGTTTCCCTATTTTATCCTTTTTATCCCTTAAGCATTAATAAAGGGCATATCGTAGGAAGCTGAATCATAAGTATTTCCTGTAAAGTAGATTTGATTTTCAAAGTTGACGATATGACTTCTATGGGTGACTTTGTACTGGATGACCACCTGGGAGAAATGTGTTAGACTGTCATCTCTCCCAGTAGGGTTGCCAACATTCTAATCACACAAAACCGAACACCCTTGCCGGGCCTCCTTCCCTCCCCCACCTTCCCCAAGGCCCTGCCCCCACTCCATCCATCCCCCCATCCCTCCATCACTTGCTCTCCCCCACCCGCACTCACTTTCACTGGTCTGGGGCAGGGGGGTTGGGGTGTGGGAGGGGCTGAGGGCTCCAGCTGGGGGTGTGGGTTCTGGGGTGGGGTAGCGGATGAGGGGGTTGAGTGGGAGGGGTTGTGGGGTGCAGACTCCAGGAGGGAGTTTGAGTACAGGAGGGGGCTCAGGTTGGGGTGTGGGAGGGGGTGTGGGCTCCAGGAGGGGGCTCAGGGCTGGGGCAGGAGGTTGGGGTGCGGGAGGGTGTTCGGGAGACACTTACCTCAGGCAGCTCCTGATCGGCAGCACAGTGGGGCTAAGGCAGGCTCCCTGCCTGCCCTGGCTCCACACGGTTCCTGGCAGTGGCCGGCATGTCTGGCTGCTAGATGCAGGGGCAGCCAGGCACCTCCGCACCCACAGGCGGCACCCCCGCGGTTCCCGTTAGCTGTGGTTCCCAACCAGTGGGAGCTGCGGAGCCAGCACTTGGGCAGTGCACGGAGCTTCCCTGATCGCTCCTGCACCTATGAGCTGCAGGGACATGCCAGTCGCTTCCGGGAGCTGCAGGGAGCCTGCCTTAGCCCCACTGCACCGCTGACCGGACTTTTAATGGCCTGGTCAGTGGTGCTGACTGGAGCCACAAGTGTCCCTTTTTGATCAAAAACCGAACGCCCGGCATCCCCATCTCCCAGACAGATCACATATCTTACTGTATGCTTTTTAAAGTGCCGAGTAGACTTATGGCGCTGTATGAGTGATATTTAATACATACTTGTAAAGAATTGATCAGCATGCTGATCAGATTCTATAACTGGTGTGAAGAGGAAGTACATGCGTGTAACAACCTGTATTTGAGGAAAATAAAGGAAGAGACTTTTTTTCTTCTTTCAAATCCACACCTGTTATATAGCAATACACCACTTCACCCTTCAAACACTCATGCACATGCTTAACTGTACACTCTGCGTCTTCAATTACAAATAAGCATCAATGGACCCACTCAGAGTGCAGAACATTAAGCATGTGTGTTTGCATGACCTGGGCCTATATTCTTACATGTTATTTTTTTCTTAGTTTTGAAACGTGGGTTGTTTCATAGCATCATGCACAGACTTAGAACGAGCAGCACAGGGAAGGGGCTGGACTTGCTGAAGGAGACTCCATGTGGAAGTAAATATGCAGCTCTTTTCTTATGGATCAGAAAGAGACAGGAGGCGGGGAAGTGTGAAGTGCACTGAAAAGCTCTGCTAGATCTGTGTCAATTTCAAGCCAGGCTGCTGTACGGACAAACCCATACTTCCGTTTTATGAATACACCAATTTGCCTTGTTTTATTCTGTATTAGAAAAATGAACTGGTGAAAAAATGACAGACTTCACAAAATGTAAATATATTGGATTGCAGATTTCCTAAAATTGAAAATAAGACATAATTCAACAATTACAGCTTTAAAAACCACACAAACAGACCCATTTCTTAGTTTTATGTTCTGGAACTATGGGAATGTATCTTCACTGAATGTACTGGCATGACAGTTCTCAAGACATTAACTATTTAACAGTAGCCTTGTCTTAGTTGTTACCGTACCTTGATGCATATGCCTTTCTCCATTTAAATCACTCACCACTGCAGCAGAGTGATTGCCATTGAAGTAGAGTAATTCCCTTGTGTTGTATATTGTAAAATAAATCTGCCATCACTGTTTAACATTGAATTTCTAACACACAAAATGAATTGGCTATCCATAGATGTTACATTACACTTGTTCATGTTTTATGTGGATATGTAGTATGGCATGTTTGCTTGGTTTAACAAAGATGTTCGGAAATAAGGGTAGTGTCTGCACACAGAGGAAATTAGTTACAGGACTGTGTTGCCTTTGATGATTGTGCACGGGTGAAAGACAAATAGTATCACTTTCATTTTATGGAACCATAGCTGACTGTTAGAGGGGAAAATAAAAAAAAAAGAAAAAAAAGAAAAAAGGCCTGATCCTAGCATGGGTATTTTGAGTACACAAGGAATGCAGTATTGACTCTTTATTTATATATGGTATTTTGGTATCAGATTTTTGTAGTGTAGTGGAGGGATGTTGCATTTAAAAATATAAGATTTATAGGCTTCACTGAAGCTCTGCACAGGTCAAAAGTCTGCCTGAATAAAGCCACTTGCAAAATTCTACAAGCTGTTAAATTGTATTGTTAGGCAAATCTCTCTGCTGCAAATTCATGTAAATGATCCTCAATTTCCAGACAGCTCCGTATGGTAGCCCTTCTTTGTCTTTACCATATTGTTCCAGCTGCTTAAAAGAAAAAATATTGTACCCAAGTTTATTTAACAGTCTCAGTGTCTGGAAATCAAGGAAATAATGGGCTCCATTGTCCCTTTGCAGCATAGCCTTGTGCTCAGGTGGTGTAGATCTGCATTGCCTCGGTGGCAGTTCTGGGAGGCATTGTTCCCCAGGTAGACATAATGTCCATTGGAGCTACTAGGATGCACAGGGGCCAGACTCAATCTGTCTCTACATTTTCTATTACTATTGAGCTGCTTCCTGTTTACCATCTTCCTAACAAGCGTGCTGTGAAGTGTTATGCTGGCAGAAGGGGAGACAAGTGTAAAGCCTGGTCTACACTAGGCGTTTAAATCGGTTTTAGGAGCCTAAAACCGATTTAACGCCACAACCGTCCACACTAGGAGGCACCTTATATCGATTTTAATGGCTCTTTAAATCGGTTTCTGTACTCCTGCCCGACGAGAGGAGTAGCGCTAATATCGGTATTAACATATCGGAATAGGGTTAGTGTGGCCGCAATCGACGGTATTGGCCTCCGGGAGCTATCCCACAGTGCACCACTGACCGCTCTGGACAGCATTCTCAACTCGGATGCACTGGCCAGGTAGACAGGAAAAGCCCCGCGAACTTTTGAAATTCATTTCCTGCTTCCCCAGCGTGGAGATCTCATCTCATCAGCACAGGTGACCACGCACAGCTCATCAGCACAGTTAACAATGCAGTCTCCTGAGAATCGAAAAAGAGCCCCAGCATGGACCGCTCGGGAGGTAATGGATCTGATCGCTATATGGGGAGAGGATTCAGTGCTAACAGAACTGCGTTCCAAAAGACGAAATGAAAAAGTATTTGAAAGAATTTCTAAGGCTATGACGGATAAAGGCCACAGCAGGGACTCCGTGCAGTGCAGAGTGAAAGTTAAGGAGCTCAGACAAGCCTACCAGAAAACCAAAGAAGCAAACGGAAGGTCCGGGGCAGGTCGAAAAACATGCCGCTTCTATGATGAGCTGCATGCAATTTTAGGGGGCTGCGCCACAAGTACCCCACCCCTGACCGTGGATTCCGAGGTGGGGGTTGTAATCTCTGCCATGTCTGAGGATTATGCAGACGGGGAAGATGAAGAGGAAGAAGAAGAGGAAGACCTCGCAGAGAGCACACAGCACTCCGTGAACCCCAGCAGCCAGGAGCTTTTTATCACCCTGACGGAATTACCCTGCTCCCAGCCCTCACAAGCAACTATTCCAGAGAATGACGTCCTGGAAGGGAGCTCTGGTGAGTGTACCTTTGCAAATAGCAAACAGTGTTTTTTAAGCAAGCCTTTTTTAATGATTGATTTGCCCAGAGGACTTGGGATGCATTCGCAGACAGTATAGTTACTTAGAAAAGTTTGTTAACATGTCCGGGGATTGAGAGGAAATCCTCCAGGGACATCTCGATGAAGCGCTCCTGTAGGTACTCCAGAAGCCTTTGCAGAAGGTTTCTGGGCAAGGCATCCTTGTTCCGCCCACCATGGTAGGACACTTTACCATGCCATGCATGTAGCAAGTAATCAGGTATCATTGCGTGGCAAAGCATCGCAGCGTATGGTCCCGGTGACTGCTGGCATTCAAGAAGCATCCGCTCTTTATCTTGTTCTGTTATCCTCAGCAAAGTGATATCGTTCAGGATAACCTGGTTAAAAATCAGGAATTTAAGTAAGGGGGGTGGCCATTTTTCTACTGGGTTCGTGGAATGCAGCAGCTTAAAAAAAACACTTTCCTGCACGTAGCGAAGCGGGGGGAGGGGAGGAGTGAAATGCCGATGATCTTTTCTGTTTGGTCACCGGCGAGGCGATCTTCCCCAAGCTACCGGACAAGCAGTGGGTGGAGGGGAGGGGGAAGGTTGTTGATTAGCAGGGAGCTAGCGTGGTATTAGCCATGCGTTGGGGGGGGAGGGATAAATCACTGAGACAGTGGCTTACCATGGCCGCATGCAAGCTGAATCCTGATGCCTGGACCTGTGTCTGAGATCTGTAACCCCAGAGATGCAAGCAGTCACTATTAAGATGAAAAATGCGACCTTGTAGGGAAATCACATGTGCTATGTAAGGTGAATAGTGCTTTTCACTGTGAAAGAGTATAACCATTGTTCTGTAAAATGTATCTTTCTAAATATTTATCTCCCTCATGCAGCTGCAAATTTTTCAAGCGTCCCTCCTCCATCCCAAAGGCTAGCACAGATAAGGCGGAGGAAAAAGAAGACGCGAGATGAGATGTTCTCGGATATTATGGAAGTTACACGCAATGAAAGAGCTCATCTGAATGAGTGGAAGGACGTGGTTTCAAATTACAGGAAAGAGGCCAGTGAACGTGAGGACAGGAGGGATGAACGTGAGGACAGGAGGGACAACCGAGATGAGAGGTGGCGGCAGGAAGACCGGCAGGAAAATCAGCGGTGGCGGCAGGAAGACCAGCGGTGGCGGGATGCAACTCTGGGGCTGCTGCGTGATCAAACTGACATGCTCCGGCGTCTTGTGGAGCTTCAGGAACGGCAGCAGGATCACAGAGTGCCGCTGCAGCCCCTGTATAACCACCCTCCCCCCTCACCATGTTCCTTAGCCTCCTCACCCAGACGTGTAAGAACGCGTGGGGGGAGGCTCCGTGCACCCGCCCACTCCACCCCCGTGGACAGCCCAACCAGAAGGATGCCGTTACTCTGAATTATTTTTTAATGGCCTTCTCCATCCCTCCTTTCCTCCTCCCAAAGCACACCCTTACTTCTCTCCCTCTTTTTATAATGAATCAATAAAGAATTCATGCTTTTTAAATGAGAGTGACTTTATTTGCATAAGTAAGCTGTACTCGAAGGGGGAGGGGGAGTTGCTTACAGGGACTGAGTCAATCAAGGGGGTTGGGTGTTCATCAACAAACACAGCAGTCACACTGTACCCTGGCCATTGATGAAGCTCGTTTTCAAAGCTTCTCTGATGCGCACCGCTTCCTGGTGTGCTCTTCTAATCTCCCTGGTGTCTGGCTGCGCGTAATCAGCGGCCAGGTGATTTGCCTCAGCCTCCCACCCCGCCATAAAGGTCTCCCCCTTACTCTCACAGAGATTGTGGAGAATACAGCAAGCAGCAATAACATAGGGGACATTGGTTTGGCTGAGGTCTGAGCGAGTCAGTAATGTGCGCCAGCGCGCCTTTAAACGGCCAAATGCACATTCCACCACCATTCTGCACTTGCTCAGCCTGTAATTGAACAGATCCTGACCACTGTCCAGGCTGCCTGTGTATGGCTTCATGAGCCATGGCATCAAGGGGTAGGCTGGGTCCCCCAGGATAACGACAGGCATTTCAACATCCCCAACTGTTATTTTCTGGTCTGGGAAGTAAGTCCCTTGCTGCAGCCGTTTAAACAGAGTAGTGCTTCTGAATACGCGAGCGTCATGAACCCTCCCTGGCCATCCCGCGTGGATGTTTGTGAAACGTCCCTTGTGATCCACCAGTGCTTGCAGCACCATTGAAAAGTACCCCTTCCGGTTTACGTACTGGGTGCCCTGGTGCTGCGGTGCCAAGATAGGGATATGGGTTCCATCTATCGCCCCCCCACAGTTAGGGAATCCCATTGCAGCAAAGCCATCCACTATGGCCTGCACGTTTCCCAGAGTCACAACCTTTCGTAGCAGCAGCTTAGTGATTGCTTTGGCTACTTGCATCACAGCAGCCCCCACAGTAGATTTTCCAACTCCAAATTGATTCCCGACTGACCGGTAGCTGTCTGGCGTTGCAAGCTTCCACAGGGCTATCGCCACTCGCTTCTCTACTGTGAGGGCTGCTCTCATCTTGGTATTATGGCGTTTCAGGGCAGGGGCAAGCAAGTCACAAAGTTCCATGAAAGTGCCCTTACGCATGAGAAAGTTTCGCAGCCACTGGGAATCGTCCCACACCTGCAACACAATGCGGTCCCACCAGTCAGTGCTTGTTTCCCGGGCCCAAAATCGGCGTTCAATGGATAGAATCTGCCCCATTACCATCAGGATCTCCAAAGCGCCGGGGCCCGCGGTTTGAGATAATTCTGTGTCCACGTCCTCATCACTGTCATCGCCGCGCTGCCGTATCCGCCTCTTACTCGCCTCGGTTCGAAGGTCCTGGTTCAGCATATACTGCACGAGAGTGCGCGAGGTGTTTAAAACATCCATGATTGCGGTATGGAGCTGAGCAGGGTCCATGCTTGCTGTGCTATGGCGTCTGCACGGTTCACCAAGCAAAAAAGGCGCGAAACGGTTGTCTGCCGCTGTCAGGGAGGGAGGGAGGGGTGAGGCTGTACCCAGAACCACCCGCGAAAATGATTTTTGCCCCATCAGGCACTGGGATCTCAACCCGGAAATGCCAAGGGGCGGGGGAGGCTGCGGGAACTATGGGATAGCTACGGGATAGCTACCCACAGTGCAACGCTCCAGAAATCGACGCTAGCCTCGGACCATGGACGCACACCACCGATTTAATGTGTTTAGTGTGGCCGCGCGCACTCGATTTTATAAAATCTGTTTTACAAAACCGGTTTATGCAAATTCGGAATAGTCCTGTAGTGTAGACGTACCCTAAGATTCTGACAACACTGCAGAACTGGCAATGTAAGACCCTGACCATGCTATAGACCTGGAAGTATAAAACCCTGCTCCATGCTGCAGATCTGGCATAGTTGTGCTGACTAGCCTGGACAGAATTTTGCTGCATGAACCGTGCTAGTGAAACCGTGCCCAGGACTACTTACCTATTGAGTCTTTTTGCATATGTTTTGAGTGTTTCTCTGACACTAGTCTTTATCCATAGTCCCTATCCACACTCTTCAGGGAAGCCATGCTGGAGCTATAGCATAGCCAGATATTGCAGCAATAAAAAGTTCGTTGTTCTTTAATACAGAAAGATTGACTCTGCAGTGAGGTTTGCTGCTTTTCCACAAAAATCCATTCAAACAGTATGGTCTAATCCAGGGGTCGGCAACCTTTCGGAAGTGGTGTGCCAAGTCTTCATTTATTGACTTTGATTTAAGGTTTCCCATGTCAGTAATACATTTTAACGTTTTTAAGGTGGTCTTTTTTAGAAGTCTATAATATATAACTAAACTATTGTTGTATGTAAAGTAAATAAGGTTTTTAAAATGTTTAAGAAGCTTCATTTAAAATTTAATTAATATGCAGAGCCCCCTGGACCTGTGGCCAGGACCCGGGCACTGTGAGTGCCACCGAAAATCAGCCCGTGTGCCACCATCGGCACACGTGCCATAGGTTGCCTATCCCTGATCTAATCCATTCAGGAAAATAAAGCTGATTTTTCCTCCCTTTATGCTGCTGGCATCAAGAAGTGACAGGAAACTGGGTCTATGGGCTTGCCTAAATACATTTAATATCTGAGAAAGTTACCTGAGCGATACCAGACATGTCACATACCATTCTATGAAATACATCATCAGCTAAAAAGGCTTTTTGCGGATGCCTGTCTTTTGCTAATTGACCATTATATGCATAGATCAAAGTTGCCTCAACAATCCAGGAAATGCTGCTGCAAACAAACAAAGTTCATCCCTCAATTCTCATGTTGTTTAGAAACACTTGCCAGACTGAGGAATAATCTGCAGATCAGTAACTTTGCAGTGAATATTTGTGAACAGCAAATAATTTAAGAAAACTGGATATTTCATGACAAGAGGCTAAATTAATCAAATGAACAATTAATTGTAATAAATCAATATATCATATGATTATGTTCAACAAATTAAATAATTAATGTACTCTTAAGATACCACAAGTGTTTAACGGGTACATGAATTGGCATATATTAAGAATTTAAAGTGTTGTTTTACTCTGAAATGTGACTATGCAAAAAAAAAAAGTGGCATTTTTTGTTGCCATATTTTTTAACTTTTACTACTTTTGGCCAACCAGAACCAACATAGCTCAGGCAGAGTAAAATGGAATCCTTTCTGGCATACCCACCCTCAACTAAATTGTTAACTACCTGATCCATTTTAAGTGCTATCTGTGTAACCCACATTTGAGTTACACCATTGAAAGTAAGGGCATAACAAAGCTGTAAGTAATAGGTTTACACAGACAAAGCTGACACCATAATTTGGCCAGCAGAGTCCTTATTACCAGTGATGATAGAGCCAAAAAACCCAGCTCAGCTTACAGATTCCAGGCTGTGTTTTTAGGATGGGCAAGTGGGGACCTCCTCCCACACACACACTTATTGTAAAGTCACCAAATTTTATATGAAAATTACTAGGACGCAAATGCAGAACCACATACCAACTTGTAGGCACCCAAGTACCAAACTTGTCACTGTAACTTTTCAGATGCATAGCAAGTATACAACATTGTTTTGTAATAATCGGTACAAGTTTGTACATTTGTGTTTGATATTACACACACAAAAATAAATCACTGATACTGAAGTAACAAGGTCAGAAAATTGAAAGATTCTTGTCTCACTCCTGTAAGCTTCCATTATTTGCATTGGCAAAGCTAGCTCTGACAGCCCAATATCTAGGTAAAGAAAATTAATTTCTCTTCTGTCTTTTCAAGAATCAGGTGATTCTTTTGTTCCCTGTTTTCTGAGCTGAATGGCATAAAGTGTGAGGATTATGACATTTGCCACGATAGCACTGATTGTTCTCATGCTATTATACATATCCAAAAGATATGATACAGGATTTTTTTGATGAAGTTTCTACAGCCTGTATTATACAGGAGGTCAGACTAGATGATCACAATAGTTGCTTCTGGCCCTGGAATCTCTGAATGTGATTTGACCCTTAATATGACATCGTTGGAATATAGACATTACTGTATGCCTTTAAGGACCAGCAGTACAAAGAGAGGGGAAAATGAATACAGCTGTAAAAACAAAAAACAATGGGGATTTTTTTTTGTCAACACAAAATGGTTATGCTGAAATTCTTCACAAATAAGCCATTATATGTATGTTGAGATGTTGTGTTTCTTTTAAAACTGTACTGGTCAAATGCATCCACCTGAACTTGGACCAATCTACATGGGAGGTCCACTTCCTAGACACCACAGTGCAAATAAGTGACGGTCACATTACCACCACCCTATACCGAAAACCCACCGACCGCTATGCCTACCTTCATGCCTCCAGCTTCCATCCTGGACACACCACATGATCCATTGTCTACAGCCAAGCACTGAGGTACAACCGCATCTGCTCCAACCCTCAGACAGAGACCAACACCTACAAAATCTTCATCAAGCATTCTCAAAACTACAATACCCGCACAAGGAAATAAGGAAACAGATCAACAGAGCCAGACGTGTACCCAGAAGCCTCCTACTGCAAGACAAGCCCAAAAAAGAAACCAACAGGACTCCACTGGCCATCACATACAATCCCCAGCTAAAACCTCTCCAACGCATCATGAGGGATCTACAACCCATCCTGGACAATGATCTCTCACTTTCACAGGCCTTGGGTGGCAGGCCAGTCCTTGCCCACAGACAACCCGCCAACCTGAAGCATATTCTCACCAGTAACTACACACCACACCACAGTAACTGTCACTCAGGAACCAATCCATGCAACAAACCGACGCCAACTCTGCCCACATATCCACACCAGCAGCACCATCACAGGACCTAACCAGATCAGCCACAACACCACAGGTTCATTCACCTGCATGTCCACCAATGTAATATATGCCATCATGTGCCAGCAATGCCCCTCTGCTATGTACATCGGCCAAACTGGACAGTCCCTACGGAAAAGGATAAATGGACACAAATCAGATATTAGGAATGGCAATATACAAAAATCTGTAGGAGAACACTTCAATCTCCCTGGACACACAATAGCAGATTTAAAGGTAGCCATCCTGCAGCAAAAAAAACTTCAGGACCAAACTCCAAAGAGAAACTGCTGAGCTTCAGTTCATCGGCAAATTTGACACCATCAGCTCAGGATTAAACAAAGACTGTGAATGGCTAGCCAACTACAAAAGCAGTTTCTCCTCCCTTGGTGTTCACACCTCAACTGCTAGAAGAGGGCCTTATCCTCCCTGATTGAACTAACCTCATTATCTCTAGCCTGATTCTTGCTTGCATATTTATACCTGCCTCTGGAAATTTCCACTACATGCATCCGACGAAGTGAGTATTCACCCACGAAAGCTTATGCTCCAATACGTCGGTTAGTCTATAAGGTGCCACAGGACTCTTTGCTGCTTTTACTGAACTTTCATGTAATCATGAATATTAATGAAACCAGAATCAATTGGAGTTGTGAACAGTTTGTAGAAGTTGCATGGCAATCAAGAATGTATTCAAAATAGATATTGATAAGCTTAAATGACATAATGAAAACAAATAATGTAAGATTCTATAGCTACTGTGTTGTAGTCAAAATGTTGAAAATTTTTTGTTAATTGAGAAAGGTGTAGGTTGGCCAGAAATGTCCTTCTAAGGCTGTGCAGAATTCAGTATGTGCCTTTCAAGCTGGTGCATAATTTGTAAAGTATGTGTGGCCCCAGATATGCTTTATACAGTACATGCAGGACAAGGAGAGGTGGGGAAGAAACAAACCTTGTTGAGATTCTAAGCTCCACAGAGCAGCTAAAGCCACTGGGAGTGGAACAGCAGGTTACCCTGTGAAATTCCAAACCTCTGCAGGACACTGAACTGGAAGTTGCTGGGGACTCTGCTTAGTTCCTAACATTTTGTTGAAAAGATATGTGGGAAGAAGCCCAGAGTTCGTGGGTGAGATCCTGACTCTGTTGAAGTTAATGGGAGGGGTTTGGTTTTGTTTTTTAAAAACCACACAATTAGGTAAGTAACACACTTCTCTCATGGTAAAAACCTTAATGGAGACAAGGCATGGGTAGTTTTTACTGTGAAGTAGCTAGGAGAGGTCAACCCTGTGACCTGTACTTGACCTTACTAATTCATTTAATCAGGGGCGGCTCTACGAATTCCGCCGCCCCAAGCAGGGCGGCGCGCCGCGCTGCCGGGCACCGGACCCGCGCCTTCGCGGGACCTCCCGCAGATGTGCCGCTGGTCCCGCGCCTACGGTGGAGCTTCCGCAGGCATGCCTGCGGGAGGTCCGGTTGTCCCGCGGCTCCATTGGACCTCCCGCAGGCATGACTGCGGAAGGTCTGCCGGACCCGCCTGCCACCCTCCCATTAAAATGCCGCCCCATGCGTGCGCTTGGCACGCTGGGGTCTGGAGCCGGCCCTGCATTTAATAGTAAACTACAGTTGTGTCTCACTGGGATTTCATAGCGCGATAACTAATATTAGTTAGCCCACTGTAAAACACTTTAAAAAAGCAACAAAGAAAGCATAAAAGGTTATTTAAGTTTGGGAGAGCAGGGAGAACCAGGGAGCTATCAAAACTCCAAAGCTCTACATTGGTCATATGTTTTAAAAACCAAGTAAATAAACAGTCTATTTCCACTAACCCTAAGTTGCTATTTAACATTCAAGTTGAAACACATGTGCAATGAGGTACAGGTGATATTGTTTTCCAAGTGTCACTCACCAGTGGCACTGCCTCCAACAAGCGGTTTGTTACACTATCACATCCAAAGTGCTCACTTTCAAGCCAAGTTGGAGGAGACAGGCAAACTACAACAACCTCACTTTACCCTCACCAGAGAATATGGGTTGGACCAAACACATTGGAGAACTGGTACCCAAGATAACATCTCTGGAGTTAATCCCTGACAGCTCTGCAGAAATTGTTACCTGTGCCTAAGGGTGCATATCACAATTCTTTAGCTGCAAAATGCCACATTTATGGGCCCCAGTGCATGCCAGTGTAAGGGGTGTGTTGGCAATTGTAGGAACTGTTAAATTATGTTTGTCTAAACACTGTGCGGGATATACAATAACTATTGGAATAAAAACCAAGGGCCTATTTTTTCAAACTGTACTTAAATTTTAAACTCCATTTAGAAGGTGAAATATTCAAAATCCAGCTTGGTAAACTTTTTTTAGTTTCAGGACATTCAAAATTACAAAAGATAACTTGTTTACCTAGTTTTTCCCCCAAAATGCCTCCTATGTCTTATTTTATAGAAAGTGTGCCCAGACCACTGAGGGAGAGGCTGTGTAGAACAAATAGTAGGTGAATTGAAAATTACAAGATCACCTAATACAAGTACTGTAGTGCAATCTGTCCTGAAAGTTGAATTTACAAATGTAGAATTATGTACAAAAAACCCTGCATTCAAAAATAAAATGTCAAAATTTAGGTGGTTTGGGTTCTGTAGTTTCCATATTGGAGTGTTGCTCTTTTAAGATTTCTGAAAGCATGCTCTCCACACCTCTTTCCTCTCAGATTTTGGAAGACACTTCAAATTCTTAAAATTTGGGTCAAGTGCTGTAGCTATCTTTAGAAATCTTACCTTCTTTGCGTTGTGTCAAATCTGCAGTGAAAGTGTTCTTAAAATGAATATGTGCTGGGTCATCATCCGAGACTGCTATAACATGAAATATATGGCAGAATGTGGGTAAAACAGAGCAGGGGACATACAATCCTCCCCTAAGGAGTTCAGTCACAATTTTAATGTATTTTTTTTTAAAAATGAGCATCATCAGCATGTAAGCATGTCCTCTAGAATGGTGGGCGAAGCATGAAGGGGCATACAACTGTTTAGCAAATGTGGCACATAAATACCTTGCAATGCAGCTACAGAAGTACCATGCAAATGCCTGTTTTTATTTTCTGGTGACATTGTAAATAAGAAGAGGGCAGCATTATCTCCTATAAATGTAAACAAACTTGGCTGAACAAGAAGTAGGACTGAGTGGACTTGTAGTCTCTGAAGTTTTACATTTTTTATGTAACTACACTCAAAAATAAAACAAAAAAACCACATTTGTAAGTTGCACTTTCACGACAAAGACTGCACTACAGTACTTATATGAATTGAAAAATACTGTTTCTTTTGTTTATCTTTTACAGTGCAGATATTTGTAATAAATATACACTTCGATTTCAGTTACAACAGAATCCAATATATATGAAAATGTAGAAAAACATCCAAAATATTTAATACATTTCAATTGGTATTCTATTGTTTAACAGTGTGTGATTAAAACTACAATTAATCACGATTCATTTTTTTAATCACCATTAAATTTTGGAGTTAATCGTGAGTTAACTGCAATTAATCAACAGCCCATCTAGAGCTGAAGCTCTGTGGGTATATGGGAGATACTCAGTGTATTTGGCATGTAGAGCACACTATGGGGCCCAGGAGTTACTTGTGTAGCTATTTAAATATCAGATGAAATTAGTTTCATTATGAGGAATTTTAAAATTTTAGTGAGGTTTGTAGTAGCCAGGAAGCTGATTAAACTCACTGTGTCCCGACATGAAAGGGATGGGTCAGAAGGTAGCTAGGATTTCAATGGCTGCACAGGTAGCTAGATCAGTTAGTCTGATCTTAGTCTCTATTTAGAGTTTCATGTTAACCCTGACTCAGGGCTTTTCTAGACTAGAGAAATTTGCATTGGGGCAAACACCTAATGTAGAAGCATTGCACAAGCACAAAAATGGGTTGACATTGGAGCAACTTACCTGTATTTTGTTGCTTAGAAGTACTTTGGAACTCCGTGACTAGTTTACGCCTTTGCCAATTTTCCCAGTTTTTAAACAGGATACCATATGCTCTTGCTTGTATCTGACATACCATTAGTTCCAATTCCAAAGTTGATAACTAAATGCCCACACACCATAGTTTCTTTTAATTTGGAATTTGCCACTGCATATAATATCAGGTAATGTTTAGATGCTCTGAGGTGAGCTTAAGACATTCTTCACAGTGCTGAGTAAGTCTCTAGATGTACACTAGATAACTAAGCAAACAAGAATTACTTCACCAATGTAGTGTATAGGATATATTCACGAGATCTAGTAATTCAACAAAGCCAATCTGAGATGCATTTATAAATATCAATTCTCATTAGTAAATGGGATTTCCCCACAATATTGAATATGCCATTACATTGGAAATAATGTTTTATATATGGATAATTAGGGAGGCAGTGGATAGAGCACCAGACTGGGACTCAGAAGACAATCTCAGTTCCAGGCTCTGCCACTGGTCTGCTGAGTGATCATGGGCATTTCCATATCACCTGCCTCAGTTTTCCCATCTATGAAATGGGGATAAATACTTACTCACTTTGTAAAGCACTTTGCGATCTATGGATGAAAAGCACAATACAAAAATCTAAGTGTTATTTATTAAGAGAGCTAGTCCAAATTCCACACACACGCACCCCGCAGAAGCATTTGAGTTTTTAGCCAAAGATTTGGAAGCCAAAAAGATTTTAGCCCAACACATTGTCTGTGGAAAGCAGACATTTTTTTAAAACACTGTCTTCAAAATGTTGAAATTTCAAATATCGAAAAACCTGATTGACTGAAAAACAGTTTTGACAGAAATTTTTTTGAAAGGGCCAATACCTATGGAAAAATTGTTCAGGATCAATGGTTTGACCAGCTTTAGGGTCAGTGTTTTACTGTAACACTTGTACTGCAAATGGGAATGCCCCAATGCAGGCAAGTGACAGCACAAGAGAGGTTTTCCCCCTCCATGATTATGGCACTAGGGACAGAAGAAAAGCAGGTAAGTGGTAAGGAAGTATAATAGAAATGCACCAGAATATTCATTGATAGTCCTAGATTTTAAAATCTTAGTATTACTGACCTATACATTTGTAGCAACACAGGTTTTAAAGGCTCTCTTCAGTACACGCAAGCTGACAATATTGTGTGATGTCTTAAAGAGGGACCAGGTTGGTGAGATACTCTCTTTTATTGGACCAACTTCTGTTGGTGAAAGAGACAAGTTTTTAAGCTACACAGAGCTCTTCAGAGGATTTTTTAAGTGGGTCATATTTTTAAGTGTACCATAAAAATCATACATACTCAAACCGACTGTAAAGCCTTCTGGTGGTAATTGCTCTTTTTAATACCCAAGAAACACAGCTAAAATTTTTTATTCACATGAGTAATTCTTACTCATGGGGGCAGTCTATCCTTTGAAGCCAATGGAAATTTGATGCAGATACACTGGTGATATGAAGACAGGCACATGGATAGATTTTAAGTGACAGATTGCAACTTTTATTAAACTTTAAAACAGGAGAGGGGCGCTACCCACCCATTCTCTCCTATACCAGCCACTTAATTAGTTCCATTGTTGGGGCTACCATATAACCCATAACTTAGGGTAGGTTCTTCTCAGCCTACCCACTCCAGGACTCAGCTAGCTCTGAGTTCTACCATCTTCTGCACCCCACGAGGTGGACATAGGGTTCAGAAGGGTGAGGATCCCTGCCCATGATGGCCACAAGGTTTGACCCTATCCCATGAGGTCAAGGCCCATCACAAAAATATCAGGTATTTTACCTCTGGGAACCATTCATTTTATTCTTTTAACTGCACTGGAGTTAACTGTCACAAGTTGCAACAAACTAAACAACTCAACCAAGTACTTCAGTTAGGTACCAAGTACATTCCTGCTTAACCCACTGTGGATTAAAAGTGCTGTGAGGAAGGTGAAAAACTCTCTAGTCCTCTGCCAATAGGTGGGAGAAAAAAATTCCTTTCTGACCCCCAAATGGGCATTTAGCATCTATCAGGCTGTATTCCTATTCCTAGTTCAGGGTGGGTAGGATGGGGCTTGTAGACAAGTGGACTCAACCCTGCGGCACCTCCTGCTGGCAGGGCCGGCTCCAGACCCCAGCGCGCCAAGCGCGCGCGTGGGGCGGCATTTTGCCGGGGGGCGGCAGGCGGGTCCGGCAGACCTTCCGCAGGCATGACTGCGGAGAGTGCGCTGGTCCCGCAGCTCCAGTGGACCTCCCGCAGGCATGACTGCAGACGGTTCGCTGTTCCCGCGGCTCGGGTGGACCTCCAGTGGAGCATCTGCAGCATGCCTGCGGATGCTCCACCGGAGCCGCGGGACCAGCGGACCCTCCGCAGGCATGCCTGCGGGAGGTCCACTGGTCCCACGGCTCTGGTGCACCTCCTGCAGGCATGACTGCTTGGGGCGGCCAAATCCCTAGAGCCGCCCCTGCCTGCTGGTCATCCTTGGGAATTAGCTCATTCCAGCCAGAAGCACCCTCTGCAGGCTGGTGATCCGCCTGTCCTCTTGGCCCCCATGTTCCTCCCTGGACCCAGTGCCCTTTTACATGGGGTGCTGCCCCCTAGTTTCCCCTCCCCAGGGAACCCCCATCAACTATTCCCACCTTGCCTCAGTATAAGGCTACTGCCAGTCATCATCTAGCCCCACCCGGGGCAGACTGCAGTATCAGCCTACTCATCTCTGGCAAGGTTGGGTTTGGACCTGCTGCCTTGGCCTACCCTAGGCTGCCCCCTGCAACCCCCAGTACCTGTTGGCCCAATGCTAGGCCACAGGCTGGGGCTTCCAGGCTCCTCAACCTTTCCCCAGCCCTGCTTCACTCAGGTACCCTGTGTCCAGCTCCCTACAGCCAGGCCCATTTCCCTCTACAGCTAGAGAAAGTCTGTTGAGCGCCTGGCTCCCAGCCTCTTTATACAGGCCAGCTGCGGCCTGATTGGGGCGTGGCCCAGCTGCCACTTCCCAGTCAGCCCAACTTAGTAGCTCCCAGCCACAACCTTCCCCCAGGGCTGTTTTAAGCCCTTCAGGGCAAGAGCAGGGTAAGCACCCTGCTACAGAGCTGCTGAAACAGAGCTGAAAGAGGGTCCACATGACCCCCTTCCAGGTTAAATCCTAGGAGCTGGGGAATGCTGGCCACTCACCCTTACCCCCCCAACTCCCCAGCTGGCCAATGGGTGCCAGAGGCTAAAGCAGGGGAGGAGCAATCTGGTATCTCTCAGCTAGTACTGCCTGCCCTCGCTGCTGGGACTGTCCCTTTTCACCACCAGCCCCATCAAGTTTATGCACCCACTGAGGCAAGTTGGTGGCATTTCTGAAAAGCTATGTTTCTCTTCTTATTTGTTCGGGTATTTTTGTTAGGCCTATTTACAGTTTGCTGTACAAACTTCCCTTCACATTATCTTCCTCAAAATTTACTGGCATGTATTTATTTTATGACCATGGTAAGATACATTTAAACTTCCTTTTCATCTTGATTACTCATTAATACCAATGTTAAAATCTATAAGTACTTAGTAAATTTGATCATGATAAACAGTCTTATCGGGTGACTATGTATAATGGGACTCCAAATGGAATCTTAACAAGTACTTCTTCTCTGCTTTCTTCACAGCTCCTTTGTCTTCTTTTCTGCTTTTGAAAAAAAAAAGTTTGATGTTAAATGAGCAGACAGTATTTGCCAATTAGAGTTATGGATTGAAATCACAACATTTTTAACAGTTTTGAATACCTCTACTGGCAAAATAAAAAAGAAAAAATATCTAGACATTTATCCAAATTTGGTTCCTGTATGATTTTTCTGTCAGTATGTGGCATGAGGCTTCTAAGATAAAGAGCCTGATCCAAACTACACCGAAATCAATAAACTACAAATAGGCTTTGAATCAGAACCCAAGAGCATGACAACAGACACACAATAAATGCTTCACCAAGAGTGGAGGCAAGATACTTTCCCCTTCATTTATGTGCCTGCTTTGTAGATTCAATAAGTTATTAGAGTATAGTTCGTAAATGACATAATATGGTTTGCTCAGTGCAAAATTCTTTGATTCAGACTTTTCCAAACAATGAGCTGGAAAAATACATTTTCATTTTATATTAATATTTGGTCATTAGACCAGCCATTCTGTTTGATCAATGTGCTCCCATAATTACTTCTTGCATCCAAAGTGAAAAGATAATGGTGAGTAAAATAGTCATTTTGTTTTTAGTTAGTATTTTCAAGACAGTCATTTATGCCATACTGAATAGTGACACATTATTTTACCATACCAGTATCACCTAGATATAAAACCTAGTGACAAGTGAGGGCTCTAAATTGTTCTTGGCAAAAGGATTGCCATCACTCCATTTCAAATCTCTGTGGAGGGAAGCTTTTGTCTGTGTTCTGTGACTAATTAATAGTGAGTATTAATTAGAAAGGCGAATTAGTCTTATGATTTGATTTCTATATTTGCAATTGTGTGTTTGCTAAATGCTTTAATCCTGGTTGCTGATATTGCTTTTACGCTTGGGCTCATAGAGATTCTGTACTTTCTTTTTATTCTTTAATATATCCCTCCTAGGAAATAATAAGTAGCACCAGCTTCTTCTTTTTTTTCTTTTTTCTTTGTCTGCTTGAAAACAGCTAGGGAAAAGGTGCAAGTTTTTCTAGGAGGCTTGTTACAAAGGACCCCCACTGTGAGGTACTTAGCAAGTGCTAGAAACAGGACAAACCAGTTTTTTTGGTCTTCTCAGTATATCAGCAAACAGCAACTACACATTTGCAAATGAAAAGGTTTTGTTTCTTTTCTATTCAGTCTCTCGCCAGTTCACTGAATGTAGAGGGGTGTGGCCAGCACCAAAAAGCAACACCAGCAAGCCACACATAAAATTCACTGACTGCAGAGGGGTGTGGCCAGCACCAGAAGGCACTGTTCCCCATCCCAAGAAATTTCCCACCTGCATGGCAGGTGAGGACACTAAGGCCTTCTTGAAAAATTTTTAAAAGGACCTGCCATGGGTACAGCATCCCTGAAGACCAGTACAAGGACTGGTCAGGAAAGTGGACTTTTGCTGTCTAAGACAATTATTCCATCCCCATGCTATTGGGGGAAAACTTGGCCAACCATGTAAAGCTGGCCAAGAATGGGGGAGTGGTCACCCGCGGCCAGGCCAAACAAGCAGGCACTCCCATCCCTGTTCCTGAGCCATCCACCAGGACCCTGTCTGTGTTACCAAAGACCCAGACAGAGGTGGTGAAACCGGATCCCATGACAACAACTACAGCCCAACGGGCCTAAACTGGCAAAAGCAGCAGACAACTCTACCCAAGAGGCTCAGCCAGAGCCTGAAATATCACCTTGTGCACCAGCGGAGAGCGGTCCACAGTCAAGGGAAACAACCTCATCACCTACATCGCTCCCACAGGAACTGGTGTCTCCCGCCTCAAGGGAACAGTTCCAGACAGAGCAGGAAGCGATGACAGCCTTAAGAAAGCTTGGGCGGCGGCACGAAGCAACCCACCGCCTCTCAGCTCTTCTACCCAATTCCAGTTTGTTGTAAAACAAGGACTTTTATATAAGGACATTCTTTCTGGTGAACACCAGGAAGGCCAGCATCCACATAGACAGTTGGTAGTTCCAACTAAGTACTGGGACAAGCTCTTAAGTTTGGGCCCTGACATCCCAGTGGGCATTCTGGGGTCAACAAAGCAAAAACAGGTTAAAAACATTCCTTCCACTGGGAGGGGATGGGCAAGGACGTTGCCAAGTATGTCCGGTCAAATGCATAAAAAGTGTTCTTCAATGTCCTATCTTGTTGTTTACATACTTAGCAGTATAGGTAATAGTGCATATGTTTTGTTAATCTGTTTATTTTAAAGTTCTAGAAGGAAATCACCGCCAGTGTGGTTCCCCCACTGTCTGCGATTTGGGGGGCGTGTCATAAATAAACAGATAGTTAAGGGTTAAGGTCTGTTTTACCTGTAAAGGGTTAACATGTAGTACCTGGTGACCACCTGACCAGAGGACCAATCAGAGATAAGATTTTTTTCAAATCTCTGTGGAGGGAAGCCTTTGTCTGTGTGAGAACTGTTTTTGGATCTAACAGAGGACAGTCATGTCTCCAAGTTCTCCTGGAGTAGTTTCTACTAATTAATAGTGAGTATTAATTAGAAAGGCGAATTAGTCTTATGATTTGATTTCTACATTTGCAATTGTGTGTTTGCTAAAGGAAATGCTTTATTCCTGTTTGCTGATTTTGTTTTGACTGAGAAAGGGGGGAGGGGGAATTCTCTCCAGAGATTGATAAGGTTATCCCCTATGAGTGTCCAGCTTGGGCTCATAGAGATTCTGTACTTTCTTTTTGTTCTCTTAATAAATTCTTTTCTATTAAGGACTTGTTTGGTCTTTCCTTGGGTGGATTCTCAGGGAAAGGGGAGGGGGAGGTATCCCTCTGTAGTTGGATCCTGGTATCTCTCCTAGGAAAAGGGAGGGGGGGGGAGGAAGCAGGGGGAATGGTTTGTTTCTCCTGGGTGTGAGAACTCCATGGATTTGGGGCTCTTGGAATCCCCTAGGATTTTGGGGAAGGACTGTGTCTCAATCCACATTTCTTGATTGAGTGGTGGCAGCGAGAAGGAACCCCACCCTAAGGGTTAGGGTGGTGGCAGAATACCTGCGGGTCCCCATCTTTGAACCCACAAGCTCAAAGTGGGGGTGAGATCCCATAGGACATGGTGGCAGAATACATGCGGGTCCCCATCTTTGAACCCACAAGCTCAAAGTGGGGGTGAGATCCCATGACACTCCACCATACAAAACGCTTACCCTGAGCCTAACCAGTAGATATGTCTAGATTCTAAACTAGAATGAGTCACTTCTGACCTGAACACTGGCCATTCAAGCTGTGCTGACCCCCATTGGTAGGGGCCTACCAAATTCACAGTCGATAATGGTCAATTTCACGGTCATAGGATTTAAAAATCATAAATGTCAGTTTCAGATACTTAAATCTGAAATTTCAGAGTGATGTTACCATGGGGGTCCCAATCCAAAAGGAAGTCATGTGTGTGGGGAGTCGCAAGGCTATTGTAGTGGGGTCATGGTATTGCCACCCTCACTTCTGTGCTGTTGCTGGTGGTAGCACTGCCTTCAGAGCTGGGTGGCCAGAGAGCAGTGACCGCTGGCCAGGCGCCCAGCTCTGAAGGCAGGACTGCTACCAGCAGCAGCACAGAGGTGAGGGTGACATGGTATGGGAGAATCCTCAATTTTGAGGGGGGCAGGACTAGTCTTAGAGGGGGACAATGTAGGTGACTGTCCAGGGAGATGCAAGCCTGGTCACCCCCACCACACACACAGCCAGTACAAGGCCCATTTAACCCCCGAGCAGGGCTGCCCAGAGGGAGGGGCAAATGGGGTAATTTGCCTCGGGCCCCGCAGGGGCCCCCACAAGAGTTTTTCAGGGCCCCTGGAGGGGGGTCCTTCACTCGCTCCGGTGGCCCTGGAAAACTCTCACAGGGCCCGGGCCCCCAGAGCTTCATCTGCTCCAGATCTTTGGCGATAATTCAGCAGCGGGGGGTCCTTCCGCCCCAGGACCAGCCGCCGAAGAGCTGGGTCTTCGGCGGTAATTCAGCGGCGGGTCTTCGGGCACTTCGGCGGCAGGTCCCGGAGCGGAAGGACCCCCCGCTGCTGAATTACCGCCGAAGCAGGGGCCCCCCGCTGCTGAAGACCCCCAGCCCCCTGAATTCTCTGGGTGGCCCTGCCCCCGAGCACTGAGGCCTGGAGCCGGGGAGGGAGAGGGTTGCGGGGGGGGCTGGCCAAGGGCTCCTACTGTACGCCGGGCTCCAGCTGCTGGTCGTGCTGGTGAAGGAATGGACTGGACTTCCTCTTCCTCTGCAGAGGCTGCTTCCAAGGTCAGGTCAGACCCACCTCTGGGAACCTCCCTTGGCTGCAGGAAGCTCTGTGGCTGCTAGCTGGGAGTCCAGCTCCGAAGGCAGCATCCCTACCAGCAGCAGCATAGATGTAAGGGTGTCATGGTATGTATTGCCACCTTTACTTCTGCACTGCTGCTAGCTGTGGCACTGCCTTCAGAGCTGAGTGGTGTGGCCAGTATCTGCTACTCTCCAGTGACCAAGCTCTGACGGCAGCACAGAAGTAAAGGTGGCAATATTGCAACCCCCCCTACAATAGCCTTGCAACCCTCCCACACTGCTACTCATTGGCTTTGCCCATCTCACTAGAGAAGAGAGGGGGAGAAACAGTGGCAGCACTGAGCACGAGGCACCATTCCCCACCAGTTCCTCCCTTCTTGCCACTGAAGAGATATTGTTCAAGTTAGGTGCCTTGCTCTTAGGTTTTGGTTTTCTTTTTTCTTTTTAAAGCTGGAGGCCTGGCAGTCTGAGGAAGGCTCCACAATGGATATGGAGCTATTAAATGCTGTCTTCATCCCTTCAGACACCTGAACTCCTGCACATCCAGGAGGAGCCTGAGGTCACCCCAGATAAGGGTAGGTAACAAATGATTTTCCATGGGATCCCACGTGTACTTGTAACATCCAAGAGTGTTTCTGGAATACACAATTTAAGTACTTTTCCTGTGCAGCCCTTCTGGGCTCTCTCACGCCCAGTGAGGTCTGTCCTTTTGGCTTAGGATGTTCTGTCTGACCAATTGTCAGTAAACTGGAAAGGGTTTCTCCTCATGGAAAGGGATAGGGCAGCACTCTAAACCTAGTATTAACTGCCATATAGATTGAAGCAAAGCCTTCTTAAGCATACCCATACGTCATGGAGCAGGTCCTCATGGAATCTATTTTGAAGCACTTGGAGGAGAGGAAGTGATCGGGAACAGTCAACATGAATTCACCAAGGGCAAGTCATGCCTGACCAACCTGATTGCCTTCTATGATGAGATAACTGGCCCTGTGGATATGGGGAAAGCAGTAGATGTGATATTCCTTGACTTTAGCTAAGCTTTTGATGTGGTCTCCCACAGTATTCTTGCCAGCAAGTTGAAGTAGTCTGGATTGGATAAATGGACTATAAGGTGGATAGAATGCTGGCTAGATCGTCGGCTGGGCTTTGGAGTGAAGCCCAGAGCTGGAGCGCGGAGCCGCTCCGGAGCAGTGGAGCTGCAGGTTTTTGCCTGGAGCTGGAGCGGAGCCAGAGCACAGCTCCAAAGCTCTGATCGCCGGGCTTAATGGGTAGTGATCAATGGCTTGATGTCTAGTTGGCATCAAACAGAGTGCCCCAGGGGTCAGTCCTGGGGCCAGTTTTGTTCAACATCTTCATTAATAATCTGGATGATGGGATCGATTGCACCCTTAGCAAGTTTGCAGATGTCACTAAGTTGGGGGGAAAGATAGGTACGCTGGAGGGTGGGAATAGCATCCAGAGTAACCTAGACAAATTGGAGGATTGGGCCAAAGGAAAACTGATGAGGTTCAGCAAGACAATTGCAGAGTCCTGCATTTAGGATGGAAGAATCCCATGCACTGCTACAGTTTGGGGACCGACTGGCTAAGCAGAAGTTCTGCAGAAAAGGACCTAGGGGTTACAGCGGATGAGAAGCTGGATATTAGTCAACAGTGTACCCTTGTTGCCAAGAAGGCTAACGGCATATTGGGCTGCATTAGTAGGAGCATTGCCAGCAGATTGAGGGAAGTGATTATTCCCCTCTATTTGGCAGTGGTGAGGCCACATCTGGAGTATTGCGTCCAGTTTTGCGCCCCCACCCCCACTACAGAAAGTATGTGGACAAATTGGAGAGAGTCCAGCGGAGGGCAACAAAAATGATTATGGGGCTGGAGCACATAACTTATGAGGAGAGGCTGAAGGAACTGGGCTTATTTAGTCTGCAGAAGAGAAGAGTGAGGGGGGATTTGATAGCAGCCTTCAACTACGTGAAGAGATGTTCCAGAGAAGATGGAGTTAGGCTGTTCTCAGTGGTGGCAGATGACAGAACAAGGAAGAATGGATTTAAGTTTCAGTGTGAGAGATCGAGGTTGGATATTAGGAAAAACTTTTTCACTAGGAAGGTGGTGAAGCACTGGAATGGGTTACGTAGGGAAATGGTCGAACCTCCATCCTTAGAGGTGTTTAAGGCCTGGCTTGACAAAGCCCTGGCTCAAATGATTTAGTTGGGGTGGGTCCTGCTTAGAGCAGGGTGTTGGACTAGATGACATCCTGAGGTCTCTTCCAACCCTAATTTTCTATGATTCTATGATTCAAACTAGAAGAGAAGCCCTAGTCAAAAGGGTACATAAGAACATAAGAATGGCCCTACTGGGTCAGACCAAAGGTCCATCTAGCCTAGTATCCTGTCTTCCGACAGTGGACAGTGCCAGGTGTCCCAGAGGGAATGAACAGAACAGGTAATCATCAAGTGATCCATCCCCTCTCACTCATTCCCAGCTTCTGGCAAACAGAGGCTAGGGACACCGTTCCTGCACATCCTGACTAATAGCCATTGATGGACCTATCCTCTATGAATTTATCTGGTTCTTTTTTGAACTCTGTTATGGTCTTGGCCTTCACAACATCCGCTGGCAAGGAGTTCCACAGGTTGACTGTGCGTTGTGTGAAGAAATCACCTCTGGTCCCTTTTTAAAAATTGGCATCACATTAACTATCCTCCAGTCATTTGGTACAGAAACCGATTTAAAAGATAGGTTACAGACTACAGTTAGTAGTTTTGCAATTTCACATTTGAGTTCCTTCAGAATTCTTGGGTGAATACCATCTGGTCCTGGTGACTTATTGCTGTTTAATTTATCAATTTGTTCCAAAACCTCCTCCAATGATATCTCAATCTGGGACAGTTCCTCAGATCTGTCACCTGAAAAGAATGGCTCAGGTTTGGGACTCTCCCTCACATCCTCAGCCATGAAGACCAATGCAAAGAATTCATTTAGTTTCTCCGCAATGGCCTTATTGTCCTTGAGTGCTCCTTTAGCACCTCGATCGTCCAGTGGCCCCACTGGTTGTTTAGCAGGCTTCCTGCTTCTGATGTACTTAAAAAAAAATTGCTATTACTTTTTGAGTCTTTGGCTAACTGTTCCTCAAATTCTTTTTTGGCCTTCCTAATTATATTTTTACACTTCATTTGCCAGTACTTATGCTCCTTTCTAGTTTCCTCACTAGGATTTAACTTCCACTTTTAAAAGGATGCCTTTTTGTTCTTACTACTTCTTTTATTTTGTTGTTTAGCCATGGTGGCTCTTTTTTGGTTCTCTTACTATTTTTTTAAGTTGGGGTATACGTTTAAGTTGAGCCTCTATTACGGTGTCTTTAAAAAGTTTCCATGCAGCTTGCAGAGATTTCACTTTTGGCACTGTACCCTTTAATTTCTGTTTAACTAACCTCCTCATTTTTGTGTAGTTCTAGGGCACAGTTTGATTCATTTATGATTTACTTCATTTGATTAATTTGGTAGTATATCAATAGAAGGTAATGGTGTTTGGTCTTTGTATTACCTCAAGGATTTTTGCCATGATTATGAAATCACCTATGGTTTATGAGTTAAAATGCTTTTTAAGGGTTTGATTCTTCAAATCTTACACTGAGGAGTACTTATTCAGATTAGCAGTGCTATTCCCAGTCATTGGGACTACTTGTGTAACTGAGGGCTACTCAATAAAAGTAAAGGTTGCACAACTGGGCTCTTAGAAGACATGTTTGTGAAAGAATCAAAAGGGCTTTTAAAACTGCATATCTCAGCCACTGCTTAGTTTTTAAAGGCTCCAGGTTTTCTTGTAAATATAGGGAAAAAAATCCATATTATCCACTACTACTAGCTAAGGATTTTCTGGGATCTGAGCTTTGTGGCTGAGGCCCTATCTTTGCATTTAACTTTAGATTTTCTCATCAGATCATCCATCCTGCATAAAAGGCTTAATATTAGTGCTTCGGAGTCCTGAACAGACAGTTGAAAGATATCTGATGAAATCTTGGGTGTGTCATTAAAAACCTGAACAAAAATAGGCGTGGTCCACTTTTGTTTGTTAAACAACTTGATTCAAAAAGCTAGTTGAATTCTTTACATCAAACATTATGATGAAGGCAAGAAAATACCTTCATTATTTAAAAGTTTCTTGTCTGGAGTCACATTTTTATTTCCCTTCGCATATGGCTTGACAGAATAAACAAACTCAACAGTGTACATTTAATGAGCCCTGAAATGGATGGGTCCTATGATTTTACAGCACTGGCTTGTAGCATTTATACTGTGCATGAGCATTTTAATTTGCGGTATAAAACCCCAGGAAGTCACAGGAAAGAAACCACATAACTCCAGAGGCTATAATAGAAGCTTTAGGAAGCACACAGCTGAACCTTAGCTTATGCCAGATAGAATGTTGTATGTGACCCGACTGAGCTTTCCTCTCCTCGCTGCATGCTCTGAGACTACTTAGGACTTATCTTCAGAGCTGCTGTTGAAGTTCAGCTCACATTCTGAAAATATTTAATGGGAAGGGAAAGAAATCCAAAAAGGGAGTTTCATTACAAGCCAGAACCTTTATTGGAACATTAAGACCTGCATTGATGTGATCCTTTTACTTAAAGGAAAGGAACTCACCTTGCTACAGCAATCTATTTTGGTAGGATGGAAGGGGGTGTGGGAGTTGAGAATAGAGAGAACTATTAAGACTGATTTGCCTACAAGTTTTCCGGAACAGTCAGTGGATCTGGACCACATTTTCCTTTTTATTTATAACAGATTCCTAGGCTACCTCAGATCTCTAATTATCTGCTAAGCTTTGAGTTCTGAAGTGTAGATTCAGTTTAGAAGCTACATATCCTGCCAGTCTTCATGCACAAGTATTGCTTTTTTGTGTTTAGTCATATGATTTCAGGCTTTAGCTGAAAAATACCAGGGAAGTGGTAGCATTTATCTTGGAATGTACACCAATATCCAGAGTGGCCATTCATACAGCTGGAGGATATGGAAGCAATCACAAATTCTAATATGGGACAGTACAGTCATCTGCCTTCCTCTCTCATCCTAATCAGCATAACTCAATATAGGGTATTTTGATACTTTAAGAAACCACTTGGGCATATCCAGTGGAATACACATAATCAGCAATCTGATAGATAGACTCACCTAATTTGGAACAGATTTAATGTCATGCATTTTAATTAGTTTAAACAACAGATTAACAGTATAGTTAAACAGTACACTTAGTGCCTGTTCACAGGCCTGAACTGCTGATGGATGGTATAAACCTCACAGTCTAAGGCTCCTTATTTAATTTAGCCTCCCTGCACCATTATGACTGCTACATTAGCTGATCACATCTTAGTATAATGTGTTTTAATGCTTTGTACAATGACTAACAAACAATTAATGAAATAAAAATTGAATATCTCCCAGAATTAGATCTTCTTCTGAATTTCTGATAATTGGAAATGTTGCCCATGTTTCCAATAGAATCTGTTTCTATTGAGACAACTTCTGAATTCAGCTGATTTCCAGTTAGTGAATGTCCTGCTTGAGACAATGCTGGTGGACATTATGTTTGTTGTGGCACATTTAAGATTTGTTCCAATGGCCAATGTTCACAGACTACATATGCCCTCCCTTTTATCCTAGCCCCTCCTCCTCCCAAATATTTTCAGTATCTGGTTACCATACTACTCTGGAATGCCTCCGTCAAATAAACAGAGTAACAGGTGTTCTTGGGAGTCAAAGTAAATGCAGTGATCTTCTCACACATTCTGCATTCACACTTTGTATTCAGTTTCCTTTTCATGTGGCATTCTAAAAGATATTAAATAAAATGAAAAATATGTCTTGGTTATATTAATAACCTGTACTCTTTTATACTTGGATTGGTTGTTAACCAAATACTTATATCATGATCTGTCAGATATGAAAAACTGCATATAGATGAATAATGCATTCATTGGTGGATCATGAGTCCCTGTGGGGAAATCTCAAATTCACATAATGCCCCTCCTCCCTCTGACAGTGCTTCAACTGGATCCCTGAATTAACTGAAAGATGAATGAAAACAAATCTAGAAAAACAGCTGTGCGTATCTAAGATGGCTCAGGTACATTGTTTATTCAAAGCAAGTAGATGGAATATACAGTTCTTATGAAATCTATTCCTGATACTCTAATTTCAGGAAGGAATATGCAAGTAACTTCTTGAGAGTTTAGAAGTGGGAGGGTTAGTCAGGTCATACCTTTTTAATTTATTAGCTATTAGGATCTTCAAGAATATGCCTGTTAAACATGCATATCTACCCTGAACACTCCTTTTGGAGGGAAAAAACACTCTCCTGACACAGCCTGAATTGTAAGTAAAGGCTGCAGATAGACCCCTGAACATACAATAACCATGCTTTTGGTGCCATGCATGTTGTACATATAAGATCAAAATTCAATCTTAATTGCTGATATTTTTCTGGATGTAGTAACTCCTTGACACAAAACAAAGTAAATGAAAAGCATGAGACCCCCATTCCCCAACTCATTTTTGGCTGAGATTGTATTAGTCCACAAATCCGGTGGGATTGTGACCTATTGGAATGCACAGAGAAATTCAATTTCACACATGTAATTTTTTTTCATTGTATTATTTTGTCTGCACCCCATACTAGTCTGCTAGCCTCTGGAGATGGGAATTAAGATTTCAGCGAGATATTGAACAAAGAGTTTGACAGGCTGCAGTGACAGAGCTATGTTGGTCTAGAAGGTGATGATAAACACCAGCGAAATGGATCGCAGAGCTCAAACAGCTTGTTTGCTAAAAGGAACAAAAGTGCATATGAATGTTATATAAGAAATTGAAATGTATAGTGTTGAAATAAATCCTGTCACTTGGCCTCATGTCCTAACAATGGGGCTGAACCAATTTCCATAAAGCGGAGTTGAAAGATTCCTATTGAATTCAATGGGAACTGGATCAGGCCCAGTGATAAAGTAAAGGGCTTGATGTGACAATCGTTGGGTGAAATTCTTTGCCCTGTATTATGCAGGAGGTCAGACTAGATAAGCCTAGTGGTCCCTTCTGGCCTGAAAGTCTGTGAATCTATGTTCCACAGGCAATATTCTTAATGTCCACAGAACAAGTCCATTTAAAGTAAATCTGAACTCTTGTGCAAGGCCCAACCTTCAGTGTTAAGCCTTCCTCCTCCACATCCACATCCCCAAACTCATCTGCCATGCCAACTCAGGTGGGTTCAGTATCAGAGGGTGGGATGGATGAGTGGGTAACAGGTCCAGCACTAATATGTAGGTTTGCAGAAGTGAGGGGACTAGTAAATGGAGGAGAGGGAACAACTAATGTTCCCCACCAAGGGCTATGATAATTTGAAACCCCTAGGGAAGCAGAATTCATTTTATCCTCACAAGAACATTCTCATTTATCATGAAGCAGCTCAAACCCTTCACCACATGATATTGCGATCTGAGCTTAGCAACATTTCAGTATTTATCTGGGTCAGGATTCCTCCAACACCTGAAAGTTTGGCAAGATTGTCTTACCTATCTCTAAACAAAGACAGTTTGGAAAACCAGCTCGGTGACTTTATGGGACCATAAAAAGAGTCCATGCTGTCAACAACAGGGAGTAGTAGCTCTCCATCAACTGACCCTTCAGATAAAGCTATAAAAAATTTATAAGCACCATCCGTCTGCCCATCACTCCTCAAACATAGGAAGAAGTCTGTACTTCAAGAACCTCACAATCTATAAAAGAGAACTGTCCCCCACAACAAACACTTTTAACGTTGTTTGGGCTAAAAATACCAGCAAGACCCAGGTTTTTAAAAGATTAGTGTAAATATTGGTATAAATACCACCTGATATGAATCTCAGCAGCAATATCATTGAACGAACTAGCCAGAAAGACTGACCAAGAGAGGTATAAACTTTCCTCTCACACCTTAAGGCCTGGTCTACACTGGGGGGGGGGTGTCGAACTAAGGTACGCAAGTTCAGCTACGCATATAGCGTAGCTGAACTCGAACTACCTTAGTTCGAACTACTCACCCGTCCAGACACCGCGGGATCGAAGTCCGCGGCTCCCCCGTCGACTCCGCCACCGCCGTTCGCGGTGGTGGAGTTCCAGAGTCGACGGGAGCGCTTTCGGAGTTCGAACTATCGCGTCTAGATTAGATGCGATAGTTCGAACTCCGAGAAGTCGAACTCTACGCGTCGACCCAGCAGGTAAGTATAGACCTACCCTAAGAGTGCTAATGTTGAAGCTTTATCATCAGGGATATCACGGAATACAGTTTGCTGAGTGGAATTTTAATTTTACATCACAAATGCAGAATTGTTGCGTGGGCCCTGGGAAAGAAAGAATGGATCTTCAGGTGCTACCCATCCTAAGACAATGATATGATCCAATGCACGACTGACCCCTTGATATTGCTTCCCCAATTTGCTAGTCCCTGAAACTCCCTTTTCAGATTTTATCCAATCTTCAACACTCTGTTTTTAAATACACCTTATTAAAAGTTTTAAAGTAAAAAAGTAATACCTTTAAATGTTTAACTTCTAAAATGCTTTGCATTAATAACTTTAAGCTCTTAATGCCTTATCTTATACAGGCATAAACACAATTCTGGCATCATGTGTCTTT
Source organism: Mauremys mutica (assembly GCF_020497125.1). Taxonomy (NCBI): domain Eukaryota; kingdom Metazoa; phylum Chordata; order Testudines; family Geoemydidae; genus Mauremys; species Mauremys mutica. The sequence continues at coordinate 40,049,112 of NC_059079.1, read as the reverse complement.
AATTGTAAGTTTTTCCTGTATGTCATGTGTGTATGAGAGTAACTAATTTTTTTATTTTTATTTTGTTGCAACAAAAGCCAGTTTTATACTCAATCATAAAAAACACTATAAGTGGTACCACACTATTTTAATATTATGGTGGGGTTAGAAACATAATACCAATTAATTTTTTTTAACAAAGTTCAAAAGGCCTCATTATAAATATGTACATATATTTCTGCCTCAACAAATAATGCAATTACAAAAAAAATGGGTTTTATTTTATCAAAGGTTGTTCATTCAAATAAAAACTGTAGGGGGAGGGGAGGGAAATCTTTCTTTCAACAACATTGAGGGCTGCTGACTCAGCAAGCTTCACTCACTGCTAGTGAAGTTAACACTGGAGCTCCAAGAACAACAGCAGTACCACCAATGCACTGCCCTTTGAAATAATAATTAGTGCTTCTGGATTTGAATCCGTGCTTCTGGATTTGAATCCATGCTTTCAAGGAGTCTATGTATTTCAAAGCTGATGCTCAGGTGTCTTGGTCATCTTCTAAAACGACTATGATGTTAGAGTACATGATGAAAAACAGGTTTGAAACCACTCAGCTTCATTTCAGCATGTAAGAAATTGCTTAGTATAGATATGGAAGACTATGCAGATTATGCTATTAGATGTTAGTTATTTAGTATAATTAGATTCAATGACAATTTCTATATTTCCCCTTCACTGAGGCTGCCAGGGGAATGGGTTATTTTCTATGTGCCTATGAAGAGTGACTGGGCCAGCAGGGGAGAGAAAAATCCTTGGGCCCCTTTAAGCATTGTCCTGTGTTCTTTTTCCCCTTCCCTGCTTCATGGTTGAGCTTCCTCCTCATGGGTGTGGGGAGGGGAGCTCCCTAGCTGGACAAGATGTATAATGGATATCCATTTGCTCCCATGCCCCAAAAGGAGGATTTATAAGCCCTTTCCCCTGCTCAGCACACCACTCTGCACCGGAGAACAATAACTCCCCCCTCCCCTTCCCTTAGGTTTAGCATAACACCCAGTCTTCAGACCTTGCTGTGGGCATCACATTAGTAAGTTTTCTGGGTGTGGGAAGGATTGTTTCCCCTCATGGACAGATTGACTTTGGGAGATGGATTTTTTGCCATCCCCTCGGCAGCCTGGAGACACAGTGGATAAGTTAGATTTAAAATGCACTTGGTTGCAACTTGGCAGGTATCTAGTACAGGTAATTGTTTAATAGTGTGTCTGGTTACCTGCTAAACCAGAATTGGAAGTGGATTAGGAGAATACTTCTCCTGAAGAATTTGGGGAACGGGTTTGGGACTCCTAATGTCTGGAACACCAAGGAGGAAACCCTCTCAACCTTCATATGAAGGAAGGGCAGTGGGGTCTCAACAATGGTGTTAGACTCAGTTAAAGGTTTGGAGGGAGTGGGGCCAAAGGCTGCCCTCCCCTACGTGGTTATAGATCATGGAATGAAGGTTGACATGCACTGGATGAGTTATTGCAGGATAGTTCCCAGATGTAATAAGTGAACACCACTAAAGTCTAGTTAAACCACATTTGTTGCATTTTGTTTTTCTTCCTACAATTTCTAGGGCAAAGCTGTTATTCGTTTAGTAAAATCTGCCAGGCACCCACACCCCATAGATTTTATCCCTTAACTGCAGAATCTGTTATTTTCATATTTATTTAATTGAGGGAGTAAATAGATTTCACTTACCATAGACTTATTTTGGATAAGTGTAAGTACTATTACAGTGATATTTAGTATTTTCCTGATTGTTTATAGCATCCCTAGCCATCTAGGGAATTGTGATTTCAATAAATATTAAAACTTTACAATGGCATTATTTTCTAGTTGGTTAGACTAAAATGTGATTCCTTATGTTGTTTCACATTTTCAGTTGCTGACTGAGTGTTGTATAATCACCAGTCCCAATGATTTATAGCTCATAAAACCCCCAAACATTCTAAGACATTAAATTCACGCTGTGGAATAAAAATTCAATCACTTCAATACATGAAACTTTCTAATAAGTTTCTTGGTTTCTATACCATCAAACCCAATAGGTTTTGGACCACAAATTTAAAAAAAAAATAGTTTTACTGTAAGTATACCAGGGCTCTTGGGTGGAAAATGCTACAGCCTCAAATTTTCAATGAATAAAAAATATTTAAGACACATTGCCAGTGTTTTTGTTGCACTTCAAGATAACGGTTTTCTAACAGCAATATTAAACAGGGATTTTATACTGAAACAATTGCTTTCTGTTATTGTCGCTGTTGGTTTTAATTCAAAGGACTGGTATAAAATGGTATAGATGTTAAATTAAATTGTGTGTGTATAACCATTGCTCTCAATTCTTATAAGTAATATATTCAGTAATGACAGCATCCTTAATTGCTCATTTTAAGAAGTGTTATATTTTAGCACAATACTTTTGCTTTAAGACGACATAAACCTCCAAGTACAAACAAATCCAAATCAGTGTCACATTGTGCTGATTTGTGTTATAGAATTCATTCCCTTATACTATTTCTTTATGCTAGTCTTCTTTATGCCAAAAGCTATCTGCATGTCCTACCAAGTCCTTGTTTGAACAAAGGTAAATTAAATCTACTGAAGCTATCTCAAAGGTAAAAAAGTGTGTATAATCCAAATGTACATAGTAATATCATCTATTTCTTTAAAGTGACTTTTGAAGATGCCCAGATTCTTTCATTTTCAAATTCCCCCTAACTGAATAGGATTTGGGTGCCTGATTCCCTTAACCACCTTTGAAAATCTCAGCCTTAATTAGTAAAATAATTTTGGTTCAGCATGTGAATTTTATTTTTAATCATATAGCCTATATGTTTTAGAAAAGAGAATTTGATTCAGATACTGTTTATTAGCAAGATTTCTTTCTAAGCTTCTTCCGGTGCCAATGGTAAGAAAAGAGTCTTACTGCTTTAGAAGAGCTGAGTGATCAAGTTTAGCTTATTATTAGTTAATTGTACCTCCTGCTAGGTGCCATACAAACAGAGGACAAAAGCATGGTCACAGAACTGAATCTGAATCCAAAGTTTGTCCGAGTGTGATTTTGGGATTCCAGTTCTGACCCATTTATAGAAATAGGTGCCACCTACAAAGTCCAGATTTGAACTTTTCTAAAGTACTGAAGGTCCTTAGGACCTAGTGAGCCAGTTAGCCATCTATCTCTAATACAACCACATCATTGGTCAGATATCCTCTGGATAATATGTCTTACTTGTCCAATACAAATATTTCGTGTCAAAGTTTTTAGCTTCAGCGTGACAGTAGAAAACAGACAGCATTCAATTATAACTTTACTATCAGTTTTAGAGGGTAAAATTGCAAGCTTCTGATTTAAATTTTGTATGAGAAAAATAAGTCCCTGCCCATGTACATGCAGTTTTGCAGGATCAGGCTTAAGTTTGTATGGGATGGAGAAACAAGTGGCTACAAAGAGATTAACTACTCATAAAAAGAGGCTGAGTTTGCTTTAAAATTGGACAAAGTTGTATGTTTTAAATAATTGTAATGCTTAAAAAGTAAAAGTCAGCAAGTAGACATTTACAAATAAAACCAGCTAGTGCAATCAAAATAGGGTAATTAAATCAGAGAATGCAGTAGGATAGAGTGAAAAATAAATGGCCAGAATTAAAAACAAATATCAAAGCATATTCATTAAATGTAGTACCATCACAAATTGAGTCATACCAGAGCACTTGAATTAACTCAAACTGATTAAGTTTGCTAGGAATAAACATCATTACTGTTGCATGAAGTGCATAAAATAACTTAGTACATACATGTTCCGTCAAAGTCAGTATCTAACAATTATCATTAAGTACATTGTGGGATAGAACAGGGAGTTTTAAGGTGTTGAGCAGTCTCAAAATTACTACAAGTGTATTCTCTAGGAAAAACAAGAAATGGGAGGCCTGATCTTAATAATTGTCTCTCAATGCCAATTCAGGAATGTGACCAGAAGCGTTCTTTAGGCATAGGGAAGCTAGGCAAGTTGCCTAGGGAGGCAGATTCTCAGCAAGCTGGAGTATGTGATCTAGGATGAACTGCCCTTGTGCACCCCAATGTGCATTAACAGTTTGAAACAGAACTAGATCAAAGTGCATTAACAGGCAAATCTGTTTATAGAGGCACATGCTGCCATAGTTGCTGCTATCACCCCAAAGGGACTGACCCAGAATTGGGGGCGGGGTGAGGGGCGTGCTCAGGAAGCCACACAGGGTTGCTCCTCTATGCATGGGGTGTGCCCTTAAAATGGCGCCCACATTTTGAAAGCAGTCACTTAGGTCCTAACCACCTTTATACTAAATCCTAGGTGGCGGGTTGGGGGAATCATGCCTCCCAGGCCAGTACCCAGGTTTAGCACTGCAGTTTGATCCAGCCTGTGTAGATCAGACATTCTCTTGTACCCTAATTTTCAAGTATTTCTCCTACCTTTAGGGTGACACCCCAAACTCCCAAGTTTAGGTCGCTCTGCCCTTGACTCACCTGCTGGGGACTTCACCTCCACCACAAGCTCCACCAAAAATGTGACAAATCTAGCACCCAAGTAAAGGAACTGTTAATGATTGTGAAGTGCACAATGTGTAAAAGGGGGGGGGGGATTGGCATACTGATGCTCTGCCTAGGATGGCAGATTGTCTTGAGCAGCCTCTGAATGGGACTCCCACTCACAGAGGATTCTTGTCATGCCCTAGGGGACGCCATGATTAGAGAGACACAAAACAATCAGGTATTATCTATCACTATTTTTGTCTTTAATAATAAGACACTCCATGAACAAGCAGTAAACAATGGGTATTTCAGTTACAAATCTCTTCAGAGAACTTTTGACAGAGATCACACCTTTGAAACTGGGTCTACCCTGGAGGGAACACTCTTCTCTAGTGAAGACCAATGAATATTTCCCCCCAAAATGAACAGTGAATCTTGTCACAGTGTGCTAGAGATAATGAGACAGTGTACAGGTGGTGTAGAAGAGTAGGCTTACTGTTGGTACACTACCCCGTAGCTGGATATGGCTTAGCAGTCTTGCCTCAGCTAATGCCCTCTACCAACAGCCACTGTGGCCCTGCAGCAGCCCACATCGTCTACTGTCTCAGTCCTCTGGCAAGGTCACTTATAGACCCACTCCTCTTCTAGGGTAACAGAGTCCAAACAAACAAAAATTAAATGTCCTTAATCAGGTCTTTGGCCCCCAACTCTGGGCCCTACAGTTGTGACATCTCAGGGCTTTCAAATATCCTTATCCTTTATATCAGCAGACATCCCATCACCTTCCCCAGTGGCTGGTAGAAGAACCTAGGCCTACCCTCTCTTCTGAGTTTCAGCCTAGGGACCCTATGCCCTGTTTCTTACTTGAATACCTTCCCAGCCACCTTTCCTGGAAGTCCAGATCCTACCCTGTTATCAAGGGGTCACCACCACGTAGGCCTGAAACCTGATCAACCCCCCGCCCAATATTAATCCAGCCTTGGGTGACATTCAAGGAGTTCACCACCAAAACTGAAAAAAATAATGTTCTGCTGCTGATAAAGCAACCAGCCGCCCCACCCCCAGGAATGTCCCTAATGAGAGTTATAACCACAAAGGTTGTCAAGTAGAGACACCCAGGCAGGGAGGCTACAGAGAGAGACTTAATAAATGGTAAGCAGTGTTTTTATGCTGATAATCTGCATAAACAGAGAAGGTCACAACTAAGTTACAATTTGGGCATGAAAGATAAAATGTAAAAAACTTGGGCAGGAAACAGGTGCCAGTATGTAATTGGTAAATTTTTTTGTTATTTCGGAGTGTGGGATAATGTGATAGGTTTAGTAAATTTGAAGGAGGGAGCTAGATTTACCTATATAATGTAAATGAAAAACAATGTTCTTTGGGAACCATTTCCAGAGTGCAGTTCAACATCAAGCTGCTGGAACTCTGACCCCTCTGCACGACTGTGACGTGCAGAGGCATTGCCGGCCGGGAACCCCGACATGAGTGGATTCTGATTGGCCATTGGGTGAAGTTTGTCTGTATATTAGGAGTGGTGAGTATAAGATATTTGCTTGGTATACATATTCTGTGTGTGTTGCTAATAAATAAATGTTTAGAGCACAACTGTGTAAGGCTCTTTCACTGGGAAAAGGTTCTGCAGACCCATAGAGCTCCGAGCACCAAGGGAAAGGGCAGGTACTTAAATTGACCAGGTTTCTTCCTGGAGCCCATTGGTAAAGATAGGTGCCTTACACCCTGAGCCCTCCGAAGGGAAAGAGTGGGGATTCCTAAATTGATTAGGTCACGCCTTGAGCCCTTGATAGGGTATAGGTGGGGGTCCTTAGACTGTCACGGGTAAAAACTGGACTTTGCCTCACATCTCTCCTGACTCTTTGCCAGAACTACTTCTCATGAGAGAGCCCCAGCCCTATTCCCTCCCGCAGCCTCATTCTGCTTTTAAGCTCTTTTATAGTAGACATCCAGTTCCTTCCCAACTGGGTCCCATCTTTCAGGTGCAACTGGATGCACTGAGCTCCCCAGCTCCCCTTAACCTTTTCATTGGCAGGGTGGAATTTAAAACCCATCAGAGATGGGCAAAGGAATTTGTTTAAGATTTGGTGAATCCTCGGGTTTATCATGAATAACATGAACAGTTTATAAACAGGCAGAGGTAAGCAATCTCAACTGAATCCTAGAAAACCAAAGAAAGGATGAACTTTGTTACTTTGTAGTGTGAAATCATAGCATTTTTAAAGACAGAGTTTTAACTTATTTGTTCATTTCATTTTCTGAGCTATCCCTTTTGTTCCTGAAGGGTGTAACAATAGTTGAAATTCTGTTTCAAATGTGTCCAAACTTTTTCTATATAGAGGTCTGGTATGTAAAACTTAAATGATCCTTGAAGAATCTTTCAACTTAGATGGCCATGAAAGAGGATACCGTCTTTTTATAAGTCTTCAGGTGTCTGAGTTTGGCAAGGCGTTGGGCACTGCTTGAGCACTGCCAGATAACTAATTAATTTCTCAACGAATATAATTATACTCAAATGGCTTTAAGTGGCTTGCACTTAAATACAAATATATGCACATATACATATCAAAACATGTTTATGCCACTTAAAGCATTTGAGGGAGAAAAAAGTTCACCTTTAAGTGGAAACATGAGTTGGAAATAACCAACCTTCTGTAAAACGGTCCCAACCATAAACACTTTCCTTAACATTTGAAGAATAAAACACTTTAGAATGTTTATAAAATAAATCAGTTTAAATAAGGATAGTTCTAGAATTCTTTGCGTGCATTTAAAGCTTTGCAAAGAGGAATTAAAAAAAAATTCACGTCTATGACTTAGGGCTTGCCTACACTGCCCCGCAGTTCAGACTACCGGGGTGTGAATAACAGTGCACATCAATGTGCTTTGTTGTAACTCCCTTCTGTGGATGCTCCAGGAGCAAACTAAAAGGTTCCTAGTTTGCATTAACATAGTCCTTATCAAGCAGGATTACATGAATGAGAACTAGGAACTGTTTAGTTCGCACCTGCAGCATCCACATGGGGGAGTTACAGTGCAGCACTTCAGTGCACACTGCTATGCACATCTCTGCAGTCTGAACTCATGGAGTGTAGGTATAGCTTTAGTTTATAGCTCTGATAATACATCATAAGCATCAATCTTCTTGCACAGAAAATAGTCGTATATTTTTGTACACAACTAGGGTTCCTTCTAAAGCAAATTTCTTGAAAAAAATAAAGATCATATCTATACCAAACTGATATAACTTGTACAAGGGAAGGTGTCCTCTCCTTTGAGAAGACTCACTTGTAAGTTGTTTGCCTTTTGACCAAATGGTTCCTACTACATTTATATCTATTGTTTGTACTACATTTACAACTAGCAGTTAAAAAGTCCTGTTAAATATTCTATGCAAGGCAAAAAAAAATCACAATAGCTAACACTCAGATGCATCTTTCAAAACATAGTATAAAAGAAAATAGTATAGAATGTTAAAAACAGGTTAAACTGCATTCCAGAGTTAAACATACTTTGAGATAATGTTCCTAAGGCAAAGGAGTGACATTTTTTGGTACTTGTTTACAGAAAACAGAGATATAGGAAGTTCCTTAAGTAGCTTGAACAGTTCACGTCATAAGCAACTAAAAACCCCAAAAGCCAAGAAACAAAACTATAAACACCTGAGCTCTCATTCTCCAAGCATCACATGTACGAAAACAATTGTAAGCATCTCCTAAGTAAAGGCAAAGGCAAATAATAAGTAATTGTATTAATAATGTGTGTCAGTGCTGAGGTTTCCCCCATAACAGTTTCAATATAACAAAGAATACAGGTTCAAACAAACCCACCAACAATTAAGTTAAAGATCCAGTCTGCAATCTTGTTAGAGAACACTACACAAAACCAAGTGAATAACAATAAGGATGGCTTTACCAAATACAGATACTGCTTTTGGTCTTGATCTAGCATCCACTGAACTCGATGGGAGGACTGATTTCAACGGGCTTTGGCCCAGGCCCCTTAAGACTTACTAAGCCTTCCTAAACCTGAATTAGAAACTCTTCTCTAAAGATAAAATACATTGTCAGAACAAATACAAGAAATGCCAATACTAGAATAGAATAATTAGTACATCAAATCCAGTATTTTGTGTCCAGCTGTAACCCATGCCAGATACTTTTATACCTTTCCCTGAAATATATTTAATTAAGCAATATTATAACAAGGGAAGACTATTCTTTCTGCATCAGAGAAGAAATGTATTCGTTGAAGTCTGATTGATAATCCTTATTTTTTTTGTCCTACTAATGTAACTGCATGTGTTATTCTTGTTTAGTTAGATTTTTAATAACCTTTTACATCTGCCTGAATAGAATTCTGTGACTTTGCATGTCACTAGCTAATTATATGTTGTGTAAAACATTTTCTTATTACCCTTTTAAATATCAAGAACCAAATTTCCATTTACTTCAGTGGGATCAGAATTTAGCCTCAAGAGACCAAGTGTAAAATCTTGGCTTCACTGAAGCCGTTGGGAGTCTTGCTATTGACTTCAGTGGGGCCAGGCTTTCACTCCAAACTGCAGTGCATGCTAAGGGTTCCTGTTTTTAAATAAGATGAAAACTTTAGTGAGGCGGACAAATTGAAGGCCAGGATTCTCCTGTGGTCGAACCAAGAATGAAAAATATCCAGGTCATTCAGCACTTTCTAGTTGTGGTTTCAGCTCATTGATACAAATGCTTGCTCTCAGTAATTTTGGATGGCCTGCTACTTTAGAAAGCTGGTGGGGTGAAAGAATAATCCAAAATGTCTTCTAACTTTTCAGCTCAGTACATAGTAATTCATAAGGAAGTTTCAACAGCGTCTCCAGGGAGATCTCTTCCCTCCATCACAGGCTGAGGGTTGAAGATACGAAACTGGGCCCCAATCCTTTAGCTGTAGCATATAGACATCAGTCCATTCATGTAATACATGTCATGCGACCAGGGCCTTAGACATACTTAATAACCAATAAACAGATTATCAAAGATTAGCACTCTCTTTAATTGGTACTTCTAGAACTGCCTAATACAAACCCAGAGGAAGTCCACTGACTTGAGTCGATTTTGGATCAGGAAGTACTGCTTAAGTATATGTGGAGATTTTAGCTATGCTGCCATTAGAACATGAGAGGTTCATTTGGTAGAGCACAGAGCAGAAAAAGTACACAAGAATATTATTGCAAATAAAAACTGCCAATTTGTTTGCTGCTATTCACAATCTAATATATTCATTTATACAGAAACATTTTGGTGAGCATGGTTTTGTTTATAAGAATATCTGTAGAAAGCAAAAGCTTCATGAATACTAACATAAATATTGGCAAGAGTTTGCACACAAAGTACTCTGACAGCCTTCTAAAAAAAACCCAGATATTCACACAACAGATTTGAACAGTTGCAAATGTTATAGTTATTCACACAGCAGATCCAAATAGTTGTGAATGTTCAAAGTTAATTTGTGAAGAAAAAAAGGGGATTACATTTCATTAGTCAGAGGAACAAATCATTTGATATGTACAACATATCTGCCATGTATTGGCTCTCTGAGTGTTCCAGTAAATGTTTGATACAAAAACAAAATAATTGGGCTTAGCAGATAATTGATTCAGAATTCCACTTTCAAGGGGCATCTTTAAAAAGATGGGGAAATTCCACCAGCTCTCTCAGAATTTTTAAAAGGTATATCTATTCTAAGAACAGGAAGCTACCAGACATCATTTTATTTTGTTTGAAAAGCCCATCACGGATATTTTCATGGTAACTATTCAAATGTTGCAGGAATGTTTTTTTGTTTTGTTTTTATTTTGAAAGCTCCTAATATGTTTTTTTAACCCTTTCTCATCACAAGTATGTGACTGCTGCTACACCTTACTTAAGTTTTCTTTTGCTCTGAAGGGTTTTACCGGTTTCAAAGAAATTCCCTTTACTTAAAATAGGAGTGAAGGAATTGCTGGAATCCAATAATCTCTCTCCAAATGGCAAAAACTCTAAATGCACCCATTGTAGCTCTCCAGTGCTTCCTAGAATGATATGGGTTGCCATGAAACTGCATTGGAGAAGACAACTGGATTGTCTTTTGCAACATACATAAAGGTGATAAGATTGGACTCCACCACAGTTTATTTATTTTAACAGTCAATTTATGAACTCTCCCTGATTAGCAGAACATTTTTTTAAATTTTATCTCAGTGAACAACAGTGGGAATTCCTTAACATATGTGGTCAAATCCTGATCCCCGTATTTAATTTTTACTCGGCAAAGTCAAGTCAATTAACAGCAGTGAAAGTTTGCACAAGTGAGATTTGAGTAAACAGTGAATAAACACTGAGTACATTGATGTGTGAATATATTAATAATGTTGACCATATTAGCTCAGGTTTTACCTAAACCCACTTGTTGCCAAGGAATGTTGGAGAGCTAAACTAGATGTCAGTATTTGGCCCTAAAAAAGTTCTAAATAGTGTACATGCACTGTAGGTTGGAAGATTGAAATACATGTGATAGACTTTTTCTTATGTCACCAAATGGTATAACCAGCTGTGGTTGGTTTGAAACATTATCCTTGTTTCCTGGATAAAAATCACCTCTTTGCTTTCAGAAAATTGAGATTGAACTTCCTTACACGGTTTTCCGATTTTTGATGTTTGGTGAAAAAAGGCATTTGTTTTGAAACACATAAGAAATGCCTCTTTACTGTATTAAACTTCTCTTTGGTATCCCCTTACAATCCTCAGAGAGCACAGTTGTAACAAAAATGCTAATATTAGTATCCAGTTATTTTAAATAGTTAAATAAAATGAAGGTTGTACTCATCTAATTCCTTAAACACTGAATTCTACCTGGAGGTTGATCTCATGGATGTTGAATATGTGTAGTTGGTCATGGGCCTCTAAGTGTAAATTGCTTCCATTACACTGCAGTATTTATCTGAATTCTGCAACAGAGATAATGATTTATCTTAGGTTGAATATAGACATGTCCCAGATGGTGCCATATTTTAAAGAGGCATTGCCACCAAAATATCAGAGAAAAAAAGTGGGGTTTTGTTTGGTCTTTATTTTAGTTTTAACATACTCCTAGTCTAAATCCCTCCATCTCAAACTTGGTTGAAACAAAGCTCCTTTTGGACACAAAACATTTAATCTATGTGCATGAATAAATGGCACGGATTTCTAAAGAGACTGAGTATCAGAGGTGTAGCCGTGTTAGTCTGAATCTGTAAAAGCAGCAAAGAGTCCTGTGGCACCTTATAGACTAACCGATGTATTGGAGCATGAGTTTTCGTGGGTGAATACCCACTTCGTTGGATGCATGTAGTGGAAATTTCTAGGGGCAGGTATATATATGCAAGCAAGAAGCAAGCTAGAGATAATGAGGTTAGTTCAATCAGGGAGGATGAGGCCCTCTTCTAGCAGTTGAGGTGTGAAAACCAAGGGAGGAGAAACTGCTTTTGTAGTTGGCAAGCCATTCACAGTCTTTGTTTAATCCTGAGCTGATGGTGTCAAATTTGCAGATGAACTGGAGCTTAGCAGTTTCTCTTTGAAGTCTGGTCCTGAAGTTTTTTTGCTGCAGGATGGTTACTTTTAGATCTGCTATTGTGTGTCCAGGGAGATTGAAGTGTTCTCCTACAGACTTTTGTATATTGCCATTCCTAATATCTGATTTGTGTTCATTTATCTTTTTCCGTAGGGACTGTCCAGTTTGGCCAATGTACATAGCAGAGGGGCATTGCTGGCATATGATGGCGTATATTACATTGATGGATGTGCAGGTGAATGAACTGGTGATGGTGTGGCTGATCTGGTTAGGTCCTGTGATGGTGTCGCTGATAGACACCTGTATGCATAGCAGTACATATGGAACAGGTCAAAATAAAAAAAAATTAACAATCAAGGACAACAAGTGCATGCTCCCTGGATGATATATCCTATTAAGCCCTACATAGTCATGCTGGCAGTTTATGACAGGTGCAATCTAGCTCTCTTATGTCTCATGCAAAGCCACAGGAAAATGTCTCCATGTTTTTCCCATCAGCCCAAGGAAATCCTAAAAGATTCACCTTTCAGCATGAAGACCTTCATAAACATAGAAAGAAATTGTAATAGTCTTTAACTATGGTTAAGCACTGGAGTATGCTTCCAAGGGTGGGTGTGAAACCCCCCATCACTGAAGGTTTGTAAGAACAGACAGATACCTAGTCACAAATGATCTAGATATACTTGATCCTACCTCAGCACAGGGGGCTGAACTAGATGACCTCTCAAGGTCCAGCCCTACATTTCTAGGATTCCCTTGCAAATGAGCACCTCATTGAGGAATCAGCTAGAGAGAACAATGTTAATAAACTCTTCAAATATCATGGGTGAGGGACTTTCACACCATGATTTTTCTCCATCTCATTCACTCTATTTGAGCAAAGCAGGATCACATGTTCATTCTTTTCCCTGATAGGATGAGCTAAGCTTTAAATGTCTGACAAGTTGAAGAAATGTGAAAGGGCTGAAATGTTTACAATAGCTGTTTTCCCTCAGACCATGATTGCAGCTTGGTCTATGTGGTTCTTTGCTGACCACATGGGACAAGTTTTGCAAATATGGATGCTATAGTGGGATCTGTGGGATGATCTTCTTGTGCCAGATTCTTCTGGCCATTAGGTGGATGCATAATACAGGATGGAAGAAAAAAAGTAGCCACATCCAACACTTGTATAGCTCCTGTACAGGTCAGACAGCGAGCCAGTCCTTTCATCAGAGAAGCACAGGAACTGTTCCCTCTCTACTCTCTTGGAGTGCATGGTACTTCATAGCAAAGGGAGCTGGTGGGACCATAGCTCTGCCTCTCTATGCACCAGTTAGTGCAGCTAGCCAGCTAGCAGTGGGTGGGAGAGGTGAGTTACTATTTAGATAAGCTAAAAACATTGCCTGATACAACATAACTATGGTCAAAGCTGTAGCCAAAAAACAAAAACAAGTCACTATATACAAAAACATAGGTTTTTTAAAACAACAACATGTTTTAGCAAGCTTCACCCCCTGACATTATATATTGGCTAAAGCTGAGATGAGATATATGTCTGCAATATACAACTCTGTCAACAAATTGGCTGCCACCATGTGACCCCTTGTAGCCAGAGTGCCTCTGCACTGACTTTTTATACAGACTCCACACACTTTGATCAGCCAATCACCATCCTTATTGGAGCTACGGTCATTCAGGCAAAATGAACTCAAAAGTAAAACTACCAAAAGTCTGTCCCAGGGCGCAGTTCTTACCACAGAGGCTGGGTAAATGAAAGAGTTCCTTCACAGGGCCCTTCAATCAGTTCTTAGAAGGTGACCCAGTCTATGGTTTCACTTGCAACTACCCAGCTCAGAGCTATTTTCCTTACAGGCTTACCAGAGTCAACCCCCTTCCAGGCCTACTTCCTCTCTCTTATAAGAAACCAATTGTCTGAGGTGTCCTCACTGCACCAGGTGTTTCTGGTTGGCTCATTTAGCAAGCCTGCTTCAGGCTTCAAGTCTCCTCCAGGCAGCTCCCTAGCTGCCCCTGCTCTCTCACAAACCCATACCTTTGAGAGACTATAGCATGAGTTGTTTTTCTTTTGGCTGCTGCTCTGCTAGCTTTTGTCACTTTCCCTTCCCTTTCTCCATGAGTAGTCCCACCAATATAAAATTTATTCTCAACAGCATAAAATGGTTCTCAGTGTGATATGGGTGAAGATTTGGGCTACTGCTTAACACACTATTTTAACACAGTGCCTTGCAATCTTTTTTTATCCATAATTGATTCTGTATATGTATAAGGTTTCAGCCTTTTAACACCCATTAAGAAATGGCCAATATAGATAGATATTATCTATCTACTACTATTAATTTATGAATACATGTCAACTAAAAAAGAAAAGAAATCAGGAAACTTCAATCCTCTGTGGGAATTATGGGGCATGTCTTCAGGATTTCCATGACTACCCTGTGTCTGTTATATAGGATACTTCTTTCCTGAAAACCAGACATAGATGATGACAACCCAAGAAGGCATTTTCCAAAGTAATACTCACTCTTGGAATTGCTATAGTCTTATGATTTTTTTCCAAGCACCTCATGGAGATGAATGTACAAAGGACCCATCTCTATGAATCATAGAATATTAGGGTTGGAAGGGAGCTCAGAAGGTCATCTAGTCCAACCCCTTGCTCAAAACAGGACCAATCCCCAAGTGGCTCCCTCAAGGATTGAACTCATAACCCTTGGTTTAGCAGGGTTATGCTCAAGCCACCAAGCTATCCCTCCCCCTGGTAATGCAGATTACAAAATTTCAGAGCAGAGCAAATTTGTTCCTAGAACAGTTGTATGGAAACTTCATTATTAGTCAAACAAATACCGTATTTATCGGCGTATAACACGCACAGGCGTATAACACGCACCTTCATTTTAAGGGGGAAATTTCAGGAAAAAGACTTAAATTTCAAATAAAGGACTTTGAAGCTCGGGGGGGAGGGGGGACGGGATCTCGGGCCGCTCGGGAGGGGGTCGGGGACTAAGGCCGCTCGGGGGCTCGGGCCGGGCCGGGCCGCGCCGCTTGGGAGGGGGGCGGGGGCTAGGGCCAGGGCCGCTCGGGGGAGGGAGGGAGGACGGGGTCTCGGGCCGCTCTGGAGGGGCGCGGGGGCTAAGTAGGGTGACCAGATCACACAGGTGAAATATCGGGACACGGGGGGGGGAACAAAAAAACTCTAACCCCCCCCCCGCCCCCGCCGCCGCTGCTCCATACCCCGTCCCACCCCCATCAGCTTGCCTCTGCTCCGTCTCCACTTCTCCCCTCCCTCCAGTGGAAAAAAAAAACAAAACCCGGCCGCCGGAGCGGGGGGTGTGGGGGGGCGAGGCGTGGAGCTCCGGCGGTTTTTTTCTCCGCCGCCCCCGCGTCCCGATATTTCATCTTTGTCCATACCCCGTCCCGCCGCCGCTGCCGCCGCCGCCGCCGCCGCCGCCAGAAGCTGGACTGGAGCAGTTCGCAGGGTGAGTGCTGGGGGGGCCACCCCCTCCCTTCAGGCTTGCGCCGCCATACAGCTGATCAGCGCAAGCCTGGGCGGGAGGAGGAATGCGGCGTGTTTGGGGAAGAGGCGGGGCCAGGGCAGAGATTTGGGGAGGGGTCCAATGGGGGAAGGAGGTAGCAGGACTGGGGGGGGGGGCTAGGGCCGCGCTGCTCGGGAGTGGGGCAGGGGCTAGGGCGCCGCTCCGTGCCGCTGGGGGGGGGTTATAGGTTATATCGGCGTATAACACGCACACATCATTTGCCCCCTATTTTCAGGGGAAAAAAGTGCGTGTTATACGCCGATAAATACGGTATGCAACTCAAAAATGCAAAGAAAGCACTTAAAATGTTTGTGTACTTTCTTATTCTGTAGTATAGTGTAGGGGTCCCCAACCCCCGGTCCGCGGCCCGGTACCGGTCCGCAGCCTCTTACAAACCGGGCCGCGAACCGACCCAGTGGACCTCCCGCAGGCGTGCCTGCGGGAGGTCTACCCGAGCCGCGGGACGAGCGCTCCCTCCGCAGTCATGCCTGCTGAGCCGCGCGACCAGCGAACCGTCCGCAGTCATGCCTGCGGCAGCTCAACCGGAGCCGGTGGATCTCCCGCAGGCACGCCTGCGGGAGGTCTACCCGAGCCGCGGGACGAGCGCTCCCTCCGCAGGCATGACCGGTCCCTGGTCCTGAAAAGGTTGGGGACCCCTGGTATAGTGCACAGACTTTTTAATCTGTATTCACAAAGCTATCCTCCATGATATAAAATCTATTTATAAATGAGAGGGCTCAGACACATTACAAGATATTACTTTACTAAGAGTATTTATTCTCTAGTTCTAATTTGCTTTTTGAACTTGTATAAGGTGAATATTTGAATATGAATACACATGCATTTGGTCATTTACATAGTGTGCCAGTAGAGGAGTAGATGGCTTCAGCTATCAGGAAAGAAGCAGAATAGTATGCAGAAGTGAGCTGAGAACATGGACAGGAGTGTTATGAATATGAAAGTATGTGATGCTAGTAGAACAGAGTGAACAAATATTTTTAATGACACTCATTTTTCTTCTTTGTGGATTTGTCCACACACATCTTATAATTTTCTTGAATATTTGTCTTTACCGTCCAAATAATTTATGCAAATAATACATCATTTTAGGGCTGGATTAGGACAATCTGGGGCTTCAATGACACCTCTACAGAAGCCTCCAATGTGGCCATGTACCTGACAACCCCAATAAGGTACTTGTGCCCTTGGCCAGGCTGGTGGTGGTAGCACCAGAGGCTACCCACACAAGATCCCCTCTGTCGAGGTGGTAGAGATTCAGCACCATTTTTCAGGTAGGCCAGGGGCTCCTTCCTTCCCAGTCCACAACCAATCTTTGGGTGGGCAAGGAAAACCCCAGATGCTGCTGTTTGTCTCTGGGTGAGCTCCCCAGTACACTTTCTTCATCCTTCACCTGTGATTCCCTTTTCAGATGGGCTGAAATCCATCCAGTAGGAGGGAGGCCTCTGCCATTGTACTGAGTGGAGTGTCATGCATGGGTCACACTCCTCATGCAGACACAGCAAATGGACTTATGCAATGTGTTCTGATATTGCAAATATTCTCCAGCATTCACTCAATGATAACTGCTTCCACGAATACCCACAAATTCATCTGCTGGCACATTCACAGGAGAGAAACATAAAATGTTTGGGAAATTGTCAAAGGAAGTGATTTAAAAATCTGAATGAATACTTGTAGGAAGCTGGAATATTTGACTGCTCTGGTGAATATGAATTAGAGGTACTATCATAAATACATTTTTAGATTTTCAAAGTGGGTCAGATAACTGAAAAAGATATTATCTACATATATCTACATCTGCTCTTATTACTTTGTGTAAATCCAGAGGAACTTGATAAGAGTCTAGTGGAATTGCTCTGATTTTGCCACTGGAGTAACTAGGAACAGAATTCGGCCCCACTACATTTTATTTAGGAATGGATTTTTTACTTTATTTTTTATTTTTAGGGTATCTTGAAATTTCCAGGCTTGAGGTATTGTCATGCTCTAAAAGATTATTATATTGTATGAATGGCATAATTCAACATGGCAGCCTAAGCAGGAAGCATGATGAATCATACGACAAGACAAGTTTTGAAGCTTTGAGAAGACAAGTCTCACTAAAAAGCATCATTAAAACATGCTTTCCAACTTAGAGACATCAAGCATTTTCATACCTCTAAAGATATTTTTGGAAGGATATTTCCCCCCTGTGGGATCCTGTCATGGCCATTTTTGATATTTACAGAACCATTTAGCTTTTCTTGTGTGTTTGTTTCCAGAGATACACCTCTTTATTTGTTAAAGGCTGTCATCTGACATTAAGAATCATACAGCTGAAAGAAATTAATTTTAACAAGTCTTTATGTTTAAACGAATAAAGTGTGAGCAGGAACAAAGTAGTTACAATGTCTTTAAAACAAAAATAAATGTACAACATCAGCATTATCTGTTCTCCTATTTGCCTACCTCCATGCTTACATAAACAATACATTTGCCTGCATCAAAAGTAGAGAAGATATCATTTTAAATTCCTAGTTTCCAGTCTAGTAAATGATAAGAACATGAGAGAACTCCACAGCTCAAATCAGCACCATCCTCAGCTTAGTTCTGGAACGCTGGAAGCAACTAATACTGGTTGAAAATAATAGGTTGTCAGGTTATCATATCCTTCAATATAAGATCAGACAGCAGTAATAATGAAACAAAGGTTTATAAATCAACATTAGATCTAGAAGATGTTCTAAAGTTCAAAGAGATTACATAGCTTTGAAACTAAAATTCTGCTCTAAAATTAACACTATATATTACAAAAGCACAGTAATAATTTTCCTTGCAAAAGTGCTACCTCTTCCTGGGGTACCAAAGGAAGTCTGTATTATGGAATTTTACCAGCAGAGGTCACTATTACCAGAGGAATGAGAAAAGGTCTTCTGTTGTAGTGATGCATAAAAGTGAAATAGAGAGTCTTGATTAATGTGTGTTTGGTTTAACTCCAGAAGGCCAGATTCTCATTTCAGTTACATCATTGTAAATTTGGAGTAATTCATTCCTAGACTGAGCTACTCCAGATTTTCACCATCCTAACAGAGATGGGAATCTTCCCCAGTTTCTCTGGGTAGCTAAAGATGTAACAGGAACCAATTTTGGAACACCCATACAGTATACTGTTAACGTGTTATTCTGAAATGTCTTTTAATATGAATAGAAAAAGGAATTTCTTTCCAGTACTTGCTTCTGATCAACCTTTCTGACTGTACTCACAAACTGCGCTTCTATGATTAGCTAAGCAAATTGACAATCCGAGGTACAGCGGGAATGAGTTCCAGTAGGTTTATATTATTTATTCTTCTCTGTCCTCATATTTAATGTTTGGATCTACAATTTATGAGGCCTTGATGTTCATGCAAAATCATTAGTGCTATTCCCTTTGTAAATTTGCACTGTCAAAGCAATCATGAAGGTTATGAATATCACTTTAAATGCAAAAATAAGCAGACATACATTGCTATGATAAGGTAACAAAGAGCGCATCCTTAAGACTTCATCTAGCTGAATGGGAGGTAGAGGGGACTTCTGTTACCATTATCATTAGTAAACCATTTTGAAACTGAAGGCAATCTGTCATTTTGTGTAAATTCTCTTCTGCTTCTATAAACACAGCCGTAATCAATTAAAGGCCTACTTGTGAAGGAGCTTTTGTGCGCTGTTCCATTCAGACATTGCTGAGTTGTCTTTTAGACTGCCTGTAGGGAAACACTGGTAAGGTGATGGGAAAGTTCAAAGTGCCTAACTTTTCAGTGTGGAATTTGTTATTGAGCCTCTTTCTCGCTCTCTTTTTTCCATATTGCTTATCATAGCTGGGATGCAAAGCAGGTGATGGCTGTTTAATGTTTTTAGCACATTCGGGTGTAAAAATGTTTAAAATGATCCCCCAGCACAATTCCTTGTGTCTCTATGTAAAGCGCCAAATCAAGTATTTGTTCAAAAAGGATTGAATGAGAAAAGTACTCTCTAGGAATTCCACATATATAGAAAAATATTTGACACACACCAGCCTAGTTCTTTTCGGGTTTCACACTAGTATAACTCCATTGTCTTCAGTGAAATTGCTCATGAGTTATACTACTGTGCAGGACAAAAATTTGGTCCTGGTTATCATTTGCTTTCAGGGGGCCACGGTTCAAATTCTTGTTGAGAGAAATAGCTCAGACAGACAATTCTGAAGAACCACATTAGACAGCCTTTGTCTTCCTGCATCTTCAAACTCCTCACTAGTCTGAGCTGAAGCAACCAGCATGGAAAAGGAATCTTAGGAGAAAACTCCATTCTAGTCTGCCAGTAAACACTGTTATTCAGCACCGAATAATGAAAGGAAAACACAGGGTTGAATAGAGAGCTGTAGATCAGTTAACAACACAGAGGCCACATCCTTATTCTGGTTTTTCCTCAGAATTTACTTAAGGCAAATTGCCGTTAGCTTCAGGGGTCCTGAGTGAGCAGCAAGGAAAAACAGATTAGAAATGGAGTAAGAACTTCAGGATCTAGCCCAGGGATTTGGTTTTGTATCAATGAATTCGTTTAAAAAACTGTGTCCTTCCAAAAAAGGAATGAGTAATTAACAGATGCTTGTGGAAAGAAGAAGATTAGGCTGACTGGTTTATCTAGATGCAGGACTTCATTGGGCTATGCAGGGTATCAGAGTTTGGGACCAAGTTTGATTCTTCACTGCACAGCCTGGCAGGGGCTGAGAGTACTGGGGAAAAAAAATTCTTGACTGACCCTCCACTTCCCTCTCTTCCTCTGCTTGGTGACCCAAGAATGGTAATGGCCAGTTCCAGTGTCACTTAAAACTCTTAATGGCCAGAAGGACATTTTGACTTGGCAGGGATAGAGAGAAAGAGAGTAGATAGGAAAAAAAGCTAAGATTTTTCTATATAAATATTAATAAAAAGAGAAAAAAAAGAGACTGACCAGCATTTAATATTTTTCCTGTTGCAATTCCTGTGCTTTTACTGATCAAGAGGCTAATGGATGGCAGCAGGGGCGGCTCCAAGAACCAGCACGCCAAGCACGTGCTTGGGACGGCAAGCCGCGGGGGGCGCTCTGCCAGCGCCGCGAGGGTGGCAAGTGGCTGCCTTCGGCAGTTTGCCTGCGGACGGTCCGCCGGTCCTGTGGCTTCGGTGGACCTCCCGCAGGCATGCCTGCGGAGGGTCCGCTGGTCCCGCGGCTTCATGCCTGCTGGAGGTCCGCCGAAGCCGCGGGACCAGCACTCCATCCATAAGCAAACTGCCGGAGGCAGCCTGCCTGCCATAGTTGGGGTTGCAAAATCCCTAGAGCCGCCCCTGGATGGCAGCTTTGTCCAGGGTAATATAGCTTACTACAAATAGTAGTCCGCTATGCCACTGTAGATGGCAAACATTCTAAACTTCATTTTTCTTTGAGTGACAGCTTTTTGGAAGTTATAAGGAAGAGTCTTGGTGTTTATAGCAGCCACGCTGCAGCTCAGTCAGCACACCTTAACTAAATTCATTCATTGCCTTGTCTGTAATGGGAGTTACAGGTTAAAGCTGCCAATTTGATGTTGGTAATGTGGCCTCTGCATTAGGGATTTGGTTAAGACTGCCAGAATTCATTCCTGAACTTTAGCAGCCACAAAAGTGTATTTTTCTGTCATCTGTAATTGATTCAAAGCCAGGTCCCAAAAGGACAAGCTTCCTTTTATGTACCATCTATATCATGGTCTAAGGACAAAGAATGTTACATCAATTTTTTTCACTAGATGACAGGAAAGATCTAAAATGAGAAAGGAAAAAAAATCCCAAAGTGTCATACATTATAATCCTAGGTTCTTCTTAATACATTTATTAATTTTATTACATTCTGGTCCATACTTACAGAAAACAGTCACAGCCCATTTATTACAACTTGAATATGTAATGCCACTAATGTGTTACCGTTTTCAGATTAAATGAGGGCTGAAACCAAAACAAAGAGGAAATGCATTTGTGCAAAAAGTACAATTTCCAAAGCTTCAGCTCACTGAGCACAGTACTTATCCTCAGTTCATATTCAGGTCAGATTTCTCTTTCCTTTGAAAAACAGGTTGAGTATCCCTCTGAAAACTTCCTCACTCTCCCCAAAGAATGAATAAGCTGGTTACAAGTTCAAGTAATGATTAATAATATTAATGGTATTCCACATTTTAATACATTTGCAAGTTCTGAGTCTCCTGCATCACAGAGTAAAGCTACTGTGGCACAGGGGCAAATCCTCCTAATAAAGATGCAGAAAAATTAAACATGTAATTAGTCACATCAATCCATCCTGGCTAAATTCCTAATACATACTGTAGAAAATGTCTGAGAAACCTAAGCAGTAGGAATCCTTAGAGAGTAAAACTGCCACCCAGTCCCCTTAGAGTCCTACAAGAATGATTTGATTGTGTGTTTGTATATCACATTCTTTTTTTAAAAATATCAAAGTATGCTTTCAGCTTCTATTCCCAATTTTCACTGCAGAAATTATTTGAAATGTGCTTGAAACAGGAGTCATCTGTCAGATCCTGAATATACATACAGTATCTTTATCGTGTAGTCCTATACAAGTATATTTTATTAGAAGCTCATTTCAAGATGTTCATTATACATATAAGCTTATTCACATGAATGCTCACAAGTGCTGTGGATGCATGGGACAGAAGCAAGAACAGAGAAACCTATGTCTGGAGAGCTAATAATAGTTTGAGCCCAATGGAGTCCTTCTCCTTCCCACCCACTCAGCAGGGGTAAGCAAAGGAACCCAAGAAGGGTGAGGCCCCGTTAGTGTAAATGTTCAGATCTTGAATGAATGTGCCATAGCTTTCACATAGTAACTGCCTGGCCTTCTCAGGCAGACTCCAAATTCCTGATGAAATGAAAACTTTCTTTCCTGGACTAGGCCTGGCATTCCTTGGAAACAATGGGCCTTTTCAAATAGTCTCTGAAATTTCACAGGTGAAGGGAACAGGGCAGTCATTTGATCCATCCACAAGAAGCCTGTTAGTATTTTAAAATGTGAAGACAGAGCCTATCATGGAAGCAGAGTCAAAATTGGCTAGTGACAGAAGAGTGCAATCTAGACCCACAGCTCAACAAATCCCTGTGAAATATAAATCAGTTTTAAAGTTTTGTCTTTCAGCTCATGTTGCAGCTCCTTTTTCAAGTTTTTTCAAGCTTGGGCTAAACAGCCCACAGAACTCTTGAGACAGGTCTCTAAGTTGTATCACATGTTTTCGAACAGCAGCCTTCATGCTTCCTTTAAATAAGAAATTCACACTGAAAAGTACAAATTAAAAGGAAGCCATTGCCAGGGTACAGTATTGTACAAGGAAAAATGCTTAAAAGTAAGAACAAAACATGGAGTCAGGCTTTTCAGCTTTTCTGTTGTGGCCCTATTGAAAACAGACAACCATATCACACTAAATCCAGTTGTCTTATACAAGTGTAATCAAATTAACTAAATAATACGCTGTTATTCAACAGTTTCAGAGATTAAATCTAAGAAAAAGGTGCTGAAAAGGCTCCTTGCAAGTTAATAGCACTTTGCCCTTTTTTCAATGGGGAAAAATGATTTTAGTACCCCCCCCGACTTGTTTAAATCTTCAACTATGATGAAATTAAATGAAATAGGGTTGCCAGTTCTGTGAACAGATGTGCATGAAGCCAAAACACACACAGACAGCATGATAAATAGGCTAGGTAGTTGAAGCCAACAGCCCATGAGCAGCCATAAATTAGGGACCGTACCATCGGTTTATGGTTACATCTACACTGCAAATGGATGCGTGCTTTCCAGTTTGAGTAGACAGACGCTCTAGCTCCACTCAAGCTAACATGCTAAAAATAGCAATGTAGATGGTGGTACCATGGGTGGCAGCTCAGGCTAGCTGTGTGAGTACAAACCTGCCCAGCCCCCCTGGGTATGCCTACACTGCAGTTAAAAACCCACAGCTGGCCCATGCCAGCTAACTTGGGCTCAGGGGCTGTTTAACTTGCAGTGTAGACATTCAGGTTCAGGCTGGAGGCCAGAATCTGCGAGGTGGGAGGGTCCCAGAGCTCAGACTGCAGCCTGAGCCCGAATGTCTACATTACAGTTAAACAGTCCCTAAGCCCAAGCCCTGCAAGCCAGAGTCAGCTGGCACAGTCCAGCCATGGGTGTTTAATTTCAGTGTAGACATACTCCCAAGTACGTACGGAGAGGCTAGCCCAAGCCACGCCCCCATGCTACCCCTGGCTACACTGCCATTGTTAGCATGCTAGCCATGTGTCTGTCTGCTGGAGCTGGGAAGCACGCTCCCAGCTGCAGCATAGACATACCCTCTGTTGTAGGAGATTCTTTTCCATAATAAATGCATGAAAATAATTAATAGAGTAAATGTTACATTACATAGTAATTACATTGTCTCAGATACAGAGAGCTTCTGGGTTTTTGGATTACTGCATGTCACATGACATTTAATACTTACTGTTCTGTTTCAAGGGCAGCAGGTTTCACTTGCCTGATACTGCATAAGCAGTATTAAAAATGGGCTCAAGTCTGAGTTATTGTAGACTAGAGATGGATTGTGAGTGAACTAACAGATTAGTTTGGATAAACAGGAGTACCACCCAAATGCCTAGAGATGGGCTAATTAACTCATAAAATAAGAGGCATGGACATTGTACACACTTCTTCCCTAACTCTTCTAGGCACTGGGAAAGGTTTTGGTATTATTTAATATTTGGATTGAAATAGCTATTTGCTAGTATAAGGGGAAATTTGCTTCACCGTTCGAGCTTTCTATTGCACCAAACTGACACCTAGTGTTATTACTAGACAGACATACACTCTCCCTGAGGCTTGTAGTACTAGTCTCTTAGTCATTCACTGATTGCCTGGCAACTGATTGCTTTTTAAAATCTTTCAGCAGATTCAGTGAAGAAATAAATCTTCCAGATCACGCTTCTTACAGCTTCCTCAATTCTTGTAAAGTTGGCTTCTCCCTCCCGCCCCGCATATAAAAACAACAGTAAAATAAAATCTAATTGGATTCCAACAATAAATGCAATGTGTCCAAACTGCGCTCCTCCACCTTGGAACATAGCTCTCTTCCTCTAGCTTCCACCTGAGCCAAACCCTTGTGCTGCTCTCTGGCAAAATGAAGCACTTCTAACCCCAAACACATTCCTGGCATCATCTCATCCCACACTGCACCTGATTCTTCTACCTCCTTCTGCCGGGGGTTCCTGAGCTTCACCTACACTCGCATGCACTGTATTCAGTGTCAGCAACAGGAGCAGCTTCACTATTTGCACTAGCACGTAAACCCTTATAAACAGAGCTAAACTGTTTTCATCACTGTCAAGACACGAAGCCCTTAAACCATGCCCCTGTATCCTTTGCTGACAGCACAGACAAGGCTCTGCCTCCCATCAGTATGCCCTTATCCTGCCTCGCAGATGAGCTAAAGGGAGACATTTCTTGATACGCCCCTTCTTGGTCAGGTGGACTGTATCTCTTTCTAGCAGACCTTCTTGGAACAGCACCCCATGATTAAAGAAACCAAAGCTCTCCTGTCAACACCATCTACACAGTCATGCATTCATCTCCAGTAAACGTTAGTCTCTGCCTAGGCCTTTGCTCTCAACTGGGCAAGACCACCACCTGTGACCCTGACCCTTTTACTCTTGCTCCCAGAGCCCCGTAGTTACTGCTGATCTGCTCAGGGCATACCTTGCAGTATGAGTGCCCAGGTGCATGAGCAGAAGTGGGAGTGATCAAAGGGATGATGAACCTCAGCGACCTTCTGTAATGTCTTGCATGCAGCTTCCAGGCAGGCAGCACACCTCCAGGGACAATGTGGCAGGTTAGCAGATGGATGCCTCCATTCCCCTCAAAAGGGGTCCCCGACAAGCAGGACCCTCCGTTTTCACCATGAACTCTTCCTTTTAAGTCAGGGACACGTTAGCTCATATTATTCCACTGATCACAATTGTGGTGATAGCTGATGGGTCGCAGGGGGAGGGGGGAGAGAGAGATGTGCTAAGTTTTGAAGTCTCCCCATTAAAATGGGCAGAAGTAACTGGCTAGGTGCCAAACCAGTTAGGACTCTGTTGCTCAAAACATTTAAACTCCACACACAAATTGGTCAAACTCATGCAGATTATAAAGCACTGAGGTAATTTTCTTTGTGCAGTATCCATAACTGCTGTATGTATAACAAAAGCTTGATTATCCAAATATGAAGCTCCATGTTTTCCTAAACAGATTCATGTCCTGTCATTTTTAAATATTACATTGGTTAAGTGAGATTTTGGGTAGTGAATCAAATGTTTTCAGTTTTCCCCATGCCATTTGCATAATAGGGTTTGCACTGTAAGTAACTTCTTGCATCATTTTGATTTTATTAATTGCACAGAAGAAGTAAGTTGTAATATCTAGCTTAGTGCTTAGATATTGAAGGATCATGCACTAGTTTTACAGAAGAGTACAAAAATCTTATAATAAGATGATCAATTGAACAGATGTTCAGATTAATGCCTGTGAGATCACTGCAAATGGCAGCACTGTGGAAAATACAGTATAATATATCCTAGAGGATTGCTAGATTATATAAACAGTCCCCCCCATTCCCTTAATACTTTACTTTTAATACTGTTTAGATTAAACAAATTAACACCGACTGGTATTATATTAAAAGCCTTAAAAATCTTTTATCCCATGGGTGACTAGGAGCCATGTGTTTTAGGCTACCATCTACACTAGAGAATTAAGCCAGTGGCAATTGAATCCAAGGGATAGCACTGGCATCACGACCAATGGTGCAGTGCGTTTACACTAGCATTGCTCTTACAGTCACAGTTTTGCCCTGCATCAAACATTATGCTTTACCACACCACTGAAATGCAGGGTTCTTATTGCACATTTCACAGCATAGCTCTCTGTAATAGTGGCTTCTGGAGGATGTTGACAAGTTTGCTGAGAGCCCTGGAGAACTATGCGAGAAGTCAGATTTCTATAATTCTTTGGTCACTAGTACTATTTCCTAGTACTTTTCTCAAAATGGAGACTAGGATGAACTTTTAGCTCATCAAGGAAAGTTTCTTCTGGAGCTTTTGAAAAGCTCTCATCAAGCATCTGAAGTGGCAACAAGAAGGAATTCCCTAACTGTGCAGGAGCTATTCATAGAACTCATGTATCCATTCTATACCTCCCAAAAAGTCAAGGAGTGCATTCTATATATTTATATATACACACACACATAGTAGTCAGTGGCAAAGCAAGCTTGCTCTTTGCAGGTTCCTGGAAGTGTAGTGTGAGGATGACCAGACAGAATGCCAGAATTTCCCCCAAACTCCAGATTTTTCCTTAGTGGAACTCTATTCCCAATAGACTAACAGATGTATTGGAGCATAAGCTTTCGTGGGTGAATATTCACCCACGAAAGCTTATGTGCCAATATATCTGTTAGTTTATAAGATGCCACAGGACTCTTTGTTGCTTTTTACAGATCCAGACTAACATGGCTACCCCTCTGATTCTATTCCCAATGAACACCTTTGACATTAATAGCATGTCTACTGTGATCTTGGGTCTCCCTGCATACACACTTTTGCCATGCTTAGGAGGATTGATCCCTGCAGACACAGATTCAGCTATCTACTCAGCAGGTGCAGGTTGGTGACAGTGTTCTTTAGAGAGAGAAAGCAAGATGGTTATGACCATTTACAACTACTTAATTGAGGAACCCAAAAGGACTTTAAAAAATTCAAAACATGCCCAGATTTATGTTTTCCATTATTCTCCTCCTCAAATAATGAAGTGAGAACAAATACAGAAGACAGTTAAGGTTCCATTTTAGTTTGAGCCAGAGTTTTCCTTTTAACTGTGGAGCCATTAGTGCACCACCAGAGTGAAAAAAACCTTGTGCCTTGTGTAGAGTGCCCAATCCTCCAATTACGCCTCCTCTTGCCAGATTATCTAGGCTGCCATCTCTGCCGCTGTATTTGTATCCCTACAAAGAGATCTTGAATTCCCATCAATATTTCCAGTATGTCCTAGTCCAGCTCTTCATTCCTCTGGGTTCACCTCGTAAATGGAATTGGGGTTCTCCTCCTCATCCTCCTTTTCCCTCAGCATTACATTGCAAGGTGCCTCTGATAGCCAGTATTGCCTCAGGCTGCCTGGGACATCAGGTTAACGAGCATTTCAGCTTATAGAACTCATTTTCTACACTGAACCAGACCTGCTTGTTACAGACTGTTTGGACTCCTGTCTGTAATCCATAGCTCAAAAAAAAAAAGGTGTGATGCTGATTGAGGAAAATGCCACACTGCCAATTTGAAATGACAATACAGAAATTTGCTAACACAGAGACAAACATGCTGCTGTGTGGAATGCAGTATCTAAACTAGGCTGCTGAACCTTTGTAGGACAGTTATGATCATTATGAGACTTTGTATCCTCAATGGGCCATCTCAGAGAAAGCAGTGAAGCCAAACCCTATTGTGTGCATAGGTAACTGGAGAAAATTGGCTAGAAAGAAGGAGTTGTGGCCATGGAAGAAGGAAAGAGCATCTGGACGTTTAACCTGAATCAGCTGGAGGGGCTTAATAAGAAAGACCCCTGGCTACAGCATGAACTTGATAGTTAGGTAGCAAGCTAAGTTGAAAGGCTGGCCAAAGAGTGGAGAGACAGGAGATAAATCTTTTTGGCTTTCTCTATAACTACGCTGACAATGCCCTATCTCATTTAGCTGGTAAGAAATACACAGATTTGCATCTAGATATGTGGAGCAAAGTATTTCTTTTAATTGCATTTTCTCTGCTTTTTAATCATTTGTGTGTGTGTTAAGATTACTGCTGTATAAGTAATTTCACATGGTAGCCTCCAGAAAAAAAAAGGGGGAGAGAGAACCCTGCCACCTCTGTGGAGAGATACTGAAAAGTCAAGAGTTCCTGGAACATACATTCCCCCACTCAGTCTTGGTCAAGGGGATTGGACAGTGAAGTCTTCTTCCAATCAGTTGTGTTGTCATTAGGCTGTGATGTGCAAACAAGGGGAGAAACCAAAGGACTGAGTAGCAGACTAGTGTTGGCAGTGGTGTTGGTCACACTGCTTTCACTAGTCCAGGCCTTGTTATAGTGGACGTTACGTTTCCTGACGTTTTCTCAGCACTCTTTGCCATGTCAAATGAAGCATCTAAGGACACCTACTTAATCGCTCGGACATCCTGCCATACATGAAATGGGATTCAAGTGACAGTTCAGCTGACCCTGCTTCTCCTCATCTCCCAAAGCATTCACCAATGCCTGCACAACAGCCTCAAGCCAGCTGGCCGCATACTCATGAGGATCCCTGCAAGACATGGAGTGAAAATTACAGTAAGCAGAATATATATTATAGCACATGAAAAGATGGGAGTTGCTTACTGTAATTTTCACTCCATTCATCTAATGAAGTGGGTTTTAGCCCACGAAAGCTTATGCTCAAATAAATGTTAGTCTCTAACGTGCCACAAGGACGCCTAGTTATTTTGGCAGTCTTGCTCTTTCATGAGCACAGGAAATCCTCACTATCTCTATCTCATTGTCACAGATGGGAGTTTCCCTTTCATTTCTCCTGCTACTTCCCCCTCCTCTCCGCCCCCCCCCCCGTCTTGAAGTTTACAATGCTGACTGCTCAAGTTCTGCAGAGGCTGAAAAAGAGCTGAGCCTTCTGGTTCAGTGGGAGTACCCTGTAAGGAAGATATTAGTGCCAGTCGGCCTCTTTATTTGTACGTGGGGAAGCTGGTTCTTGCTCATTTGCTGGAACTCTGCTTCACCACACTACAGTTTTAGTTGGCTGCATTATCCTTTTTATTAGAACAAATGTGGATCCAGAAATTGAAGAAACATAAATAGAAGGTCCACTGTAGTCTACACTCTTCAGGGAAAATAAACATCACAGGACTTAAAAAACTGGATATATCTGTCTGAATAGCAGTAAAAGCTTAAATGGCTCTTTCTTATAGGCAAGACTAACTGCAAATATTATACTGAGCTTTTCTTGAAGGATTTTATTTATCCTTTTTTTTACAACCCCCCCAAATCTCAGAAGCATGATGTGGTAATATCTTTTTGTTAATATCTTCTGCTTTAAATACTGTATGTTTCAGTAAGATACACCACTTATGGGAATGACTTGCAGGAGTACTTTAAAATGCAGTTTGCTTCAAGCAGCTTTTTAAATCCTTTTAAAGTAACACCCCCCCTCCCCAAATAAATAAATAAATAAATAAACAAATAAATAAATGTGAATTGTTTCTTTTTAGGAGAAAATGGCATGCTCCATTTAGTTTTTAATCCTGAAAAGGATATGTTCCAGCTGTTAGACTTCATAGTAATTGCAAGTAAGAGTAAGATAAATATATTAGATGCTAGCAATAATAACTTTGACAAAACAGAATGTGCTGGGTATTAGTGTTCTTTGTTAAATGCATAATGGCTGTCTGTTAGTACATAGCCCAACTATTTTTCTTCACAACCCAGAAGCAGCTATTCTTACTTCTGCCAACCACTGGCAATGGGCTAAATTTGTAATACCCACTACCCACAGAGACTACCAAAATAGCCACATGAAACCTAACCCACCTAGTACCTGAAAAAGCTCACAATGAGTGTCTGCTGCCTAAACCTTAAAATTGTCCCCTAAAATCCCATAGAAATGAATATGGCTATTCATTCCACAGAGAAGGAATTCTGAAAGCTATTAATAACTCCCAATATATCACTATACCTCCTACAATGCTAACCACCTTTACTTGTGATGAAAAAGCTTCACAACCCATGTGCCAGCTCACATCCCTTTTACTGTTTATTACTTTTCTCCCTTCCAAGAAGCCTAAAGTTAGTGGAAAGATTCCACTGAGTTCAGTGGCAACTGGATTGGTCCCATGGCTCTTTATGCATATGCATTTTTTCAGATACACATTATACAGTGTCAAAAAAGCACACAATCTTTGACTAGCCCTCTCCCCTTTATATTATGCTTGATGTCTTACAATCTGTTCCAAAGAGCTTATGGTGTGTTTTCTTGCATTTGTAAATGCCTGGTGCATTGTGAGCAATAGCAGAATATTAACAATGACATGCAGTCTTGGATAAACCTCTCTAATTTAACACTATAGCAACCAAATTCTGTCTTCAATTACAGGTGTGCAGTTCTCACTGACATAAGTGGCCTTGCATTGGCATAAAAAAAGTGCAGGATTTGGCCCAAAGAAAAACAACTTTCTTGTTCCCAGGATCAACTATTGCCCATTTCCATTGGAAGACTTTTAAGCTTAGCACATCTTGCTCCCTCTCCTTCTTCCACTCCCTCCCTGCCTTCCTTCCCATTGGAAGAAGGGCAAGAAATTAGTCCAAAATACCAGACAAGGGCCTGTTAATACTTAATCTGGAAAGTATATAGTAGGATTGGATTTTTTTCTAAGTTATATAGGCTATCAAGAATAATTGTTTTGGATCCCAAAATTTGACTTTTGGTAGGAGGGTCTATCAGGCCTGTGTAGTGTCAGTGCACTGGAGTAGTAGACTTATGATTTGCTACTAAGGTGTTTGTTTTAAAGGCAGAACATCAATAAGAGTGGTTTCAAGTTATTTTGAGCTCTGTTAGCAACAAAAGAAAACATATGTGGAGGATATGCACTGCAGTTACAAAAATTCAAAGAATACTTAAATAAATAACTATTAGGGTGCAGTTGATCCAGAGTGCAATTATGTTAGTTCCAAGCCTCTTAAAACATTGGATCAGTTTCAAACCCTCATATCCCTCTGTAGGAATGATATACATAAACAAACTTGAATCAACTTATTGTAAAACATTCTTACTTTATTAGACGTGCCCAAGGACATTTTGACTGACTGCAGTATTTGTCAACAGCAAAAACTTGTCTCATAATTAGTTAAATACAAGCTGCTCCCTAATTTCAATGTCCATTGCCAAAGTTTAAAGTGACAGTACAAAATTTCATTAAGTTGAATTTACAATTAAATTTCTATTACTTTTATACAGTACAACATTCTGAGTTATTATATAGTCAATCATATTTGTAATAGGAATACACTAAGGTTTTACTAAATGATAATAAAATACTACATTTGTCACTAACTACCACGTTACTTAAAGTGATACAGTTTCCAAAGAATGACAAAAGCATATGCTAGTATACTAATAACATGACCCTGTATTAT
This sequence comes from Mauremys mutica, assembly GCF_020497125.1. Classification (NCBI taxonomy): domain Eukaryota; kingdom Metazoa; phylum Chordata; order Testudines; family Geoemydidae; genus Mauremys; species Mauremys mutica. Next base: position 40,017,229 of record NC_059079.1, on the reverse strand, counting down.
AAGTGCATGAGTAGCCCAGTAGTGAATTATAGAATCTATAACTTCCATCATACCATGCCAAGTAATCCAGTACATTCCTACAATCTTGTTTTTGGAAAAAAACGGATATATTCTTTGTTAAAGTGAAGAACTAAAAGCGTTCTTTCTACAAGGAAATTTCAATAAATATATAATAATCATTAAGGATAACAGTCTGCCCTCATTTGTAACTGTAAAATATTCAAACATTTTCCATATTGTAAAATAGTTGCCGGAAATCAAAGTCATCTTGTAATTGTTACAGTCATTATATTATTTGTTGTACAATCTCAATGATCATACCTATTATGTGTGATGTTTTATTGCATATGGTGTCCAATTAAGAACACACTAAATATTAATGAGTGACTTATACTGCTAACAAATGCAATGAAGACAATGTATTGCAAGACAATAAGGTGGCAAAGAGTTTTATAAATATGAAACTGAAAGTTTGTCAGTACTGCTCTGGAAAAACATATACCTTCTGAAATTCTATACAATAAGGAAGCAATGCAAGGCTTGAATATGATCTCATTTACAATGTTGTAACTCCATTGATTTAATGAGTTATTCCTGATTCACATGAAGCCCATCATTTTAACAGAATATATCAAATGCATGTAGTCTGTGTTAACAGGGTATGATAGTTAAGATACAGTACGTAAGATACAATTATTCAGAAGAGACCTGATCCAAAGCTTACTGATGTGTAAGGTAGCTTTTCTGTTGACTTCAGTGTGCTTTAGATCTGGCTAACAAGGACTGAAGGATCTATATGGGAAGCTCAACCTCTTAATAATAATTATGACAGTTGCAAAGGACACATTCCTCAGACTCTACTGCTGCGAAAAATCTTGTGGCCTCTTTTACTGAACAGGAGGCTGAGTTTTTAATATAATGCACTTTGAAATTAGTCACATCATCACTCAAATGCCAGTGGCCAGATTCTTCTCTCTGACAGTGGTGAAAGTCCGGAGTAACTCCATAGCATCACTGAGAGTAGAATCTGACCTCACATTTCAGACTCAAATAATGGTCATGTCCTTTTTAATTAAGTGACTGAAAACTGAAAAAAAAATGGCTAGCCTCTTCAAAGCGTGGATCTTTAACCATAATCAAACTAAAGAAAAACATTAAACATTTCCTTAATTATCCATAAAAATCTTGATTCAGAAATGGAATTAAAACTACAACAAAGTCTATTGAAACAAATTAGTGTTAAAGCCAAGACCTGTTTAAGCAACAGCACACAGAACGAAAAAAGAATTTTCTGTGCATAATTATGACAGGCTTTAAATACATGATGAAATCCATAATTGTTTTGGCGCTCTCTCTCCTTTGATAATATATACACTGTGTAAACGTTTTCTTATAAGGCCAATTCATCTTGCATTGGGATTCATGAAAATTATTAGTTTAACATGTACTCTGCCATACAATATTGTGAAAAAGTTAATCAGTTCTAAGAACATCCTTACATCTTAATACAGAAGCTTGCAGTGGATCTATAAATACATTGCAGGTCAGACTCAGATACTTTTACTCATGTAGAGTCGTACCTTAGTGTAGTGGGTAAAGCACCTAGATTTTATGGTGATGTGCTGGGCACTATGTTTTATAAGAAGACCATGGGAAGAACTTGGAGTAGAAACCCAGGAATTGTGATTTCAGGGTTCGTGTAAGATAAAAATAATTTGAATAGCAATACTTTTCACTTGATCTGAAAGCATTTTTCAAAAACAGAATTCTCTAGAATATTTTCCAAGAGAGAAGCCAAAGCACAGAGAGGCAAACATACAAAATTAAGTGTCTAGAAGGTACTTAGCTCTATAGTTAGGTAGCTAGTAATAACTGATTTCCAGGGCATGTCTACACTTAAAATGCTAGCCCTTCAGTGTAGACACTACATAAACTGACGGGAGGGGTTCTACCATTGACATAGTTAATTCACCTCCCCAAGAGGCAGAAGCTAGGTAGACTGAATTCTTCCATCAATTTAGTGCTGTCTAATTGTGGGGAGGTTAGGTCAGCTTAACTATGCCACTCAGGAGTGTAGATTTTTCAGTTAAACTGACTTAATTTTCTAGTGTAGACCCAGAAGTGCTGAGCAACTGAAGCTCCTAATTTGCCTCACTGGGATCTGTGGATGCTCTGCACATCTGAAGATCAGGTAACTTATTAGCTGCCTAAATATAGATTTGACAAGGTGGGTGAGGGAATATCTTTTACTGGAGCAACTTCTGTTGGTGAGAGAGATATAGATTAGGTATCTAACTTTATACATGCAAATATGAACCTACGTAACTTGCTCAAGGTAACACAGCCAGTCAGTAGCAGAGTTGGGGCTAGAACCTAGGTCTCTTAATTGGTAATCCTCTGTGCTAATCTTTGTACTACACTGGGAAAAGCATTGACTGTCCACCTCACCTCTGTAACTTGGAGAATACACGATTTTATTATTAAATTAATAGGATTTTCCTAGTTGTGTTTGGATATCACTTTTCAGAGCTATTGAAATTACCCTAAGTACATTATGACTGCAGAAGAACATATGCTACATTACTTTGATCTCTTCCACTTTGGAAATTCATAAAGGCAATAATGTCCAATTAAAAAACAAACAGAACCTGTGCCTGAAGGGCTGTTTGAGCTGCACTGTGAAACAAGCAAGGATTTTGGCTTAAACCCTTTAAAGTATGAAACTGAACAACATATTGGGCAATGAGTAGAAGGAGGGGGGAAAGTGATGGGTTACTTAGGGAGGTGGTGGAATCTCCATTCTTAGAGATTTTTAAGGCATGGCTTGACAAAGCCCTGGCTGGGATGATTTAGTTGGTGTTGGTTCTGCTTTGAGCAGAGGATTGGACTAGATGACTGCCTTCTCTGACGCATTGTTACAAGTGCCCATGCAGCTCATTTTCCACTCTCAATAGAGGCTATATACATAGAGAGGGAGAGATATAACTATCTCATAGAGCTGGAAGGCATCCTGAATGGTCATTGAGTCCAGCCCCCTGCCTTCACTAGCAAGACCAAGTACTGATTTTGCCCCAGATCCCTAAGTGGCCCCCTCAAGGATTAAACTCACAACCCTGAGTTTAGCAGGCCAATGCTCAAACCACTGAGCTATCCTGTCCCCCTGCCACTGAGCTGGTTTCCATTTCTCTGTCTTTGTCCTTCCATAGATAGGAGTCTGTTTCTCCAGAATGTTGTTGTCTCCTCCAAGACCCTGCAGAAGTCCCTTCTCAGATGGTCCATGGTGTTCCAGCTCTACAGAGTTGGAGGAGAGGGGATGGGCTGGGAGCTGACTGGCCTGCTCTAGATTCTCTCCTCTCTTAAACCTGCAGAGAAAGGAATACTGCCTGAGGATGCCTTAGTTCATGCTATATCCCTTTCACTCCAGAATGCACTTTAGAGAGAGTATCACAGACAACCATAGTAGGGGAAGACCCTAGCACATCACTACAGATGAGGGATTGTTATTCCTCCATGTAGATTAAAAGGTTTATTTAGAGGATTGTGTGGTACTACTGCAACAGAGTTAGAATATCAAGTTATGGTGCAAGGAAGAGGTGACCACAAACTGAGCTAGTTGGGATCAGAAAACTCTTTCTTTGAAATTTAAAAGTTATAGGCTCCCTTGGGCTAATGGAGTATGGAAAGCATAGACCTGAATCAAACAAACTGCAGAGTTTTCTACACAGGGTCTTAATGGTTTAATTGAGTCAAAAAAATCTCATCTCGAGTCCTACAATGCACTAAGGGCATCACCAGCAATCTATAAGTCTTCAGTCCAGCAGCAAGTGGAAATGTAAGTGAGCTAAATGAGATGATCTGTATCTAAACCTTAGTTCACTTAGTTCATCCAAGATTTAAAATGAATCAGACGCTCATGTATAACTAAAAGATCCAATAGGAAACTTGTCAAGAGTTCGAGAAATATCATGACAGATGGTTAGAAACACTCAAGACAAATACAATAAACCATGGAAATTGTACAATTCAAGACACTGGTAAAATATGGAACTTTTCATCTCCAAACTACTGGTCTGAATGTGCCCCTTATCCGTAGGGATTAAGGGCCTGATCCAAAGCCCCTTAAAATGTATTCCATGTAGAGACTTCCATGGGCATTTGATCAGGTCCCAATAGCTGTTATCTCCATGATGGCTGAGAGGAACTGATTTCAATCTAGTTCCTGGTGGAGGAATGTACATATTACAGGAAGCCACCAACATACTTTTATTTAATTGTCACCTTTATTGACTATCTCATGCCCATTTAGTCCTTAGTTTCCAGTCTTGCAGAATGAACCAACCTCTCACTTCAAACACCTCCAGATAAGGATGGAGGCACGTTAGTGGAGTGACATGGGACATCTACACTGCTCCTGCCCAGGCTGCAGAGAAACAGTGGATGTCATTTTCATCATCTTTCCAAAGACCTAAAAGTCAGCAACACATTGATACTCTCATCTGTGCAACCTCTGTCTCCTATAAATTTTATTAATTTTTACATGCTCTATTGAGTATTGACATAAAAAAATCAGTACTGTGAGATTGCAAAAGTTTTCCATAAAATTATATTTGTACAATGGACCCAACCAACAATATCTTGATCAAATGGGATGTTAAACTGATAGCTTTGTAAAACAAAGGCCAGAAAAGAATAAATATCCCAATGGCTCTGAACAGGATTCCCTATGAAAATAGACCTGATATAAATTCCTGCACTCTGACTGCAGTTGTGATATAGTCAGTTCTAATTTCCCCTCTTTATAAAAATACACCTCATAATACACACACACAGTATGAATGGATCCTAAAACAAAACAGCCCTATATAGGGGGAGTACAATATTTTACTGAATGTAGAATCAAGCCCAATTTTATTGGCAGACTTTGCAGATGCAAGACAATAAGACGTTTGTAAGTTTTGCAGCAGACAGTCTGGCTGGCAGTTTGGGCAGCTCTAATTTATTGTGAATAAATTTCCTGGAATCTCCAAGGAGTCATTTTAACTCTGACAAAAAAAATCTGACACACTATTAAGTTTGTTTTTTGTTGTCTTGAACCCAAAATGCTTACAGCAAATTAAAAAAAAAGTTTCAGAAACAGTATTTTGTAAATGTAGAGTTTCACAGTTTTAAAGGCTATTTACATGCAAGTAATCTATCTGCACTCCATCCCTCTATTTAAAAGCATGCCCAACACCATCTGCTTACAACTTCTTTTCTATGTGTTATTCTTCTCTTCCTGGCAGAGAAGCCATTCAGATTAAAGAACTACCATATTTATGTAGAATATATTTAGACTGTTTGCCTTTCTATACACCTTAAATTAATTACCACTTACAGCACAGCTGCATATTCTTTTACAATGTTGGATCAGACCATTTTCAAAGTACTATGAATTCTTGGAGCAGAAAGAGAAATCAAACAATGCAACTTAAAATCAAGCTCAGAAAATATAAAACACCAACTGTGAAAATATAGAGAGCGACAAAACTGAATTAACTAACTGGCTATCAGCATAAAAGAAAGCTTTAGTTTCCAGTCACTGCATATACTTTTTGCACGAGGCACCTATATGAGTAGTTAGTACCTTCTTTCAATCTCATCACCTGGTATATCTGAACCAATGACAGGGATGTCTTTTTGACCAAACAATAACATCAACTGTATTTGTAGCATCATTCCCAGATATTTAGTTTATGTTCAGTCTTGTTGCAAGTTATTTGATTCTTAGAATTTGGAACAGATGAGCTAATGTAATTTAGAATTTTGAAACTCCACTCTGATATTTCTATAAAACAAAAATCAGATAGTGAAAAGTATTTAGTTAATATTTCTTCCAATGAATCCCAAATGATCTGCAGAGTAAAATGTATCATACCATACAATAAAATTAAATATAAGGACTTGCCACATGATTAATACTACAGATATAGCCTTCCTATTTTTAACATTTAATTTCATTAAAGTAATTTGTTCCAGCATTCATTTGTATTTGGCAACACAGAGCAGGAGAATAAATGTATATTAAATGAGAATGTGGTGGACAAAAGTGATCGGAATGTAAATATGTTGCCTCTTCTGGGCTATTATAGTTTAGGGGCGGGTCTTTGAAATGTCATACTGAGTATTGGAGTTTGACCATATAGCCAATGCTGCCTACTTAGCCAATCAGTAGATAGCTCCTCTTTTGGGATCCTGACCAGCTGATTATGTACAGGCTGTATGAGTCAGTTGCAAGAAAGTGGTTTCAGACATGGGTTGGCCTAGTCTAGAATACAGGACAGTGAATTTTGTACATATCCCTGTTTGATACATTATTTTTAGTTCCCCTATTAGGGCCAGATTTTTAAAGAGGCCTAGCCACTTTGGAAGCAGAGCTTTTCTGAAAAATAATCTGTCCTTAAGTGCCACAATAGGAGCTGAATGATCTTGAAAATCTGGCACCAATTGTGGGTGCTGAGTATTAGAAAACCTGGCCTTTAATAATTATACAGTGAAAATAGGTTAAGGACAAATTAGGATACAATTAGGGACACTGATTTGGCATTTCTGAAAGAGTCATATACCCTTTTCTATATTTGCCTCTTGAATATTTTGCTAACCCAATTTCTGCAAGTAAGAGTTAACATATTAGATTAATCTATCAATAAAGTTAAGTTCTGACAAAGAGACATGGGGTTTGTACAAAATGGTGTTTGTACAAAATGGTGTT